>NC_092709.1:22253745-22573972 GCF_047496885.1 Scyliorhinus torazame | reverse complement strand
CCATCACGAACATGAGAAATGAAACACGCTGTCACTATACCGTTGCATCAGTGCAAGAGCTTGTATTCACAGACAAAACAAAAGAGCAACATTATGACACTAAAAGAAAATCGTACTTTTGTTTTTTACGCTGGCGTGGGAACGATACTGCCACTCTCATATACATGCTTAAATTATGCTAAACTATTAAAACTAGCACACTGTAAGTTATGTTTGCCCACGCAAGACACAACATCATGTGTCATGACTTAAAGGAACAAACAACAGTCACTGCTGATCTGCTTATGTAATGGAGGATTCCCTTTATGGCTTTAAGCTTACAGGAGTGTAGCCCTCATGGACCTGACTAAGCACTCTGCAATGTGCTTATAAATCTCACTGTTACACACCAACACTTTATTGATCGGTGATTTTAGAGTTCATAGCCATCGAATGCCATGGATACTTCAGCATGTTGCCATTATTTTTGGGCTTTATTATTTCAGATCCAACTAGAACAGATGTGTCCTTTAATAATCTACAAACAAAAATGCTAACAGCCTAACGTATAAAGGGAATTCCAAGATCTTCACACTGGCATGCAAACTATTTGTAAAGATACACAAAAACAATCAAATGACACATTAGCTTATGGCTGAAATATTAATTAATCAAGAGTCTGAAAGAAGTGGCTTTCCTGCACAATTTACTGAACTGTCAGTTTATTGAACATGAATTTAAAATCTCTCACTACGGACTCCACATCCCAAAAGGAGGCAACTGTTGCTTTAATTAGGAATTATTGTTAAATACCTGAACCTTTTTGTAATTTGTGAATCATGGTGGCAACTGGAGTCTCGTCATGCATCCACGGTTATGATTCAGTCTTCACATTATCAATAAAATCAGCTGCTCATCTCAGCCAGCTGGTTAAAGCATCAAGGGCCAGACCTTCCACCAATTATGAATGGGCAGAATATCTAGCCTCATAACCCAACATTATGTACCCATTTGAAAAATCACCAACAGTTGTACCTTTTAACTGTAATTGCGGAAAACAGCTTTGCATTCTCTTTTTCCTTCTCTCGTCCAAACCGATCACGCAATGACTGTTTCTAAAAGTTGAAAAATAGTACAATTTGTTTGGTGGAAAAAGTTATGAATTGAGGAACTCAACATTAATACACTCTTTTTAAATTGACCACCTATCCAGAATGCAAAGTGATAAGGAAGGACGAAAGAAAGTCAAGCTGAGCGATGAAATGATGACATTTTGTTTGAATTGGGCTGACTGAGGTGAATCCAACAAAAAGTCAATAAACTTTGACCACGTGTCTGCCATTCCCAGTCAAGAAAATCATGTCCTCCCCCCCGACCCCTGCTCCATCCCTCCAAGTCCTACACTTCAATATTCATTGAATTCTTGATTACTTCATGCCACCAAACCTGTGTTCAGTCATTCAACGCTGTTCCACACTCTTGGAGAAAATTTCTAACTTAATTCTGTTTTTATGAAATGAGGAATTCACACACATAAGGTGAAGCTGACTAGCAACAAGCAAAGCAGGAGTGAGGGTCGGCTGTTGGTCAAGTTGGCCTGTGCTGAACAGAAATGCCTCCGTGAGCTTTGGCAAGGGGTGAAGGAAAAGTGACAGTATTAACTGGGTTGGTGGTAAGTTGGCAGGGAGCAGAACAGGTCTCTGCAAATTGGCAGGAGGGAGATAAAGGAGCAGTGTAGGATGCAAAGAAAGAGTGAAAGGCTGCCGAAAACGGCTGGGAAAATAATATTCTTCGCACTTTACAGAGCTTATCCTTCAGGCAAGTTTTAGTTTTAGGTTTGTAACTAAATTATTTTTAAAAAACATTTTTTATTGTTTTTTCTATGTCCTGGGCCATGTAAAATTTCAGCATTGCTTGGTTTTGACAATTTATACTGTTGTTCAATGTTAGCAACAAACTATTTTAACACATGACTGCTAATAATGCACAGCATTATTTTATTCCTATTACTTAAGAAATCTAGCTGGCCTCCCTCCAGGCAAACATTATTCTTGGTCAGTGGATATCCCATAAAACTAATTGAGTGTCCATGTCCATACTATGTTCCAAAACAAAAAAAAAAATCACCATTTTCATATTGTTAAATGGACATTTGTTTCTGAAAATTTTTTATATTAATAAATAATTAGAAAGATCATCTTTATAAAGATCATGGGCGGCACGGTAGCACAGTGATTAGCACTGTTGCTTCACAGCGGCAGGGTCTCGGGTTCAATTCCCGACTTGGATCACTGTCTGTGTGGAGTCTGCATGTTCTCCCTGTGTCTGTGGGTTTCCTCCGGGTGCTCCGGTTTCCTCCCACAAGTCCCAAAAGATGTGCCTGTTAGGTGAATTGGACATTCTGAATTCTCCCTGTGGACCCGAACAGACGCTGGAGTGTGGCGACGAGGGAATTTAATGTAAGCCTACTTGTGACACTAACAAAGATTATTATTATCATTAAAGGTTTTTTGTTTGTACTGCATCACTTCTACGTGGAGTAATATTTCTCATCCACATTTTACTTGGGTAAAGCACAAATGAATTTATCCCACAAACAGGATTATCCCACAATTACTGTGTCACAATTGCTAGGGAATCACAATGAAAAACTGCTGATGCAAGTATGCCCTTTGTAGTCTTATTATTAAAAGGGTAAGTAACTAGATAGCATTGTAGGTCAAAGCACCATCTGGGTGAAGATTCAAACCAGACTGGATAAAAGTCTCTTAAGCCCCCAAATTAAATTACTTTGGCGAGTCAACACCATTACGAGTAAGGTTAGTACACGCATAGCACAAATGGCTCATATTTGTAATTAATTTTCATTCTCACTTAAAAGAGAAACTAGAATGGCAAGTGTGAACAATTAAGTAACACTTAGATGCAGTAAATGGTTATCAACCATAAAAAAGTCCACACAATTTAACTTAATTCAAATTATATGATTCAATTAAATTCCAACTCTGCTGGGCTGTTTAAGTTGCCTAGTTCAAATTATTGGACAGATCAAATTCTTTTAAAATAGTGCAAAAAGGAAGGAGCAAAGTGTAAAAAAGATGCACAGCATCTGGTTCACCCTACACTTGTGGAGCGTTCAAGATTAAAAACTGGTGCACAACTATAAATATTTTAATCTCCATCACTGATGCCTTTCAATTTGATCAATGCAAGTGTAGCAAAATGTGAGCTTCTGGTTTACTTTAAAGAACAAAATGATTTGGTTCCTTGATGCAAGTAGAAGGCATATATACCTTTCACCCAAATAAACTGGCTTTGTTTATTTTACATTTTCTACGATTAAAATACAGCCATGCAAAGGAGTCAAATCTCCCAAGCAATATTCATTTGTTTTGTGGAGTGCACGGGTGATTTATTTAAGTATTAGGCCCCTTTGCAAATTATTTTTGCTTAGTCATGCACACGTGGTAACGTCTGCACAATCAAGTAGGGACAGAGAAAACAATATTCCGGAATATATAACACTGTCTTTGTGAAGTTTTTTTTTTTTTTTAAATTGCACGCACATTTGGCTTTATATCACTATTTAATTATGAATAAAGTTAGCAGCTCCTTATGGTTGTTATCTCTGGTCTGCCTGGTAATTGTTAAAATTTCAGGTGTGCAGGTTTATGCGGACAAGATTATTAAATGGAAATAAATTGCTGATCCTAGGAGATGAGATCAGTTCTAAAAAGGCCTGTAACTTATGGATAAGACAACATGAATCAAATAAGAAAATATTTACCTGAACAGATTTTTTTTTTTTTTTTTAAAGTTTGAACTTGTACATATTGGAATATTCTTGCAACGTGTTCCATAAATAACACAATGCCTGGATTTACTGTCTGTCCATTATCCTCAGTAGCAGTGAGGAAGGCTGCATACTCATGTGATCATTAGTTTATAATTCCACAAGTATCTTGGATCTAGGAACATAAACTCTACTGGACTGAAAAAGTAATAACAAAAGGTACAGAGTACCATAGGCGCAATAATATAAAATGTAAAAATCCCACAAATTTCAATTAAGAACTGGAAAAATTAAATACTTCCCATATGTGCAAATTCTACAACAGGAGATCAGAGAGACAATTTAAAGTGATTACTTCCCAAATAGCAAATTCAATCGAAAGTGAACAATAGAGACCTGAAGATCCAACTGATTGGCCAATGGAGAAGAACGTTGAGAGAATATCGTGGATGAGGTTGGAGATGGAACTTGACTGTAACAAATTAAATCACATGTGAAATCAAAGAACATATGTGCAATTTAAAAATGAAGTAGACACTCAGGAAGATGCTGTTCAATGCAATAAGTACACAATACGTACCCTTTTGGTAGAACGGGTGGACACAGCTCTTTAGTGGCCTGAAGTAAAAGAGTACGGCAGGACTCATCAGCGGCCTTATTTAACCAGGTTCTTCCCTATGTAAATAATAATTTTCAGGCCATAACTTATCAAAGAATACAGATTTCAGTTACTATTTTAGTGGGACCCGAAGCATTTGTGTAGCCTGCTTAATGCGTTGTTCAAAATCCGTTATGGCAACTTTGTATGCAATGATTTTGTGTATTTCATACTAAATGATTCTTCTACAGAACCAGCCTTATGTCCCTTAGGTATATACTTTAATTTCCCATAATTGTATTTGAAAGGTATTTCAATAAAATATATATACTAAAAAACGGTGTTCAAGGATTTTATGAGAAAAATGTATTGCACTGTTGAATTTTAAGGGCTAATTTTACTTGCATGTATTTATAAGCAAGTAGTTTCAACCACCAATCTGCATGTTGCAAAATCACAAGCATCATTCACAATCGATAGCTGGTCCACACAGCCAGCAGGGGAGACTCCTAGCCGGAAGCATGCATGGATCAAATCAGTTTTTTCATTTTCCAGGGATCCATCACAACAACAGCCTCCAGCCAATACTATTCTAAGTTATCAGTCAATGGCAATATCAAGCACCCAATGTGAAGTAGCACCAGTCAGATGCAGAATATACTTCCTTCTACATTGTACCAACTTCAGCAACCCAGTGTCACAACTATAAACTAAAAATCTACATGACACTGACCATCGGCATTGTGAATGAGGGCTAATTTGTTCAAAATGCTACTTTCTTCGCATTACTAGGGTAGGTCGGGTTGTGGGTGAAACATGGGTGGAGCAGAAACCATTTTGAAGACAGAAACAGGCACAAGTCATTCAAATCCTTCGAGCATGTTACGACATTTTTGAGATCACGGTTGATCTGCAGACAAACTCCATCTGCCCACCTTGACTCTTTATCACTTAATATTCTTTGGCTAGCTAAAACCTATCCATCTCATGTTTTAAAATAATTCATCTAGTGTCTATTGCTTTTTTGTGGGAGAGAGTTCTGCACCTCCATCATCTTTTGTGTGTCAAAGTGTTTCCTAATTTCTCTCTTGCATGGATTGGTTCTTGGATATTCCCCTGTCTTAGATTCCCTCAACAGCATAAAAGATCTCTCTCTATTTACCCTGTCAATTCCTTC
Organism: Scyliorhinus torazame; assembly: GCF_047496885.1. Lineage (NCBI taxonomy): Eukaryota > Metazoa > Chordata > Chondrichthyes > Carcharhiniformes > Scyliorhinidae > Scyliorhinus > Scyliorhinus torazame. The sequence goes on along the minus strand of NC_092709.1, from coordinate 22,568,425 downwards.
TAAAATCCTCAATCAAATCACTGTTTAACCTTCCAGGGAATACAAACCTTTATCTCACATTAGAGATGAGCATAAAACATAGAATACTCCACTGTAGTGCTGAGGGTGGCCTGCATTGTTGGAGGTGTCATCTTTTGAATGACAAGTTAAAAACAAAGTTTGCACCTGCCAAGTGGATGAAAAAAAATCACAGAAGACAGGGAGTCACCCCCATTTCCAGGCCAATATTCATCCCTTGATCAACGTCACTAAAGAGATTATCTGGTCATTATCACATTGTGTTTATGCAATGTTTTTCTGCGAAAATTACCTACATTACGACAGTGATTTCAAAAATACATTATTGGTTGTCGAGCACTTTAGGAAGTCCCATGATCATGGAAGTTGCTATATAAATGCAAGTCTTCCTTTTTTGCATTTTGCTCAGCAACATCTGTTGACCTTGAAAATGGAAGATAAATTATTTTGGGAACACACTTTTGATATAAAGGAGAAGTTACTGACTATAGAAGGTAAGAGCAGTGGTAAACATACGAAAAGAAGCAAAAGGTTGATATGAACTTAAAAACAGCTACTGATAACTGAAATTCAATGTTGCCATTTGATGAAATAATGGACAGTTCTCCTTGGAAAAGATAGCAGAGTTCCCTCAGAAGGATACAAGAAATGCAAGAATTATTTTTGGAAAAAATGACTTTGAACGGGATTGAGAGCTGAAGTACACGTTCCAGTTGCCAGGGAACCAAATACAAACACTTACAAGTACAAACATTGGTTCATCTCTGTAGAATGGGCATAGTTAATCAATTTGGCTTCAGCATATGCTGTCAAATCCACATCTTCGATACAAACCAGCTCTGTGAATTTTACATAACATCCATTCGGAAAGTACGGCATTTCCCTCTTTCACCACCAGATTGAACATAGAACATTGCACAAAGCGTATTTGAATAATTTTTAACAACTCCGCTTCCTTTGCAGTGTTCCTCGCACAAATATGAAATATATCATGCTGACCTTCATAGTCAAAGTGCTTTTGGTGGCAAATTTATTAAAGCTGGGATTTTCCTGCAGGAAGCCCTCACTAATGAGCTGCTGACCCAAGGCCTTCCACCAGGTTTCAGGATGGTTCTTTCCACTGCCAAACAGATGGTGATTACGATGTCTTTCTGGCAAACGCTGAGAGTGCTGCGAGCATAAGGAAAGTATGTTCATCATTCATCAAACAAGCCAAACACTCAATATCCCAATTACTCCTACACACATGACATATTAGTTTACCACTGTCAGGATTCTTAGCTTTCTAAATAGACACAAAGTACAAAAGCAAAGATGTTACGCCAAACCTTTAGAAATCACTAGTTGGGCCTCAGCTGGAGTAGTGTCCCCAATTCTGGGCATCACAACTTATAAAAGGTCAGGACCTCGGAGGCAGCGAAGGTCAGATTTACGAGAATGGAACCAGGGATGAGGGGCTTCAGTGATGTGGTGCGACCGCGATGTTAAAGGGAAAATTAATAAAGGTGCGTACAAATTATGATGGGTTTTAATAGATTAAAGAGAAACAGCTTCCACTGTAGGATGATTGGTAACCACAGGGCATATATAACTAGCAAAATAACCTGAAGGGATATCAGGGGACTTTTATTTTTAAGTAATCAATCGTTGTGATACAAAATGCACTGCTGAGAAGGGTGGTGCAAGCAGATTCAATAATCACTTTCAAATTGGAATTGGATATTTACTTGAAAAAGAAACATTTTCAGGGCTCCAGGGAAAGAGCAGAGGAATGGGACTAATTGGATAGCTTTCAAAGAGCCAGGGCAGACTTGTTGGGTTGAGCACCCTCCTTCCGTGCTCTATCATTCTACATCTTGTTAAAAGTCTGCTAAAATCATATACAACATTAGTGAAAATAACAAACTCAGAGATGTTTTACTTAAATTCGATTTGAAACAGCATATACGTTCACACAAGGTATTCCTATAGGTAACATGAAATCTCATCCATCCAACTTTCCAACCTTCCACTCATGCTCCACAAATGTATTTATGTTGCTGGTGTTGAGATTATCATCAATTTTTGCATCCAAAAAGATACCCCCTTGAATCACAATGTAACAGGTCAAAGTAACGTCACCTGTCCACAGGTATTGTAAATTATGAAATTAAAATTTTGGCTGCCCAGTGCCACAAAATATTAGGTCACCAAAAAAAGTGCCACAACTGTCAGAGATGCACGTTCACTCACAATGCTGCTGTGGGAAAGGAAGCAAAATCAAACAACAGTCAAGAGATCCTTGGGATGTCATCGCACACTTGTTATTACCACCAGCATTATCGAAGGCTTGGGAGGTCATCCATCTGCAATCCTGCCCAGGTGCAGTATGTGGCCTTGGGGTGGGTAGGGTGGCACAGTGGTTAGTGCTGCTGCTTCACAGCTCCAGGGACCCGGGTTCAATTTCGGCCTCGGGTGACTGTGTGGAATTTGCACTTTCTCCCCGTGTCTGCGTGGGTTTCCTCCGGGTGCTCCGGTTTCCTCCCACAGTCCAAAGGTATGCAGGTTAGGTGGATTGGCCATGCTAAATTGTTCCGTAGTGTCCAAAAGGTTAGGTGGGGTTACTGGATTACGGGGGAGGGTTGAAGCGTAGGCGTAAATGGGGTGGTCTTTCCAAGGGCTAGTGCAGACTCGATCATCCGAATGGACTCCTTCTGCACTGTGATTCTATGATTCTATGAGATACAGCAGAGGCACTGTGGAAAAACTTTGGTCATGTACAGAATGGCTGTGTAAAGTCAATATGTGAAGCACAGAGCTGTGGTCCAATAACAACGGGCCTGCACTTGTAATCCCTGTCTCACATTGAGAGGACTGTTACTGGTATACGCAGCTGCTAGCCAGTATTATGATAGGCTGAATCTTGGAAAATAAATTCTAGCACCTGTGTCAAAGTTGGAGTGACTTTTAACTGCAAATCATTTTTCTCTTTTCCAGTAACATTATATCTAACACACGTATTGAAAATCTGACATCTGCATGCATTTTTCTGTCAATTTTCCTCATACAAAATTTCTATATTGACATTTATAATAGAATCCATGTAAACTAGCCACATGTAATAAAACTTCCCTGCCTGTGGCACTGCACAAGGAGAAGGTTGTAGTCATAGTACTTGGGTAGTTTCCATTATAAGTGTGACACAGAAATAAATAATGGAAAACTAAAAATAAAGACAAAATATCTCGGCAGGATGGAATCACATCTGCATAATCTGGTGTCATAATCTTGCTTTATTTGACTTGATCATGACACCAGAAGTGAAATGCTACAAGACATCAAGAAATAGAAATAAACAACAGTTGCCATAGGTTGGGAAACAAGTTAATTGGAGGCAAATATGAAAAATCACCTTGGGATTTGACATATACAATTTTTTTTGTACATTTGATTTTAATGGCAACAGACTTACAGATCCTCGCAAGAACAAAACAGGGACACCAATTCCAAATCTTTCTCCTAAAACACAGACTGCAGATAGCAATTGATACACTTCTTTTCCAAAATCTTGCATCTCATTTTCCGTGTCATCTGCAGAAATGCGGCTACCAATTCTACAGCAGAAAACAAGGAAAATTTTAAATTATTATAGAATGTATAGCAAACCAAAAAACAACAATGCAATCTTTTTTGCTTCTATTTTAGGGTGGGGTCATTAGATCCCAACTGCCCTTATATTTATAATCTATTTTGCTAAAATGTTGCATCTATATAGCACCTAGTATGTTCTTGAGCTATCCTAAATACTCCGAACTAATGAATCACTTTAGAAGTGCAGTCACTTTTACATCACAAAATTCAGCAGTCAATCTGTGGTAAGCAGGATCAAGCAAGTATTAAGATGAATAACTAGCTGTTTTGTTTCTTGATGGGTTGAGTCGGGGGTTGAACACTGGTCAAAACACCAGAAGAAGTTCTCACTCTTTGTTGAATGGTGCCATAGAATCTTTTAGTACTAGTACTGTTTGAAATCCAGGTCTCAGGGCCACTGTTTAAAAAAAGTGAAAGGTAGTCCATTTAGTACAGAGATGAGGAGAAATATTAACAACTCAGAGGGTTGAGTGTGTTTGGAACTCTCTTCCTCAAAAGGTAGCGGAATGCTTTTAAGGCAGAAGCAGATAGATTCTTGATAATCAAGGGGGTGAATAGTCATTGGAGGTAGGCAGGAAAGTGGAGCTGAGGTTACAATCAGATCAACCATTGTCCCATTGAATGTTAGGGCAGGCTTGCAGGGCCGAGGGCCTACTGCATTCATATGTTCTCCACTCACCTGAACCACTATTACTTATATAATCATCTCAACTCATGGAATGCTGCCTATTCAGATAGCCATCCAATACACAGTTAGAATTTCAGATCACAGATCTGTTTTAAAATATCCTTATTGTTTTTTCTGTTTTTACAGCATTGTTGGCATAATTCTCCAATGTAAAAGCGTAGCAGCTGCTGTAGGGCATTATAAATAGATTTACTTTGGATAGTGAATTGCATATTGTACTGCACGTTATGTACTGCAGCTTCGTTCTTCCCTCTTCTCCCAGTTAAATCTTTCAAAACATTATGGAACTTGTACATTTAATATAAATGGTCTCCACGGGTCACATACCATATCATCGAATACCTTCTTGTTAATATTAGTGATAAAGAAGGGAATTATTAACAAAACCATGACTAGCACTTCTTTTAAACAGATGCATAGAATTTCATACAATGTCTACCGGTACAAGGGACTCAACAGGATGGATTATAAAACACAGCTACAATGGGAAACATGTTTTTGATCTCTAGGAAGCCTGACAGCTCACAAATTATATTTATTCCCAAAATGACATTTCAATCATTGATCTAACTACATCTGTGATCCCCAGCTCAATCACTTACCTTAATCTACAATTGTCACAACATCTATCAGTCCCAATGATCCCAAGGGTAGCCTTCCTGAGCTGTTCATCTTCAAAATGGGACAGGATAATACTGTGGGAATGGAAAATCTGTAGTCACTTAGCATCAAGAGAGCATTTATAAGTTGAGGTTTTGTACCTGAATGTTCAGGTGGCAAATATTTTTCAATTCAAAGCTGAATATAGGTTCAGAAAGGGAATATTGTTTTACTGTGGAAGAGAAAATGAATGAGCATCATCATGTTCATCAGCAAAGTGACAGAAAGGGCTTTCGGCAGTGCTGTCAAGCAGCACTTACTCAACAATAAGCTGCTCGCTGACGCGCAGTTTAGGTTCTGCCAGGGCCACTCAGCTCCTGACCTCATTCCAACCTTGGTTCAAACATGGACAAAAGAGCTGAACTCAAGAGGTGATGCGAGAGTGTCTGGCCTTGCCATCCAGGCAGCATTTGACCAAATATGGCATCAATAAGCCCTAGCAAAACTGGTGTTAATGGGAATCAGGGAGAAATCTCTCCACTGGTTGGAGTCATATCTAGCGAGTACAAAGGAAGATGATTGTGGTCATTGGAGGTCAATCATCTCAATCCAGAACATCAATGCAGGGGTTCCTCAGGGTACTGTCCTAGACCCAGCCATTAGCAGCTATTTTTTCAAGGCCATCATAAGGTCAGAAGTGGGTATGTTCACTAATGATTGCACAATGTTCAATACCATTCATGACTCCTCAGATCTGACGCACTCTGCGCCCATGTGCAGCAAGACTTGGATAACATTCAGGCTTGGGCTGATAAGTGGCAAGTAACATTCATGCCGCACAAGTGCCAAGCAATGACCATCTCCAACAGGGGACAATCCAACCATCTTCCCTTGATATTCATCGCTGAACACCACTGAATCCCCAATATCAACATCCTTGGGATTGCCATTGAGCAGAAACTTAGCCATACAAGTACTGGGGCTACATGAGGTCATGGGAAATCGGCAGAGAATAAATAACCTCCTGGTTCGCCAGAGCCTGTCCACCATATGTAAGGCACAAGTCAGGAATGTGATGGAATACTCTCCACTTGCCTGAACGAGTGCAGCTGCAAAAACACCCAACAAGCTCAATAACATTCAGGACAAAGCATTCCGTTAGATTGGCACCCCATGCACCATCCCAAGCACCCACATCCTCCACCACTGATGCAGCAGTGTACACCATCTACAAGATGCACTGCAGCAACTCACACCAAGGTTGGTTCCTTCAACAGCACCTTCCAAACCCACGATCTCTACAACTAGAAGGACATTATCTGCAAGTTCATGTCCAAGCCACACACCATCCTGAGGAGAGGGAGATGGAGATGCGGAGAGGTTTGGAATCCCTACAGTGCAGGAGGCCATTCAGCCCATCGAGTCTACACCGACTCTCTGAAAGAGCAACCTTCATAGGCCCACATCCCCGCCCTATCCAACTGACATGCACATCTTTGGATACGAAGGGACAATTTACCATGGCTAATCCATCTAACCCGCACACATTTGGACTGTGAGAGGAAACAGGAACACCAGAGGAAATCCACGCAGGCACGGGGAGAAAGTGCAAACTCCACACAGACAATCACCCAAGGACGGAATTAAACCCAGGTCCCTCATGCTGTGAGGCAGCAGAACTAACCACTGTGCCACCATACTGCCACCAGGAGCAAAATCCAGAGTTTAAGGGCCAGGTGGCTGAAGACTCGGCTGCTCACACTGGGGCAAAAGAACTGGGGGATGCACAAGAGCTCAGAGTTGGAGGAACGCAGATTTAGTGGAAGATTAAATGGCTGAAGGAGGTTACGTAGCTAGGGAATTTTCAAATAGAGGTGTTGGTGGACTGTTAGTCAAAGTAGCACAGCAAGCAGAGGTTGATGGTAGAGAAGAACTTGGTGCAAATTAGGGTTTAGACAGCAAAGTGTTCGATTAGCTTAGGTTTACGGACAGTTAAATATGGGACAGTATTAGGATAGTTAAATATAGAGGTCGCAAAAGCAGGAATGGTAAGGAGCAGATAAGCTGAGGCAGGATCAGAGTCAATTAGTGAGAGGCAGCACGGTTTTGTGAAGGGGAGGTCGTGTCTCACTAACTTGATCGAGTTTTTCGAGGAGGTCACTAAGATGATTGATGCAGGTAGGGCAGTAGATGTTGTCTATATGGACTTCAGTAAGGCCTTTGACAAGGTCCCTCATGGTAGACTAGTACAAAAGGTGAAGTCACACGGGATCAGGGGTGAACTGGCAAGGTGGATACAGAACTGGCTAGGCCATAGAAGGCAGAGGGTAGCAATGGAGGGATGCTTTTCTAATTGGAGGGCTGTGACCAGTGGTGTTCCACAGGGATCAGTGCTGGGACCTTTGCTCTTTGTAGTATATATAAATGATTTGGAGGAAAATGTAACTGGTCTGATTAGTAAGTTTGCAGACGACACAAAGGTTGGTGGAATTGCGGATAGCGATGAGGACTGTCTGAGGATACAGCAGGATTTAGATTGTCTGGAGACTTGGGCGGAGAGATGGCAGATGGAGTTTAACCTGGACAAATGTGAGGTAATGCATTTTGGAAGGGCTAATGCAGGTAGGGAATATACAGTGAATGGTAGAACCCTCAGGAGTATTGAAAGTCAAAGAGATCTAGGAGTACAGGTCCACAGATCACTGAAAGGGGCTACACAGGTGGAGAAGGTAGTCAAGAAGGCATACGGCATGCTTGCCTTCATTGGCCGGGGCATTGAGTATAAGAATTGGCAAGTCATGTTGCAGCTGTATAGAACCTTAGTTAGGCCACACTTGGAGTATAGTGTTCAATTCTGGTCGCCACACTACCAGAAGGATGTGGAGGCTTTAGAGAGGGTGCAGAAGAGATTTACCAGAATGTTGCCTGGTATGGAGGGCATAAGCTATGAGGAGCGATTGAATAAACTCGGTTTGTTCTCACTGGAACGAAGGAGGTTGAGGGGCGACCTGATAGAGGTATACAAAATTATGAGGGGCATAGACAGAGTGGATAGTCAGAGGCTTTTCCCCAGGGTAGAGGGGTCAATTACTAGGGGGCATAGGTTTAAGGTGAGAGGGGCAAAGTTTAGAGTAGATGTACGAGGCAAGTTTTTTACGCAGAGGGTAGTGGGTGCCTGGAACTCACTACCGGAGGAGGTAGTGGAGGCAGGGACGATAGGGACATTTAAGGGGCATCTTGACAAATATATGAATAGGATGGGAATAGAAGGATACGGACCCAGGAAGTGTAGAAGATTGTAGTTTAGTCGGGCAGTATGGTCGGCACGGGCTTGGAGGGCCGAAGGGCCTGTTCCTGTGCTGTACATTTCTTTGTTCTTTGTTCTTTGTTCAATGTTACAGGGGTGGAAAGTAGCCAGTCTTTCTGAAGGGGTCAAAAAGAAAGTTGAGGTTGTAAAAGTCAAGTCCAGCCTGAGATACTGGGCATAGAAGGGAATGGAATTGGTTATGAGGGAACAGGGTTTGTGGCATGAGCAGAAAACAATGGCTTTTGTCTTCAAAAGACAGGGCCTTAGCTCAATTTTATGTTCAAAGGATAGCATTTTGAAGACTGCACTGAAGTGTCAGCCTTTATTACGTGTTCAAGTCCTGACACAGAACTTGAGCCCATGACATTCTGACTCAGAGATGAGAGTGCCATAAACTGAGCCGAGCTGGCACTGACTGGCATGGAAAATGGATTAAACGATGACTAATTGGAACTAAACGCTTACTTTCTTCTGCACTTGGGTGATGTAAGGTATTTCTTTATTTTTTCCATCATCTTAATTTTGTAGGCACGGAACTTTGGGCTTTTAATCTCACTCAGCAGCCGCCTGAAGAAGAAACAGTGACTGCATCGATTACAGTGTACACACTTGTTACTTTCTCAATAGACATGCATGTTTTTGACCAAATTTGGATAAATTATTTCACGCCCTTCAACTTTGATCCCCCTTGGCTGTACACCATTCCCTGGGAGAGTAAACCATGCCAATATGGTAGCAATGCCAACCACTGGATGGTATGCAACACTGCATTTAGCATGATGTGAAGATGCCGGTGTTGGACTGGGCTGAGAACAGTAAGAAGTCTTACAACACCAGATTAAAGTCCAACAGGTTTGTTTCAAGTCACTAGCTTTCGGAGCACTGCTCCTCCCTCAGGTCATTCACCTGAGGAAGGAGCAGTGCTCCAAAAGCTAGTGATTTGAAACAAACCTGTTGGACTTCAATCTGGTGTTGTAAGACTTCTTACTGTGCATTTAGCATGACTTACTTTCTGAATGTGTTTCCCTCCCTATAGTTAAGCCTTGGCTTGGTCAGTACACCCCAAAAGTGCTGTTAAGAACGGAAACTTAGTCACAACCCATTGCTTCAAAGCAGTGTGCAAGGCTCCATTGTGCTATGCCATCTTGCTATCCACACACACAGGTAAGTTTTTGATTGAACCAAGAGCCTTTTCTATTCTCCTCTAAATAATGCTGCACATCTGATGTACACAGATTTCCAAGAATAATTGTTTTCATACGTTCACATTAGTTTTGCATCCGTAAAAATATTAACTTCAATATCTAAAAACCCCTCAAAGTTGCACTACTAAGCAAAATAGAACAGAAGGTTGCAGCCGTACAAATCTTTGTTAAATTTACTGATCTTAGTCAGTGTAGCAATGGGGCACTGCAACTTAATGGGGGGTTTCTAATTCTGAACCTAACCCCTTGCCGGAAAGGGGTGCATGGAAAGACATGGGTAGGTTTGAGCTCAGCGATGATGCCTTCCAATGTCAAATAACCTCACAGCACTCCCTGTCTGGATTCACTGATAATGACTTTGTGTTACCAGAAGGTTGCTGGTGCCTGTGGAGCCATTCATAGAACAAGAGTCAGCACCTTCGGAATCACAAGTGACTATTCCCCCAAGAAAATATCAAAACATGTAGAAGGATTATTTAGTTAACTATACTTCTCGCTCCACAGATGCTGCCAGACCTGCTGAGCTTATCGAGTATTTTTTGATTTTATTTCAGATTTCCAGCATCCGCTTATTAAAATATGTACAGGGTTTATGGTTTAAATAATAAATTTAAGAATTAATTCACAAGTCCTGTTTATAGACATGAATGTTACCTAATCTTCTACTGGTAAGAATAATGTGATTTTAGAGATAACGATTTGAACTAAAGCCTATGTCACAAAATTACATTTAACAGAGATAATATAGGGCATCATTCTGAGGCTGGAGTTTGGAATGCACTGCTACACCAACAGAGGAGAAGGTATGTGGGGGGGGCAATGAGTGGAAGAGGGAAGAATTGATTAGAATTTCATACTGCAGCTATTCCATAGTTTTGAGTGAGGAAAGTCAAAAGTGCTTGGGATCAGAAGCTATTTAATTTTACTCGAATTGAAGTCTTCAATAGCTGTTTATTCCATTAGAAAAGTGAGAAAGTACAAAATGCTTTACAACATTAATAATAGCCTCGTTAAACAGAAATGTGGCTGGGTGAAACAAAACCACCCCCCTACCATATACAGTGAAGATTCTATTCTGCCAATAAACAAATGCCACCTATTGATCCGGATGAAAACAGAGCGACAGTAGGCTTTTGTACCTGTTTAACATCATGTCTGCAGGAGACCACAGGACGTGGCAAGCACTGGGCAAACCATCTCGCCCAGCCCTCCCAATCTCTTGATAGTAGGATTCCATTTCTTTAGGTGCTCCATAATGAATGACTTTACGAATGTCAGGCTTGTTAATTCCCATGCCAAAAGCAACAGTAGCTACCACACACTAGCAGAAAAAGAGTTTGGTTGAAAAGGTGAATCACGCAATTAGAACTACATGTGACCTATGTATAAATAATTAACTAGAACAGAAAACGACATATTCGAACAATAATGGCCCATAAATTGTTGCCAAGGCAATGGTGAGGGTAATAGCCCTCAATGTAATTTATATCCAAATGCTGCAGGAAATTCAGGCAAGGGCAGATGCAAGATTAGACGCATAAATTTAAAAGTTACTGTCCAAGATGTCTGTCTGACTCACCATTGAAATGGATTGGATGGCGTCAAGTTGCTGTATGTGCATGGTAGATGCCTATTAAACTAGCAGAGAGTTAGGTCTTGTCCATATTAGTCTCAGTATCCATTTGATGCCACGGTAAAGCTTATTTACTGCCAGTCAACCCCTCTAGCTCCGAAAATTAACTTTTTAAAGTCTCATTCATCCAAGACGAATTGTTGGGAGATTTTGGAAATTTCAAATCTAACATTGAATTTATTTTTCTTTAACTTTTCCCGTTCTATATTTTTCACTCTTGTCTCTAATATTTCTTTCACTCTCACTATTTCTCCTATACATGATTTGCCATTGAATTCACCCACTCTGACTTCCTTCTTAGTCCATATGCCATTTCCCAGTCACAGTTGCTTTCCCTGTTAACTCAGGTTCCAGATTCCCAGTTTTCCTTAGCTTGATATTAACAGCTCCCACGTTCGGGAACGTGCAACATATACATTTTAAAAACCTACATGTTCAAGACCAAGTTTAACTGATGACAGACATGGTCAATGCCAAAACAAATGATAGCCCAGTATCATAACTTCATGCTAGCATCAAAGTTTTATTCAATTGTGACCACTTCAAATTTGTGAAGTTGAAGGTGAATGGATGAAACATTAGGTTACGAGTACTCTTCTCCCCATACCTCCATTTTAACTAGTTTTAATTTTAACTTCTTCAGGTCCAGTTACCCAGTACCCAGGAAACTAGGCTAATGAAAGGCGACAAGGGGGACATGTGACGAGCCTTCATAGCACTTCTTGTGGACGAGCAGGAGCAGGCAGGATCGTCCCCCTCCATCCACTTTGTTTTCCAGTCTAGCAAATAGCCAGTCTGTGAATCTAGCTTGGTGTTGGATGGGTAACCTACTGGATAACTTAAAACTGGACCAGCCATAACGTTTGGCGGGGCCTTCAAGAAAAAACTTACTTTTAAGGACTTTGTTCTGCAAATCCTCCCCCTCCACCACCTCTCCACACCAACCATGCTCTCTTCCCCACTCCGAATTTTAATCTGGCCTATTTTAAGATTACACAAGAAAAGAGATAAAAACAAGAAATGCTGGAAATACTCAGGAAGTCAGGTTGCATCTGTGCAGAGATGAACACAGTTAACATTTCAGGTCAATGAAATTTCAGGTCACAATTCTGAAACGTTGGGCCAAATATTCCACTCTTCTCCCGAAAACCCGCAACCTCCTCCCATTCCCACAGAAGTTTTGACTGTGAGGCGCAGGTGGACAAGATTCAGTTCAGCTGCCTCCATAGGCAGGCCCGAGGCAGGGAAGAAGTGACCAGGTGTTGAGGTGGGCTGGTCAGAAGGCCAGGCTTTAATGCTCCAGGACATCAGTCCCATACTCTACATGGTTCTTAGGCCCCATAGCCCTCATCCACCCTCTCACCTACACTATCTATCCCCCCATAGCTCCATGCATCCTTCATGTCCCCCATATCCCCTTGCCCTTCCATTCTCCCATGCCCCCTCATATCACCTCTATTCCTCCTTTTCCCTTCAATCTCTCCCCTCCCCCCCCATACTTGTTCCATCCCACTACATCCATTCCACCAAATACACCAGGTACAGAACAAATGAATCATAGATAAGTCTTTGAAATACTCCTGAAACTGATACAATAAGCAAAGAGACTTTGAAATGTATTCCAAGAATGTGTTAGAACAGATGAGCTGGCATTTGCTTTTCCAGATGGCCTCATTATGAATGGAAGGCAGAGCACCATGGATGGCTAATGCACTCAGCTTACCAGGGCTCAACCTGCAGGCTTTGTTTGATTGGCATTTTCATTACTTGTTATACATTGTTTGATGTGATTTTTCAATGCCTGCGCATTTATTTATTCAGGATTATATCTTGTATATAAGTGCAATGTCGACATTGATACTGGCTGTGGCTGAGTAACACTTCTATGAGGTTGTAAGCTGAGCAGCTTTGTCTCAAAGTAGATTTTTAAAGCATCTTTTGTTTATAGTATCAGTTTGAGGAGAAACTCGATTTTTCTCTCCGCAGATGCAGTCTGACGTGTTACGGTGAACAACTAAGAAACACCCTGGCTCTTTGGGTTTTTTCTACTTTCTCCAAATTAGTTTATTTTTGTTGATATCCATAGCATTCAGGTGTTGGTAGCTGCTGGGCAGCACTTTCATTTTGGAAACTGAAGAGCAAGCATCTGGTGCAGCAAAAATAAGGCTCGCCTGACTCCCCTTGCCAGCAAAGCAAAGCAAATCTCCCTCTACTCTCCAGCATTGTGTCTTCATCTGACCTCCAGATCATCATTCTCTACACAACTCTATTACTATTGGCAATTCCACTCAAGTCATTTTTTAATTAACATTAACGCTCAAACAAAAAAGTATATAAAATCATCAATACTGATAAACTGAAAATAGGGACCAAAATTCATCTTTACACGCCAAGTACAATCCATTGTGGCAACAGCCCGAATAATTTAAATAAAGTGATTAAATTGTTTCAGACCTGAATTTCGTCCCTCATGAACTTATGATGGACGTCTCTCCTGGCTTTGATGCCCATGCCTGCGTGGTACGTGCCGCAAGCAATATTCATCCGTGCCAACTCTGCAGCCACTACTTCGGTGTTTTTTCTGGAGGGGCAGTAAACTATAGTGGGGCCTTCAAACTCAAACGTGAACCTGCCATTCGAGGCAAAACATATATGTTCAGAATGTTAAAGACTATACTGCTTGCGAAATAGAATAGATTGTGTAATTTTCCACATAGCTGATAAACTCAAGTCAATACGTACTTGTCCCTTTTAATTAAAAATGGCTTCAAATCTCGCTGGATGTCTGCAGATTTACGGTCAACTTCTAAATATAAATTTGGTCGATCAAAAGTAGTACAGACAACCTGAGGATTCTTCAGCTTCAGACTCTCTATGATGTCACTTCTAATTGAAGGGCTGGCAGTGGCAGTTAAGGCAACAACTGGAGTCTAGTACCAAGAAGTGATCACGTTAACAGCAAAACAAAAGTCCCATTTAAACAATAACATTCATTTTCATTCTTCAGATGTGGGTGTCACAGTCGAGGCAGCATTTATTGTTAATTCCGAGGGCCCCCCCCAACCCCCCACCCCGAGTGCACTGAGGTAACCACACACTGTGGGATGGAGTCACAGCAGGGCAGACCAGGTAACGGCGAGGGCTCCCTTCCTTGGACTACATCAGGGGATTAATTGTATTTTGGTCACTTTCTTTATGCTTGCAAGTCCACAGTTTTATAACTTGCCATGGTAGGATTCAAACTTAATCACATGGCTGCTGGTGCAACACCATAACCATGAGCCTAGTCGACCCAGTTCCGATTAACAAAATCAAAATCCAATTCTGGAATGTAAAGTAATCATTTGCTTTTGAAAGTTCCAAATTCTTCTTTAAAAATCACCTAAACTTTCCTCCAATGCACTCCAAACATCCAATGAACTCTTCCTATGACTATCAATTCATTGTGCAAACACCCTATGGACTTGAAATACAAAACTGTAATAATTTACGATGATGTGGAGATGCCGGCGTTGGACTGGGGTGAGCACAGTAAGAAGTCTTACAACACCAGGTTGAAGTCCAACAGGTTTGTTTCAAATCACTAGCTTTCAGAGCACTGCTCCTTCCTCAGGTGAATGAAGAGGTAGGTTCCAGAAACATTTATATAGACAAAGTCAAAGATGCAAGACGATACTTTGAATGCGAGCAGTTGCAGGTAATTAAGTCTTTACAGAGCCAGAGAGAGGGGTAACCCCAGGTTAAAGAGGTGTGAATTCTCTCAAGCCAGGACAGTTGGTAGGATTTCGCAAACCCAGGCCAGATGGTGGGGGGTGAATGTAATGCAACATGAATCCAAGGTCCCGGTTGAGGCCGTACTCATGTGTGTGGAACTTGGTTTCTGCTTTGCGATTAGTGGGGGTATGGGGATGACCTTGGCAAGATGTTCATCTTCATCGATGACGTGTCTTCTTCGCAGCCTTCAACACATCACGGCAATCTCTTCAAGACGTGCCAGATTATCAACATGGGTACCACCATTACACATGAGAACACCACCCACCAGGTACGCGGTACATACTCGTGAAACTCGACCATCATGGTTTACCTCGTACGCTGTAGGAAAGGATGTCCCGAAGCTTGCTACATTGGCGAGGCCATGCAGTCCCTGCGACAACGGATGAACGGACATTGGGCTACAATCACGAGGAATGTTCCCTTCCAGTCGGGGAACACTTCAGCAGTCAAGGGCATTCAGCCTCTGATCTTTGGGTAAGCGTTCTCCAAGGCGGCCTTCAGGACGCACGACAACGCAGAATCGCAGAGCAGAAACCTATAGCCAAGTTCGGCACACATGAGTACGGCCTCAACCGGGACCTTGGATTCATGTCGCATTACATTCATCCCCAACCATCTGGCCTAGGCTTGCGAAATCCTACCAACTGATCTGGCTTGAGACAATTCACACCTCTTTAACCTGGGGTTACCCCTCTCTCTGGCTCTGTAAAGGCTTAATTACGTTTGTGGCGAACAGTCAACTGATTTTTTTTCTCACCACACCTGATCTTCTTTCCAATGATGTTCATAGAGCAATCGTTCAAAAATAATTTTGGAGATTCGTCTTCTAGTCTCACTGTCACCACCACTTGCTTTGAGATTAAAAATGTTGGTGATATTTTCCAAGTCAAACGGAAAATAAAAACTAGCGCGGTGCAGAACGCGCTGCCAATTTACTTCAAGCATGTTTTTATGTGGACCTCCGGAGGTGGCCATTAGCTGACCGGTCTCACGCAAGGTGGCTCCTGCTTGGAGTGTTGTTTTTTGTGCAAAAAGTGCAAAGTGAGAGGAGGATGTTGGTTTCTCCCCCAGTCTGGAATGTCAGCGGGTTATCACATCTGGCTAAAGTCAATAAGAGCCCTAAGCTCAGGGGTTGGAGGACACGTGTGCCCAGCACTAACAGAGAAAATGGCGGAGGGGGATGGGTCGTCGTCAGCCACCCTGTCTGTGGAGCAGTTGATGGACTTTATCAAGCAGGTGTTTCGGCAACAGCGTAAAGAGATGCAGGAGGACGGTCCAGGGCAATTGGGGGAGCAGTAACCCCTCTTCACATGACTTTGGATCGGGTGGCGAAGCGTCAGGAGTCTCAAAGTGCGACGATCAGAGAGAGGTGGAAAGGACGGTATCAGATCATGCCTGACCGGATCGTGTCACTGGAGGCAGGGATGGCGATGCTGGGGGAGGCCTGTAAGGTGCTGAGGGCAATGGTGGACAACTAGGAGAATCGGTCCAGGCGGCAGAAATTACGAATTGTAGGTCTGCCAGAGGGTACCACGGGCTACGTTTCGAAGATGTTTGAGCAGCTGATTAAGGCGGGAGTCTTCGAGAAGGCCCCGGATGTGGATAGTGCCCTTAAGTCACTACGGCAGAGGCCAAGAGCCGGGGAGCCGCCGCAGGCGGTGACTATCGTATGCACAAGTTCCGGGAGGAGGAGAAGTTTTTGAGGTGGCTGAAGACAATTCAAGACTAGCTGGGAGGGGAATCGGATGCGGACTTACCACGACATAGGTGCCCATCTGACCAAATGGAGGGCAGGGACGAATAAGGCCAAGGCGACGCTCTTTCGGAGCAAAATCCAGCTTGGGGTGTTGTACCCAGCCAAACTTTGGGTGACTTATAAGGGCAGGAAACATTACTTTACAACGCCAGAGGAGGTAGACAACTTTGTCAAGGAGTATGGGTTGGGGAGGGCTAATGTTGGGAATGTTTTCTGTTTTACGGCTTTTTATGTACACACAAGTTTTGTAACTGATACAGGTTGAGCATCCCTTTCCTTTGGCGGGGGGGGGGGGCGGGCTCGTGATGTGGTGATTGGGGTCTTGGCGGGGGCGTCAGTTATCCTAGTTAATGTATCTGCACCCAATCGGGATAATGCGGACTTTGTTCAGAAGCTGTTACCGTCCATCTCATCAGCTGGTAATGGGGGGAGGGGTGACTTTATTTGTGTTTGGCCCTCGGGTGGATAAGTCTATCCCCAAGTCAATGGTCAGGTGGAGGATAGCAAAGGAGCTGGGGTATTTATGGATCAGATGGGGGGATGGATCCATGGAGATTTAGGCATCCGGGAGAGAGGAAGTATTTCTTCTTCTCCCATGTACATCGGGTATACTCCCGTATTGATTTTTTGTGGTGGGGAAGTCGGTGCTGTCGGGGGCCGTGGGGGCAGAATACGCAGCAAGAGTACTTTAGACCCATACACCACATTATGTGGACGTGAGGTTCGAAACAGGTTGGGCACAGAGGCCAGGGTGGAGGTTTGATTCAGTACTCCTGGCAGATAAAACGTTCTGTGGGAAGGTGACATTGGCGATAAAGAACTATGTGGAACTTAATCAGAACAGGGAGGTTTCCGCCACCACATTTGTGGAAGGCATTGAAGGCGATGGTCCGGGGGGTGGTCAATTCTTATACGGCCCACAGGCACAAAGTTGAGAGGGAGCAGAGGCAAAGGTTGCTGGATGCTACAGTGGATCGGAGGTACTCGATGTCTCCAAATATGAAGCTGTTGGTGGAAAGGTAGAAACTGCAGTGGCAGGTTGACCTATTGACGACAGGGAAGGCGGTGGGTCAGCTTTGCCGCTCAAGGGGGGTTCAGTACGAATATGGGGAGAAGGCTAGTCGGCTGCTAGCTATCAGTTGAGGCAGCAGGTGGCTGCTCAGGAGATTGTGCAGCTGAGAGGTAGGGGGAGGTGGTGACGATGCCAGAAAAAACAAATGAGACACCCGAGGCCTTTTATCGGGGGCTGCATAGATCTGAGCTCCGGGGGGAGGACACGGACATGGGGCAATTTTTGGATGGGTTGGTGTTTCTGGAGGTGGGGAATGGGAAGACAGGGACTGGAGGCGCCATTGGGGTTGCAGGAGATAATGGAGTGTGTGGAATTGAGGCAATTGGGGAAGGTACCAAGGCTTTCCAGTAGAATTTTATAAACAGCTTTTGGCAGAGTTAGCGTCCCATCTCCTGGATATGTATAATGAATCTTTGACAAGGGGGAAACTGCCCGCCACACTTGCACAAACTTCTATTTCGTTGATCCCAAAGAAGGATAAAGACCTGACAGAGTGTGGGTCTCACAGGCCCATCTCCCATCTGAATACAAATGTGAAGTTATTGGCGAAGGTACTGGCGAGGCAGTTGGAAGGGTCTGAGCTGGATGTGGTCTCGGAGACCGGGCAGGGTTTAAGGGTTCAAACAACATCAGAAGGCTGTTATACATTTCAAACCCCCTGGAATGTGTGGGAATAATAATGTCCCTTCTGGGGAAGTTCGGTGCATTTTCTGGGTATAAACTGAACGCAGCGAAAAGTGAGGTATTTCCGGTGAATGCCGAGGGGAGAAGTGTGAATCTGGGAGCCCTGCCATGCAAGGTGGCCAGGATAAGGTTTTGGTATCTGGGTATTCAAGTGTCCCATGATTGGGCCACAATGCATAAATGGAATCTGCCAGTCTGGTAAAGGGGGTGAAAGGAGATTTGAAGAGGTGAAGGGCCCTGTCACTGGCAGGGAGGCTTCAGACCGTGAAGATGAACGTTTTGCTGAAGGTTTTATTTATTTTTCAGTCGCTTCCAATATTCCTTTCAAGGCGTTTTTCTGGAGAGTGATAAATTAATTTAAGAATTTGTTTGGGCAGGCAAGACACTTAGGATTCGGAAGACGTTTTTGTAGAGAGGGTGGCGGGTGATGGGGTTGGCACCCCCAGACCTTTTTAAAAAAAATTTATAGTACCCAATTTATTTATTCTAATTAAGGGCAATTTAGTGTGGCCAATGTACCTACTCTGCACATCTTTAGTTTGTGGGGGCGAAGCCCACGCAAACACGGGGAGAATGTGCAAACTCCTCACGGGCAGTGACCCAGAGCCAGGGTCGAATTTGGGACCTCAGCGCCGTGAGGTAGCAATGCTACCTACTGCGCCACCGTGCTGCCGTGGCACCCCCAAACCTGTTGTACTATTACTGGGCAGCAAACATGGAGCAGGTGAGCCACTGGTGGGAAGAGGGGGGTCAGAATGGGTGCAGCTGGAAGAGGCCACAAAGCTTGAGAGCCCTGGCGACGGTCCCGCTTCCGTTTTCTCCGGGTAGGTACACTAGCAGTCCCGTCATTGTGTCAGCTCTTTGATATAGGACGTATGTTGGCATTGACCTCAATATATGGGAACACAGGTGTATACCAGGAGGGATGGATGCTATGTACAGGAGTTGGTATAGGGAACGGTTAGAACGAGTTAGGGACCTGTTCATAGAGGTGGGGGTTCGCGAGGCTGGAGGAATTGCAGTGGAAGTTCGAGTTGCCAAAGGGGAGCAAATTTAGATATTTTTAAGGCCGGGATTTTGCATGTAAAGATCTGCCCTCTTTCCCTCAACTGCCAAAGCATACACTGTCAGGTAAGTTATTAATTTCAGATGAGCTGGGGGAGTAGTTGGATTGGGAATATTTATGGCTGGTTTTTTTAGACAGAGAATGCAATCCAGGGGAAGGGATAAGGCATAAATGGGAGGAGGAACTAGGGAATGGGTTTGGGTGGAAGGCCTGGAGTGAAATAACGCACCGGATAAATTTGACCACATCCTGACCAAGGATGAGCCTTATACAGTTCAAGGAGATGCATAGGGTTCATATGACTCGGGCCTGTATGAATGGGTTCTTCCTGAAAGTGGAGGATGTATGCAAGAGATGTGTGAGGGGGCTGGTAAGTCACACTCATATTTTTTGGTGGTGCACAAAGTTGGGGGGTTTCTAAGCAGCGATTTTCAAGACTCTGTTCCGTGGTGAGGATGTCCCCATGCCCTTTGGTGGCGATTTGTGGTGTTTCAGATCTGCCGGAAGGGAAGGGGGTCGATGTTGTGTCCTTTGCCTCTCGGATTGCCCGGCGGTGAATCTTATTGAGTTGGGAGGTTGGGGGTGCTGCTGGGGGTCTTGGCGTGGATGGGGGATTTGTATGAATTTTTACGATTGAAGAAGATCAAGTTTGCTCTCAGGGGGTGGGAAGAGGGGTTTTATGTCAAGTGGAGGCTCTTATTTGGGGATCTATTTGTCACCAGCGAATGGGGAAGGGGGTGTGGAGGAGATTGGAGGGAAAGGGGTGTTGGGGTAGTTTAGGGGAGCAAAAGGGGGAAAATTGACAAACTGAATCAAAGCTTGGCAAGGCAACTACTCGGCCCAAGACTGTAAGAAACTACAAGCACAAGCACAGTCCAAAATGCAAAACCGCCTCCCATCCAATGACTCTGTCTACACCTCTCACTGCCTGGGGAAAGCAGGCAGCATAATCAAAGACCCCTCCCATCCGCAGTATTCTCTCTTCCAACCTCTTCCATCAGGCAGAAGATACAAAAGTCTGAGAACATGCACTAACAGATTCAAAAACGGCTTCTTCCCTGCTGATACCAGACTCCTGAACGGCCCTCTTATGGACTGAACTGATCTCTCTACGCAACTTCTCTACTGTTGTAGCACCATACTCCGTGCATCACCCGATGTCTATGTATTTACATTGTATATCTATCGTATGCCCTATGTTTTTCATGTATGGTACAATCTGACTGGACTAGATGCAGAACAATACTTTTCACTGAACCTCGGTACATGTGACAATAAATCTAAATATGATTGTATCATAAGCATTCCCAAGTCTATTACAATAATCATTCCAATTTGTACATGAACAGCTGTATCAAAGTATCAAATTACTTTATATCTAAGCAATAACTTGTGTTACTACTTACTTACTATAATTTCTTGAGGGAAAAATGCTATAAATATTTTTTTGGCAAAGGTATTTTATCAATTCACCTGTGGCAGAAAACTTTTTAAAACTCCCAGTTTTCTGTATGAATTTCTGAAATCATGTCCCCACTCGGAGATGCAGTGAGCCTCATCCACAGCAACAAGGGTGATGCCTGCAGCAAATCAAAACGACAAATATGTTGAACTGCTTCTACTTGGGCAATATTTAATTATTAACTCTCACCAGTGGGCATCTCTGCAAATTAGTTGTTGGTCAAAAGAACAAGTTACTTCTGTTTCCACCCTATGATCCTTCCCAGGATGAGAGGACAGGTCGAGAAATGTTCCCAGACTAGTAGTAATTCCATTCTTTGGCGTACCGATTGAAAGTTCACAAAATTGGGTTGGGGGTGGCTGGTCCCTTTAAGTAATTTGCTTGGCATGCCCATGAGAGAGCTTCTGAATGACTCTCTACAGTAATATCATTAAAGATCAGCAACCATCTCTTGGAAAACCTCATGTGGTCCAAAGTTCTAATATTCTGTAGACATCGGAACTTTGTGCACCAACATATCATATTGGTATGCCACTAATCCTCATCTGCCTGACCTTAAATGGTGGTAAATATTTTTTTTTAACAATAACTGGATCTTGGGAATCTAAAATTGTGTTGATTTCAACATTTAACCTTCTTAATCAGTATAGCATACCATCCTGGAGTATATACATTGTAAACACTGCACAAAAAACAAAGCAGCATTAAAAAGAAACATTTTAGATCACTCAAGGCATTCTCATATCAGTTACGATGAATAAATTATTGGGACGAAACATACATTCTTACCCTCTGTAATGCTTTATTCGAAGTAATGAACGTTAGTTTGGTGAGGAGGTAAGCATTTCTAAGCATAGTGGGCGGGATTCTCTCAGCCCGGAGTCGGGCCGGAGAATCGCCGCGACCGGCGCGAATCGCGCCACGCCGCCCCGACGCGATCCTCCGCAGAGCGGGGAATCGGCGCCATTGGCAACGGCATGGTCGGCGCGCCGCTGGTCGAGGGTCGCCCTACGCAGACCCCCACCAATTCTCAGCCCGGGATGGGCCGAGCGGCCATAATTAAAACCCGAGTCCTGCCCGCGCCGCCCACGTGTGGTCTTACCCGGCGGGACCTCGGCATGGAAGGGTTCAGGGGCGGCCTGTGGTGGGGGAGGGGGGGGTCTGACCCCAGGGGGGGGGTCTGACCCCAGGGGGGGGGCCTTTGCTGTGGCCTGGCCCGCAATCGGCGCCCACCGATCGGCGGGCCGGCCTCTCAGAGTGGGGGCCTTTCTTCCGTGCCGGCCCCTTTAGCCCTACGCCATGTTGCGCCGGAGAAGGGAGCAACTGCGCATGCCCGCGTTGGCGCTGGAGCCACTGCACATGCGAGCATTGGCGCCCGTGCCACTGCGTATGCGCGGATCCCGCGGCGCCCAGTTGACGCCGGGATCAGCAGCTGGAGCGGTGAGGGTCGCTCTAGTGCCACGCTGGCCCCCTGTAGGGACCAGAATTGCTGATCCTAAGGCCATGCTGACAACGTCGAGAAACGCGACGCCGTTTATGACGGCGTCAACACTTAGCCTCAGGATCAGAGAATCCCGCCCAGTTATGAATAAGTGATGGTACATCAGAATTGGAAGGAATAAAATACCATCAAACCAGAAAAGGGTCAGTTATGACGGCGTCAACACTTAGCCTCAGGATCAGAGAATCCCGCCCAGTTATGAATAAATGATAGTACATCAGAATTGTAAGGAATTTAAAATATCATCAAACCAGAGAAGGGTCAGTTAGAAAACAATTACTATGGACCAATATTTCCATTGGTGACTGCATTATACATTGTGAAAATTATGCGGAATAAAAATCTGATATTGACTCTTGATCATAAAAGCCTGTTCCCTGGTTTTCAATTCAAAACAAGTACAACCCAATCCATTTTGATGCCCTCAATCGTATGCCAGACCTGAAGTGATTCTGTTGATCCACAGAAGTATCAAAGGACTAATCCTTGACATTTCTGGGATCAATTGAATATAGACACCCCCAAGATCAAAACGAAGCTGGCATCTCACACTGAAGCTGATTAGCTCCCGAAATAAGCCCTCAAAAGATCTAAAAAGTGGGTCATCATAAATTGGGTATATATACTTTGAAAAGAAAACTTTTGCAGGATTGTGAAGAAATAATTCAAGGGAGCAAATAATGGGATACTGTCTCAAAGAGCTGGACACACAGTGGGGTAGCTGGTCTTCCTCTTGGCTGTCTAATATCATGATCTCATCACAACTTCATTTGAGTGCTGCATGTAATTTTATTTTCCCCATCAACTATGGTTGGGTGGTGTATGACTAGTTCTAATATATTAAAAATCTTACATCTGCTGCATTTTCTGTTGCTGTGTTCTTGTCACACATTTTCCATTAATCTTTTTGTCACCATTTAAGGAAAGTTCCAATGTAAACTTGCCTTAATATAATTACACATTTGTGTTATTGGTGGCATTTTGTGATGCGTGTTTTGAGTTCCCCATCGCTCAGCCTGTACTGCAGAGAAACTCCTACAATACGGCCAACTCTCCACTTCCTAAACTGCCATATGTTTTTCTATTTAACTATAACGAAGAATATACTATCAAAGCACATAAAAATAAGGACCAGAAGTACAACTTTCAAATGGGAACCACATTATGTCTGGGCAACTCGGTCCAGTTATTCTCCATTTTCCTTCCCGACGTCATTTTGTTCTGAGCTACTTCTGAAAGAGCCTATTTATGAAAGGCCCATCAGGAAATACATGTGCTCAGTGCATCCAGGGTAGACCCCACAATTTAATAATGTTGATTTGTGACCGTTGTCCCATTGCAATAACCAAGTGAAGAATTTGCCAATATAGATGCCTGAAATCAAAACTTTATGTTAATTCATAGCCCACATGGAGAGGAGCATCAGTCACTCATGATGACGGGTCAGTAATAACATTTGACATTGAGTCACAACACACCTTTAACAGATTTCATAAACGTGTCTGAACTGCAGGACACACAATGAAACAACCATAAGATCTCTTAAAAAAATTAATTTATCCTCTTTTAGTTGTGCACATTGAAAACTCATGAAAGGAATTAAGTTGCACCTTACCCACACTGTCATCAAGTTTCTTGATTAACGAAATAGATCCCGAACAGAATTCAGGAGTCATGTAAATAACTTTGAAATGACCCCTATAGATTAAAACAGAAGGAGTCATTTTACAACACTCTTTCCCCACAATGTGAAGCCCAAGTACAATTACAAAAAGTCTACTACAATCAACCTGTAAACGCTTTCAGTAATGTCTACTGGTATTTTGTAATTTGGTAACAAACTTCAGCAATTTTCATCATGACAAAGTGCTCTTCCGCCTTATGCTACTTTTTGATATGATACATTTGATTGCAGAATTTTTATAGTGTTACCAGTGCATGGGAGCTTCCTTTATCATTTGTTTTGCTCAGCTCGTTTCATTATTTTACTGCAACATTAACTTAATACTTAAATGAAAGCATTCAGAATATCTTTACATTTTCTTTTCTATTTGGGAAAAAGTACCAGAAGAGAGATGAAGATAATTTTATCTTGTGCAGCAAGTTATGATCGAGGATACACTGCCTGGAAGAAGAGATACCTGGACAGGAGATGATTCAGTGGTAACTTTCAAAAGTTGAAATGGAAAAAGTTTCAGGTCTATGGAGAAAGCACAAGGGGAACTAGACTAATTGCTCAGCTCTTTCAAAGAGCTAGCAAAAGCACAATGAGACAAATGCTTCCTCCTATGGTGCAGGACATTCGGAAATAGGTTAACCTTTCTTGCAATCATTGCACAAAAGCTCAGTTCACACTTATCTTGGGAGTTTTGGAACTATGATCTAGTTTGCAAAACGACAAAGATAACAACCAAGGAATGCACACATCACACATGCCAGAGGCGTTTTGATTATGCCTAATTCAAATCACATCTGCAAACAGTTTTATATCCCGACTGCAGAGAGGCAGCCACATTTATGGATTTCAAGCATTTATTGACAATGTCGTATGAATTGATTGCGTGCTTTTCCAAGTAGGAAATTCAAAATTTGTGGCTCACAAGAACAAGTGTGTCAAATGCTGATGCCTATTTTTTAGAAAGGAGCCTGGTTATTTGATTCTTCTCAAGTCAAACTTCAAGGAACTGATGCAGAACTAATTTTAAAGCAACAAGTAACATGCATGCAGGTCTTTTTAAAAGGAAAAACAAGCATTCAAAACAGGAAAAGCCACAAGATGTACATACTGCATCAGCTTATCATCCCCTTCTTACTGTTATTATTTACACAGATGCCACCTTCACATCACAAATTTACATAAATTATGAACATTTTAATGTCTTCAAAAGTTAGATGTACTAACAAAAGATTAGACTTGACAATCATTTCAATTTCTAATCAATGCTGAGATTTTGTACAGAGCTTAATTTTTCTAAAAGGCTGAACAACGTCAGATGTTCAAATCTCCACATATCATCCAAGGATGAAAAGAAAAACTAGCTGGTGTTGTTTTCCCTTCCGTTTAATTTCACAAGCAGCACATTAAAATTCACTGGCAGCATACTTACTTTGTCAGTTCATGGGAAAGATTTTTCGACTGCGAAGAACCAAGGAAACAAGCTGCTATGTTGGACATGCTACAAAAGAACATCAGATACGGGGATAGTGAGCCATTTTGTTGCATTAATGCAGTTTATTCAGTTGGCTTCATCATCAAGTAGAAGCAATGACTGTAGATGACAAATGCTGACAACTGGTGTAGTTAATGCCTCTGTCATACTACAGTGTTGCCTCTGATGGCAAGCCTGTACCTAAACAACTTGACAAGGCTGGTCAAACGATATTGTAAATGTTCCTGGAATTAAAATTAATTCCATTTTTCCTTACACCTCTGTGAAAAACCTATTTACAAGTTTAAAAGAAGATGTAAAACAAGCTATTTTTCCTGATGTTTCAGAGCAAAACTGATGGCAACAGCATCTATAAACGCAATTGGAACTGGTGACATTTCTAGTCAGGGTGTTATTTTGGGTGCAGAAAGCTACTTTGCTCCCATGTGGGCATTGTGCGGGTGCATTATCATTACTAACTTGTAATTATATAGCACCTTTGAAGTAGTAAAGCTTCACAGGTCACTTTGCAGGTGTGTAGCTGAAGGCACAGCCACCAATGGTGGGGCAATGAAAATTAGGGATGCCAGAATTGGAGGAGCACAGATATCTTAGAGGGGTGAAGAAGGTCAGAGATAGAGGGGCGAGGCCATGAAGCGATTTGAAAACAATAAGACAATCAAAATCAAGGTGCTGCCAGATGGGGAGCCAATGTAGATAACGGGTAAAGAGGTAATGGGTGAACGGGACTTGGTGCAAGTTGGGGCAGAGGCAGCAGAGTACTGAATGAACAAGTCACTTCTATCGTTTTGGAGTATTTCACAATTTCCATGATTGCTAAATCTGCCCCGCAGTACAAAGTATAAACACAAAATAAAGCAAACAATAATTACATTAATGGGATATCAACAAAGATATATTTGGTATTTATTGATATCTCATTTTAAATTAGAAAGAAGCTGCATTGTCTTGTTAGAGTGAACGAAGTGAGAATTTGTGGTAATAATTTGCAACAGCATAGCATATAAATTACCATATTTTCCAGACAGTTTGATAGTCTGCTGCATTTATTTCAATAATATGTTTTTGGAGAGCTAACCAGAAAATATAGTCATAACACTTGCATCATTATACATCAGTACTGAAAAGGTTATCATTTTGAATATTGCTTAAACTATCATGCACTTTAAAAAGGAATAACAGCTCACATTATTCTAGATGTGATTTCTCTATTCAGTCCCCCATCCTACCCCTTCACAGTCCCCCAAAAGTCGATCTAACTGTAACTCCCTCCTCTTACCCACTGACACACACTGTTCTTTGGGGACATTATCTGCAAGCACTAGATCCCCTTCCAGAGGTATACTGACACATAAAGCCCCATCTCTGCACCACCTCTCTTAAACCAATGGTGATATCCATGCTAGCAACCTGCTTATCTGACATCAAGCCGTGGCCCACTTTCAATTTCCTCCTCAGCATTGAAGCCATATAAACTGAAGTCATTTGCCCCCAACAAAATCTTCTCTCTTGCTGTTGGCTACAGGTCCTTTCCCATCTACTCAGTCAAAGTGAACCAGGTGGATGTGAAACTTTGGAATTTTGTTCTGGAGATTCAAAGCCCACATTCCATCCATCACCGATAGTGCTTATTTTATCCTTTGACGTTGCGTTCTTCCAATACTATCTCGGTCCCTCTGCCACTGACCAGGTTTTGATTACCTCTACATGCACGGTGACACACCAGGGACCCTGGTTCAATTCCGGCCTCGGGTGGCTGTGTGTGTGGAGTTTGCACTTTTTCCCCGTATCTGCGTGTTTCCTCCGGGTGCTCGGTAACCTCCCACAGTCCAAAGAGTGCAAGTTAGGTAAATTGGTCATGCTGAATTGCCCCTTAGTGTCCAAAAATGTGTAGATTACGAGGATAGGGCAGGGTAGAGGACCCAGATGGAGTACTCTTTCAGAGGGTTGGTGCAGAGTCGATGGGCTGAATGGCCTCCTTCTGAACTGTAGGGACTCTATGACTCTAGACTAAATTATTCTCATTGCCTCCTTGCCAGTCTCCCACTCTCCACAAATTATTTTGAAACTCTGTTTCACACCAGTCCCCGCTTCCTTCTTAACTTCTGTTGACTTCTTATCCACACTTCAAATTCTTCAATGACCTCACCCATCCTCCTTTCCCCAAACTTACCTCACTTGCTCCTTTCACTCCCCTGATTCTAACCTGCGTCTTCCTCCCTTTGGCTCACCATGTCAACCTTAACGAGATCTCTGTTACAGCATTGCAAACAGTATTGGACACTAAACAATGGGAGGAATGTTGAGCCTTTTGAGCGCTACAGCAAAGATTCACCAGGATGCTGTCAGACATGAGGGAATTCATAAAGCAAAGAGAGACTAGGAAAATTGGACTTTTTCACTGCAACAGCGTAGGTAATGAGGTGGTGTGCTTAAAATTGAGGGAGATGGAAGCAAGCCTTTCCAGTTGTTGAGGGGTCTCATAAGTTGGCAGGGTTTAGAACAGAGTGCAAGAGAACCATATTGACACAGCTGAGAGGCTGTCCAATTTAGTTCCATGGTTAGTGATTGAGGCAGCAACACTGCCAACAAGCGAGATGAAATTAAATAGCTAGATGGAGGAAAAGGGGATAAAGAATATGCTTACATGGACCATAAACACAGTCTGTTAAGTCTGGTTCCATGTTTGAACTGCTAAGCATTTATGTGCACAAGATTGTAGGGCAGAGTTGAAACAACAATCACTTTTCTCAGTAGTGGGACTGCCACTACGGAATTAAAAACTGCATTCTGCAAAATCAAGGTAGTAGCTGAATCATACAGACTGTAATTATACAAATCACTGGTCAGACCATCTCTGCGTACGACATTCATTTTTGGGCCCCTCACATGATACAGTGGCCTGGGAAGGGTTTCAGAAGAGCTACAGGAATGATTCCCGATTTAAATAGCCTTAGTTACCCAGGTAGGCTTACAGAACTGTGTCTATTCACTCCAGAGAAGTGCAGACTTAGCGGTGACCCGAGAGAGGTTGATAAACTAATGAAAGGGTTGCATTTGGCATGAGGATTGGTTGATTATTCCAATTTTGAGAGATTGGGTAAGTGGTCCAGAGGACACACGTGCCTGGAGTACATTGCTGGCTGGGGGGTATGTGCAGACTCTCGCGCTGTCGTCAAAAGGACCTGGACTATTTTTTGACTGGACCATTTTCATCATATAATAGTAATAGATAACACTTGGTCCATGTGAACTCTTGAACGAGTTTTTAGAAATTTAGACTAGGAATTTTCCAGGATATATTTCCCCTTATTGGAGATTTTCTAAAATGAGTTTGCCTGAGGGGGCTGGGAGTGGAATCAATGATACTCCAGCCATCAAGTGTATGGAGCAGGTTTATGGGCTGACTGGTCTTTTCCTGTCCATTGTTTTTATATGTTGTAATCTCCTTTGTTTGAGCCTCATTCTGAAATGAAAGCTGATCTGAACTGAGACACTACAATGGGTGGCTTCACTCGATGTCCACATAGGTAGTCCATGGGTTTAGGAGGGGGTAAAGCTGACCATGATCAGCGTCCCTGTTGGAAGTGCATTTGTGTGGACATTGCGTGAAGGCAGGACAAGGCTTGGCAGTGATTTCCCATATAATCAAGTAATCTACTAATATTCGTCTCAGAAGAACTCGGCAGATGACAACTAAACTTACGGAATTTACCCCAGCAAGAAACTGTAAAATCCCGACAGTGCAGAATGAAGCCATTCGACCCATCAAGTCTGCACCGGCCCTTGGAAAGAGCATCCTACTTAAGCCTTACTTAAGCCCACGCCTCCATCCTATCCCCGTAAACCAGTAACCCCACCTAACCTTTTGGATACTAAGAGGCAATTTAACATGGTCAATCCGCCTAATCTGTACTTCTTTGGACTGTGGGAGGAAACCTGAGCACCCGAGGAAACCCACGCAGTCACAGGGAGAAAGTGCAAACTCCACAGTCACCCGAGTTTGGAACTGAACCCGGGCCCCTGGAGCTGTGAGGCAGCAGTGCTAACTACTGTGACATTGTGCTGCCCTTCAGCAGAAGAGAAAGGAAAAAGAATAAAGGAGGGAAAATAGTTAAATAAACTTACGTCAGTTGTAATACTTGGTCCTCCATCAAAGAGATGAGAGGAGAAATCACTATGGTAACCCCTCCTGTATAAATAGCAGGAAACTGGTAGCATAAACTCTTACCATAACCTGTTCAGTAAAGAAAGAAGGAATTTGTTTCTGAAATTATACCACGTAAGAAAAGTTGTAAGCGATCTATACGGTACACATACATTGTAATGAGTTCTTTCTTCCCCTTTAGTTGTTAATTATCCTGCGGTGCAGTTCCACAAGCAAAATGGGACATTGCGTGACTTCTCCAATTACCTGATAATAATCTTTATTATTGTCACAAGCAGGCTTACATGAAAACTGCAATGAAGTTACTGTGAAAAGCCCCTAGTCGCCACACTACGGCACCTGCTCGGGTACACAGAGGGAGAATTCAGAATGCACAATTCACCTAACAGCACGTCTTTCATGACTTGGGGTAAACCGGAATGCCCAGAGAGAACATACAGACTCCGCACAGACAGTGACCCAAGCCGGGAATAGAACCTGGGACCCTGGCGCTGTGAAGCAACAGTGCTAACCACTGTGCTACCATGCGGCCCTTATATTCATAATCAGCGAATGTCAGACGCTGGGTATTGTGCAGTGAGTTCTGCACCTTTTGACTCCCATTTTCCTCCCTACCATTTATAAGGCACAAATCAGGCGAGTGATGGAATGCTCTTCACGTTTCTACATGGGTTCATCTGTAACAACACTCAAGAAGCTTATCACCATCCTGGACAAAGCAGTCTGCTTGACTGGCAACCTATTCACTGACTTAAACATCCACTCACTCCACCACTGTAATACCAAGTAAAAGACAAAGCAAACTGATTCCACAATGAATGCATCAGATCTGAGCTCTGCAGTCCTGCCACACCCAGCCATGAATGGTGGTGGACAATTAAACAACTCACTGGAGGAGGAGATTCCACAAATATCTCCATCCTCAATAATGGAGGAGCCCAGCACATCTGTGCAAAAGACAAGGCTGAAGCATTCGCAATAATCTTCAGCCAGAAGTGCCGAGTGGATGATCCATCTCGGTCTCCTCCAAAGGTCCCCAGCATCACAGATGTCTCTCTTCAGCCAATACTATTCACTCCATTTAATGTCAAGAAATGGCAGAAGGTAATGGGCTCAGATAATATTCCGGCATTAGTACTGAAGGCTTGTGCTCCAAAACTTGTTAGCCAAGCTGTTCCAGTACAGCTACAACAGTGGCAGCCACCCAGCAATGTGGAAAATTGCCCAGGTGAGTCCTGTCTACAAGAAACAGGACAAATCCAACCCAGCCAATTACCACCCTGTCAGTGAAAGGAGCCATCAACAGTGCTTTCAAGCGACACTTACTTAGCAATAACCTGCCTCCAGACACTCAGTTTCGGTTCCGCCAGGGTCACTCAGCTCCTGACCGCATTACAGCCTTGGTTCAAACATTGCCAAAAGTGATGAATGCCAGAGGTGAGATGAGAGTAACTGCCCTTGACATAATGGCAGCATTTGGCTGAGTATGGCATCAAGGAGCCCTAACTGAACTGAAGTCAAATGGAATCAGGGGGAAAACTCTCCGCTGGTTGGAGTCATACCTAGCACAAAGGAAGATGGTGGTGGTGGTTGGAGGTCAATCATCTCAGCTCCAGGACATCACTACAGCAATTCCTCAGGGTAGTGTCCGAGGCCCAACCATTTTTAGCTGCTTCATCAATAACCTCCCTTTCAACATAAGGTCAGAAGTGGGGACATTCGCAGGTGACTGCATAATGTTCAGCACCATTCGCGACTCCTCAGATAATGAAGCAGTCCATGTCTAAATACAGCAAGACTGGACAATATCCAGGCTTGGGCTAAAAAGTGGCATCGCACCACACACGTGCCAAGCAATGACCATCTCCTACGAGAGAGGGCCTAACCATCGCCCCTTGAATTTAATGGCATTACCATTACTGAATCCCCCCACAATCAACATCCTGGGGGTTACCATTGATCAGAAACTGAACTGGACCAGTCATATTAATACTGTGGCTACCAGAGCAGGTCAAAGGCTAGGAATCCGACGGAGATTAACTCACCTCCTGAATCCCAAACTCCTGTCCACCATCTACAAGGCACAAGTCAGAAGTGCAATGAAATACTCACCACTTGCCTGATGAGTGTAGCTCCAACAACACTCAAGAAGCTCAACACCATCCAAGACAAAGCAGCCCACTTGATTCCTACCCCTTCCACAAACATTCAATCCATCCACCACCGACACACAATAGCAGCAGTGTTTACTATCTACAAGATGCACTACAGGAACTCGCCAAGGTTCCTTCGGCAGCACCTTCCAAACCCACGGTCACTACCATCTAGAAAGACAAGAGCAGCAGATATCTGGGAACCTCAGCACCTGGAGGTTCCCCTCCAAGTCACTCACCACCCCGACTTGGAAATGTATCGCCATTCCGTCACTCCCACTGGATCAAAATTCTGGAACTCCCTAACAGCACTATGTGAGTACCTACACCACAGGGTCGGCAGAGGTTCAAGAAGGCAGCTCACCACTACCTTCTGAAGGGCAACTAGGCCTGGGCAATAAATGCTGACCTAGCCAGTGATGCCCACATCCTGTAAATGAATTTTTAAAAACAGTTGAACAATAAATTCAAGCTTTGCCAGTGAAGCCCATATCCAGAAAAATAAATTAAAACATATTTACTACAATATATACTTCCAATACTTACCAGTTGCCATAACAACAAGATTATCTCTTCTCTCCTGAAGTACTGAGTAGATAACCTTCCACTGGACCCTGTAATTCAAGAACGGAACTGTCAGTCCAACTGGCATGACAAAATGTCATTTAACACCTCATGGTTGATCCACTAACACTTTTCACCTTTACAAATACTACAACAGGTTCCACCTATCTAACGTTTTTAATGTACACGGCACTTCACAGAGACGTAATTAAAAGAACATGAACACTAAGCCAAAGAAAGAAATATCAGGATAACCAAAAGCTCAGTCAAAGTAATAGTTTTTAAGGAAAATCTTAAAGACGAGGAAAGTGAAGAGGTGATGAGGTTTAGAGAAGTAATTTCAGAGTCTAAAACCAAGGCAGCTCGAAGCACACCGTAAGTGGAAGGCAAATGCGGTGGGGGGATGTCGGGAGAGTAGGGATGGGCAGATGTACAAAAGGTCACATTAGAAAACAGAGAGCTTGTAGGGAGATGTAGGGCTGGGAGAGGCTATAGTATTAGGAAAGGTAAAGCATGAAGAGATTGAAACATAAGGATGAGAATTTTAATTCTGAGGCGTTTGAGGATTAATAGCCAATGTAGAGTTGCAAGGCTAAGGTTGATGAGTGAGCAGGACATGAAAGAACAGCACAGATCTGTGTGGGCTGAAATGTACATACAGTGGAGGAGGAGGCCAGGAGAGCATTGCCATGACAGAGGGTTTCTGCAGATTGGCGGGTATTGTGACTTAAGTAAATGGAGGCAGCCTTTGTGATGAAGAGGATGCGAGGAACAGAAACTTGCTCAAAGGGCTTGTAGTTTATGGTAGGGATTGAAACAATGGCTTCAGTCTTCCTAAAGAACAGCTGAAGGAAAGCTGTTCATTCAAGGCTGGATATCAAATAAACTGTCTGACAACACAATAGCATTGGAAAGTCAAAGAGTAGTGGTGTATAGGTACAGCTATGTGCAGTTAGCGTGCATTTGCAAGTTGACCCTATATCTGCAGATGATGCAGTGAAGGAACAACATGAAGTTGAGGAACAGGAGGAGTTCAAATAGATCCTTAGGTGACTTTAGAAGTAATGCTAGAAGTATGAGATAAATTGTTGCCGGAGATCTTCTGGTAATGATCAGATAGGCACGGGTGAAAGCAAGGGCAATCCCAGTCAGCTAGACAATGCAGCAATACCACTGGGGATGAGGTTGATGCGGTCAATCATTCAAAGCCCACAGAGAAGTGGGGAAAACAGAGGAAGGGTGGTTCAACATTATCACAGTGGCTGTTGTTTGGTTTACGAGTGTTTCAGCGCTGTGGCAAGGATGGAAACCCAATTGGAATGATTCAGACATGGAGTTGCAGGATAGGTGAGCACACATCTGAGTGGTGACTAGGTGTTCAGGTACTTGAAAGGTAGGTTAAAGATAGAATGGCAATTTACAAGGATGATTTCTTTTAGAAGAAGTGTGGTGATGACAGATTTACAAAGGGAGAGGTGCGTTTCTGAGAAGAAAGGGAACCAATAACAGAGTCAACTGTCAAGGAGACCCAGGAGGGAAGTAGTGTGGTCAGGAATTTAGTGGGAATGGGGTCAAGAGGGAGGAACTAGGACTTGGAAGTAAAATGAGCTTGGAATAGCAGGAGAAGAGGCAGGAGGGAAACTAAAGGAACACATGTGTTCAGAACCAGGGCAACGGGAAATGAAGCAGCAACGGCAGCTAAATATGTTGTGTTGCCCTATTATGTATTTTCTTTTATTCCCTTTTCTTCCCATGTACTTAATGATCTGTTGAGCTGCTCGCAGAAAAATACTTTTCACTGTACCTCAGTACACGTGACAATAAACAAATCCAATCCAATCACTCACAATCTTAATGTTAACAAAGTCCATGAGTTCCTTGCATTTCTGTTGGAAATTCACACCAAGTGACTCAAATGTTTTGTAAAAATAAAACCTACGGTTTAAAATTAGAATGTCCAAAATAAGTCTTGAGGCACTTGATCTGTTTTGCATTTGGTTCAGGTATTGAAGCATCTAGATCAAAAATAACAAAACACACATGTATATAACAGCAACATACCCTGAATACATTCATTACAGAAGAGTGCAAATTTATTATATAAATACATATATTATAAATTACTTAATTGGAATGATTCTATGAGGAGGGTCCAAAGATTTGGGGATAGCTGTGGGAAGGAAATGCACCATGCAGAACTGATAATACAAGAGAAAGTTACATATTGGATATTTTTAATATAAAAACATAACCTTACAAATTTAGCAATTTTGATCGACATTTAGTTCCAACCACCTTTCTAAGCAAATTTACCCCACTTGTCCTCCTCTTCCTTGATGCATTCATCTTCTTCATCCTCCACCCCACAAAATTCCTCTGATTCATCAAGCTTGTCAGGTAAGTTCTTGAGATATTCTTCAGTCTCCATTCCAGAACTGCTGTCCAGATCTTGCAGTGCCTGAAGGGGGATGAGAGGGCCAGAGGTAAAATAAACAGAAAACCTGAGCTTCATTCATTTAATGACCAAAGAGAAAATGCTGGAAAATCTCAGCAGGTCCGGCAGCATTGTAGGTAGAGAAAAGAGCTAACCTTTCGAGTCCAGGTGACCCTTTGTCGAAGCCCCAATTATAGTAATGAGGCAGCAATGTGTAATTTGATTATCATTGATGCTTATATGTGCTGCCAGGTTTTAAAGTTCATGGACAATGAGCCTGAACTTGCTCAGGGTAGTAATCAGCATTGGATTTAAATCACATTTTTTAGTTGGTTCCCAGATCAGGGCAATTGCCCAAGTGAAGTTCGCATTTCCGGGCAAATGCTGTGCAAATCTTTCCTGGGAACCTCCAAAGGGGATTCTCCAGCGCAACTTTTGGTTACCACACCCCCAATACAATGCCCTGGAGCTTGGAGGTTATGGCCCAGTAAATGTGTCTATGAAGGACTCTAGTTCGGAACGAATATATTTGCACGTATGCATCATGCTACGACACGCTGGGCTAGTGCACAGTCGATTCCAG
The DNA here is from genome assembly GCF_047496885.1 of Scyliorhinus torazame. Classification (NCBI taxonomy): domain Eukaryota; kingdom Metazoa; phylum Chordata; class Chondrichthyes; order Carcharhiniformes; family Scyliorhinidae; genus Scyliorhinus; species Scyliorhinus torazame. The sequence goes on along the minus strand of NC_092709.1, from coordinate 22,532,954 downwards.
CCCCATTTGCCCGGATCCCAACACAAGTGAATTCACCAATAATTTGAATAGAATTCCTGAAATCTTTGGCCCTTGGCTGCCCAATAATTTACAGTCACCAGGTTTGTAAGTTGATACACAATTACAGTTTCTTTATAACAGAAATAAAGATTAAATATGCAGTTCCTACAACGGAATAACGGCAAGCTAACCTACTACCACACCTTCAGCCATCCCACCCTCTACCCACATACAAAGACAAACAAACACACAGAGGTGGAAAGGGGTGAAGCTAATAAGGGTTAAGATAAAAAGAAAGATAAGAGTCCTTGCTTTTGCTGTTGCATTTTTTGTAGCAGGCTATCCTTCCAGCACGCTGAGCAATCAAAGCCACCCGTGTACAGTTGATGATGGTCTTCTAGCAGAAACATTCATTCAGTACTCACAGGCAGTAGGATCTCTTCTGGAGAGGCGGTTTAGCCTTTCTTAAACTGGGCTTTCACCTCAAAAGATCACCTTCAAGTATGTTTTCTTAAGACTCTTTTGTCTCACCTCAAACCCAACTCCCAGCGCGAGTTTTTAATCTCACACCTTTTACAGTTTCACCAGAATGACCACCAGCCTTACTGGGGAGAGAAAAGAGTTCTTGCACTGGATTTTTCAGAGAGTTCTAATCATATCAGAGAGACAGAAAATCAGAGAAGCGTCTTGCAGCTTCTGAGTGCAGAGCAAAAATAAAAACAACCCAGTCTTACTGGGGAGAGAAACATTCCAGTAACTCATCCATGGTTTTTTCCTCCATGCACAGGTCCCCTTTTTGATCCCTCATCAGCCCCAGACCCTTCTTTTACTAGTTATATGCCTCTGGAAGGCAGTTAGATCCCCCTTTATGTTAGTTGCCAGTGTCGTCTCATATTCACTCTTTGCCCCTCATACTTCCTTTTCTTAACCCAATGAACTTGGTCCTCCTCCAATTAAGAATTTTGCTTTTTTTCCATTTCTAATCTTAACCTTATGATACTATGATCACTGTTCCCTAAATACTCCCCTGCGGAGACTTGATTTACTTGACCCACTTCAATCCCCAGAACTAGACCCAGCAATACCTCCTTCCTTGTTAGATAAGAAATGTATTGGTCAAGAAAATTCTCTTGAATACTCCAGAAACTCTCCCACACCCCCACCCTTTACATTGTTATCCTACGTTAAACTAGGATATATTAAAAACCTCCATTATCACTATTCTATAGCTTGTGCACTTCTCTGTAATTTACTTGTAAATGTGCTCCTCTATATTTTTCCCACTAATTTGTGACCTATGGAATACACTCCAGCAATGTAATAATAATAATCTTTATTATTGTCACAAGTAGGCTTATATTAACACTGCAATGAAGTTACTGTGAAAATCCCCGAGTCGCTACACTCTGGCGCCTGTTTGGGTACACAGAGGGAGAATTTAGAATGTCCAATTCACCTAACAAGCACGTAATGACACGTCTGTTGTTCATAGCTCTGACCAAATAGACTTTGTCTTTGATAGCTCCAGGACATCATCTCTCCAGCACTGCAATATTCCTCTCAATCAATATTGCCACCCTTCCTCCTTTATTTCATTCATTATCTTTCCTGAGCAGCTTGTATTCAGGGATATTTAGTACTCAGTCCTGCCTCTTTCTGAGCCAGATCTCCATTAGTGCCATGACATCATATTCCCACAGGGATAGATGCACCTGCAGTTCACCAACGTTATTATTCACGCTATGTGCACATACATGCGCTTAAACCTGAATCAGATTTTACTGTATTTCCTTTTCATTTGAACCCACCTAACACCTCATTATTTTTTACCGCCGTGCTCTCTGCCTCTCCAATCTTTTGTGCACCTTATTTGTCCTTCCTAAAGCTACATCCTGGTTCCCAAACCCCAGCCATGTTATTTTAAACTCTCCCTGACAGCAGCAGCAAACCATCCCTTGAATACATTGGTCCCAGCTCTGCTGAGGTGCTACCCATCCAGCCTGGACAGCTCCCACCTCCAGCAAAGATATGCTTTAACAAACACACAATGGGCTGATGGCCATCCTTCTGTGCTGTATGTTTCTGTGGCTCTTCTTGCACGCTGAGCTTCCACCACATCCTCTCCCCAGGTAGCTGGGTACAGTTGAGTAGCATCATTAAAATTCTGACTCAACGGCAATTTGTTTATTATGCCTGCGTTCAGCTGGTAAGTGTGGAAGGAAACAGTATATTCTACAGGGAGAAACTGCAGTTAACATGCTGCCTTGGAAGAGCAGTTCTCTACATGGCCATCCAATGGGCCATCTGTGCCAGTGGCCAGGTGAAGCAGGCAAATTCAAGTTTCCACTTTCTGGTGGGACTCCCTCGTCGTATCCAAAAACACAGTACATGGGAAAACTTGGTTGCCAGTTAGTAGAATAGCACTGCATGAACACCCATGGGAAAATCGCTTCTGCATTGCAGTTCTGTCCCTATGAATAACTTCTACTTGGGTGCCATCTAGTGGGTATCTCTGAATGAGCTGTTTGTAAATTTATCTCTGAATAGCGATGCTCTGACCGAAAACATCGTTTCTCCCCTGTGTACTGAAAATACCTACCAACACTCCACTGTGATCTCCAATTACTGGGTTACCAAATCATAAACTTTTGATCGTATAAGCTGACCCATTAGGTTTGTTCAAAAGTTAGGCATGGAAAAGATTTACAGACACCATCAATACTGCAAAACTGAACAACACAGCAAAGCTGCGTCAGGATTGTGGATTCATTTGAACTTGACAGCACCCTTAATATACTTCTGTGAATAGTGAGTGCATGAGTTATACTGCTCATTTAAATTGTAAAGTCATGGAACATGGAAACAGGCAGCGTTCTGCTCTACCAGTGTTCTCGTGTTCTCTGGACAGTCAGCTCTTTTAAGTAACTCGGGAATAACAATGAAGCCTCATATAATCCAAACTTTAAGAACGCATATTAAAAAGTACAGGCTTCACTACAAACTAAAACAGATCATAGGTGACTGGAAACAACTATTCTAACTCCTGGCAGCGTAGTAGCATCAAAACTGAAGAAAGCATAGGATGCAGAGTTAATGACCTATTTTACCACCTCTCAAAGCAGAAGGAAAAACGTCTATATCTTTATTGATGATTATCTTTATTCGACAGTAAAAGCCAAACAGGATATTACAATGAATGACACTCATGAATAATGTGAAGATTTTAATTGAATACCTCATTCAAGAAAGCGGACATGAGGAGCCAAATGGCACTGTTCTGCACTTTTCTTTTATTCATTCAAGGGATGTGGGCTTCGCTGACTAGACCAGCATTTATTGCCCATCCCTAATTTCCCTCGAGGAGGCGGTGGTGAGCTGCCTTCGAGAGACGCTGAATAATTATGTAGTTTTCTTTAGTATTAAGATCCACGTTTTTGCAAAGTTCCACGTTTTTGCAAATTTCTACGATGAAAAGGTACATTTTCTAAATGTAACAATCGGCACCAAATGATGATGGTCAGGCAAACAAACCTTCTACTATAGTTAATGACATTTTTACTGGTCATTAGGAATAGCATAAGGAGGTAAGTTGGAGCCTGTTCAGCAGACTTAAGACTTCTGGAATCATCTGAGACTAAAGGAAGTTGCATGTGATTAAGTTTCCATTTTTATTTCCCTTTAATAAAATACGTCACGTTGTCAGAGTGTTTCCATGAGAATTCCAATGAGGAAGGAACTGAGCTTGGTCAAATGAGAGATGAAGGTTTAGCTGGCAGGTGGCTATTGCGGTTTCAATGACCTGATCTACTGCACTATCTTTGCCAAAATAAAATAAAATCTAGAGACTGCAGTTGAGTAGGTTGGGCGAGTTATATTTTTCCGTTACTGTTGCCAACCTAACCTGATCCAATCCTCCATTTTTTGACCTTACCTTGAGCATCTCATTCTCCAGCTCCTCATCACTTTCAATCACATTGGAGAGATCTGCTTCTTCATCAGCATTAGGTGCCTGCAGAATTATGAAATGTGAAATGAAAATAATGTGATGCTTTATCCCCCCCACCATTAACACGTTTGAAATGGAGCAGCAGATCACACAACCCATAGCATCATGACATGCGCTAGTCACATCTTATTGCAATTGTTATTGTTGACATTAAAAAGCAAATAAAATGTAGAAAATTATATAATTAGCCTTTCCCATTGTCCACAAAGCCCAAGTCAGAAAGGGGTCAAAATGCTCACCACTCACTTAGATGGTTGCAGCCACACAACACTGAAGAAGCTCGGCATCGCCCAGGACAAAGCAGCTGTTTTGACTGAGACATGGACAGAATATACACACACAGAACATACACACACAGAACATACACACACAGAACCAGACCATTCAGTCCAACTGGCTCATGCTCCACATGGATCTCCTCATCCCTACATCATCTAACCCCATTAACCTGTCCTTCTGTTCCTTATGCATTTATCCAGCTTCTCTTTAAATACCTTAGTCATTCCTTGTTGTGCCAAGTTTCACATTCTAACCATCCTCTGGGTAAAGATGTTTCACCTGAATTCTTCATTGGATTTATTAGTAGCTAACTTTGCATTTATGGTCCCTAGTTGTGGTCTTACCCTCAGGTGGAAATATCTTCTCTGTCTCTACCCAACCAAACTTCCCATCATGTCACCCTCAGTCTTTTCTTTTCTCGAGAGAACAAAAGCCCATACTGTACAATATTTTCTGATTGCTATATCACCTCAGTTCTGGTACCATTCTTGTAAATATTTTTTGCACCTTTTCCAGTGCCTTTAAATCATTATAATATGGAGACCAAAACTGTACACAGTGCTCCAAGCGTGGCCGAACCAAGATTCTTTGTGGACATATTGTATACTGCTGAGCATTTGGGGGCAAAGGGTCAAGTCAGCCATTCTAACATCAAAACATTATCATTACTGCATTTCTCAATATTTGGCTAATCTCTTCCATCAGTCAAACCATCAGTTGGTGCCACAAATATTTCTGTGACAGGCCGATCCAGAATTCTCATTTTCACTCCAGAAAGCTAGAGCTTCAAATCTTTTCCGAGCGTAAATTTCTCTGGGTTCGCCCTCTCTAACCCTTCCCTTCTTGCCCCTCAGGCCAGTTATCAATCCTTCCTCCTCCACTGCCTGTTCCCTCTCTGTCATCAGGGTGGCCACCCTCTCAAATGCTTGCTCCATAAAATGTTCTCGTGACTTAACCTGTTGAAGTGTCTCCACCTCCTTCACAAGTCCAGAGCTTGAACAACACAAGTTGGTAGTTTTTGCTCGTCAACCTCAGGTGCTTGTTAACTGGCGATAAGTTGTGTGTGTCACCACACTCTCCCCAACAGAAAACTGCCAACTTGACTTACAGCTACGCAAGTTGAGAAATCTAAGCTTACATTTCAGGGATATAAAAAACACAATCGGCATTCCATGCGCGCACAGCATATCACACTACTTCCCATTGCACTCCCATCAAATTTCCATCTTCAAAAGTCCTTATTTCCACTCTGTTCCCAAATTAGTCCATTGCTGGTTCCATGTTATGCATTCCCAGCATGACCAGACATTATTTATTTTGCTTCATTAAAATCGCGTCAGTATCAAGAGAATGTTATTGTACTGAAATTGTTATTGCAGTGCAATTAATGTTCAAAGATAATATTGCTGCATTATATTTTACCTTGATTGGTAAAGAGTAAACAATATTTTCCACTGCATCGTGTGCTTCTGCCTGGTCTGAAGATCTGAAGATCATATTCAGTAATGGGTAAAGACATCAGACATATGACAATGAATGACTCTCAGGAATGTGAAGATTTTAATTGAATACCTCATTCAAGAAAGCGGACATGAGGAGCCAAATGGCACTGTTCTGCACTTTTCATTTATTAATTCAAAGGACGTGGGCTTCGTTTCCTAGACCAGCATTTACTGCCCATCCCTAATTTCCCTCAAGGAGGCGGTGGTGAGCTGCCTTCAAGAGACGCTGAATAATTATGTAGTTTTCTTTAGTATTAAGATCCAGGTTTTGCAAATTTCCACGATGACAGGGTGCATTTTCAAAATGTACCAATAGGCACCAAATGATGACGGTCAGGCATACAGGCCTTCTACTATAGTGAAAAATAAAAATGTTACTGGTCATTAGGAAAAGCTTAGGTGGGTAAGTTGCAGCCTGTTCAGCAGCTCAAGACTTCTGGCATCATAGAACATAGAACAATACAGCGCAGTACAGGGCCTTCGGCCCACGATGTTGCACCGAAACAAAAGCCATCTAACCTACACTATGCCATTATCATCCATATGTTTATCCAATAAACTTTTAAATGCCCTCAATGTTGGTGAGTTCACTACTGTAGCAGGTAGGGCATTCCACGGCCTCACTACTCTTTGCGTAAAGAACCTACCTCTGACCTCTGTCCTATATCTATTACCCCTCAGTTTAAAGTTATGTCCCCTCGTGCCAGCCATTTCCATCCACGGGAGAAGGCTCTCACTGTCCACCCTATCCAACCCCCTGATCATTTTGTATGCCTCTATTAAGTCTCCTCTTAACCTTCTTCTCTCCAACGAAAACAACCTCAAGTCCATCAGCCTTTCCTCATAAGATTTTCCCTCCATACCAGGCAACATCCTGGTAAATCTCCTCTGCACCCGCTCCAAAGCCTCCACGTCCTTCCTATAATGCGGTGACCAGAACTGTACGCAATACTCCAAATGCGGCAGTACCAGAGTTCTGTACAGCTGCAACATGACCTCCCGACTCCGGAACTCAATCCCTCTACCAATAAAGGCCAACACTCCATAGGCCTTCTTCACAACTCTATCAACCTGGGTGGCAACTTTCAGGGATCTATGTACATGGACACCTAGATCCCTCTGCTCATCCACACTTTCAAGAACTTTACCATTAGCCAAATATTCCGCATTCCTGTTATTCCTTCCAAAGTGAATCACCTCACACTTCTCTACATTAAACTCCTTTTGCCACCTCTCAGCCCAGCTCTGCAGCTTATCTATATCCCTCTGTAACCTGCTACATCCTTCCACACTATCGACAACACCACCAACTTTAGTATCGTCTGCAAATTTACTCACCCACCCTTCTGCGCCTTCCTCTAGGTCATTGATAAAAATGACAAACAGCAACGGCCCCAGATCAGATCCTTGTGGTACTCCACTTGTGACTGTACTCCATTCTGAACATTTCCCATCAACCACCACCCTCTGTCTTCTTTCAGCTAGCCAATTTCTGATCCACATCTCTAAATCACCCTCAATCCCCAGCCTCCGTATTTTCTGCAATAGCCTACCGTGGGGAACCTTATCAAATGCTTTGCTGAAATCCATATACACCACATCAACTGCTCTACCCTCATCTACCTGTTCAGTCACCTTCTCAAAGAACTCAATAAGGTTTGTGAGGCATGACCTACCCTTCACAAAGCCATGCTGACTATCCCTGATCATATTATTACTATCTAGATGATTAAAAATCTTGTCTCTTATAATCCCCTCCAAGACTTTACCCACTACAGACGTGAGGCTCACCGGTCTATAGTTGCCGGGGTTGTCTCTGCTCCCCTTTTTGAACAAAGGGACCACATTTGCTGTCCTCCAGTCCTCTGGCACTATTCCTGTAGCCAATGATGACATAAAAATCAAAGCCAAAGGTCCAGCAATCTCTTCCCTGGCCTCCCAGAGAATCCTAGGATAAATCCCATCAGGTCCCGGGGGCTTATCTATTTTCAGCCTGTCCAGAATTGCCAACACCTCTTCCCTACGTACCTCAATGCCATCTATTCTATTAGCTTGGGGCTCAGCATTCTCCTCCACAACATTATCTTTTTCCTGAGTGAATACTGACGAAAAATATTCATTTAGTATCTCGCCTATCTCTTCAGACTCCACACACAATTTCCCATCCCTGTCCTTGACTGGTCCTACTCTTTCCCTAGTCATTCGCTTATTCCTGACATACCTATAGAAAGCTTTTGGGTTTTCCTTGATCCTTCCTGCCAAATACTTCTCATGTCCCCTCCTTGCTCGTCTTAGCTCTCTCTTTAGATCCTTCCTCGCTACCTTGTAACTATCCATCACCCCAACTGAAACTTCACACCTCATCTTCACATAGGCCTCCTTCTTCCTCTTAACAAGAGATTCCTTGGTAAACCACGGTTCCCTCGCTCGACGCCTTCCTCCCTGCCTGACCGGTACATACTTATCAAGAACACGCAGTAGCTGATCCTTGAACAAGCCCCACTTATCCAGTGTGCCCAACACTTGCAGCCTACTTCTCCACCTTATCCCCCCCAAGTCACGTCTAATGGCATCATAATTGCCCTTCCCCCAGCTATAACTCTTGCCCTGCGGTGTATACTTATCCCTTTCCATCATTAACGTAAACGTCACCGAATTGTGGTCACTGTCCCCAAAGTGCTCTCCTACCTCCAAATCCAACACCTGGCCTGGTTCATTACCCAAAACCAAATCCAACGTGGCCTCGCCTCTTGTTGGCCTGTCAACATATTGTTTCAGGAAACCCTCCTGCACACACTGTACAAAAAACGACCCATCTATTGTACTCAAACTATATCTTTTCCAGTCAATATTTAGAAAGTTAAAGTCTCCCATAATAACTACCCTGTTACTTTCGCTCTTATCCAGAATCATCTTCGCCAGCCTTTCCTCTACATCCCTAGAACTATTAGGAGGCCTATAAAAAACTCCCAACAGGGTAACCTCTCCTTTCCTGTTTCTAACTTCAGCCCATACTACCTCGGAAGAAGAGTCCCCATCTAGCATCCTCTCCGCCACCGTAATACTGCTCTTGACTAGCAGCGCCACACCTCCCCCTCTTTTGCCTCCTTCTCTGAGCTTACTAAAACACCTAAACCCCGGAACCTGCAACATCCATTCCTGTCCCTGCTCTATCCATGTCTCCGAAATGGCCACAACATCGAAGTCCCAGGTACCAACCCATGCTGCCAGTTCCCCTACCTTGTTTCGTATACTCCTGGCATTGAAGTAGACACACTTCAAACCACCTACCTGAACACTGGCCCCCTCCTGCGACGTCAAATCTGTGCTCCTGACCTCTATACTCTCATTCTCCCTTACCCTAAAACTACAATCCAGGTTCCCATGCCCCTGCTGCATTAGTTTAAACCCCTGAGACTAAAGGAAGTTGCATGTGATTAAGTTTCCATTTTTTATTTCCCTTTAATAAAATACGTCACGTTGTCACAGTGTTTCCATGAGAATTCCAATGAGGAAGTAACTGAGCTTGGTCAAATGAGACATGAAGGTTTAGCTGACAGGTGGCTATTGAGGTTTCAATTACATGAGCACTGTCTTTGCCGAAATAAAATAAAATCAAGAGACAGCAGTTGTGTAGGTTGGGCGAGTTATATTTTTCCGTTACTGTTGCCATGTCTTCGTTCTACATTTCAACCTAACCTGATCCAATCCTCCACTTTTTGACCTTACCTTGAGCATCTCGTTCTTCAGCTCCTCGTCACTTTCAATCACATAGGAGAGATCTGCCTCTTCATCAGCATTAGGTGCTTGCAGAATTACAAAATGTGAAATGAAAATAAAGTGATGCTTTACCATTAACGCGCTTTGAAATGGAGCAGCAGATCACACAACCCACCAAAATGGCATCATGATATGCGCTCGAGACACTTCTTATTGCAATTGTTATTGTTGACATTCAGAAGCAAATAAATTGTAGAAAATTATATAATTAGCCTTTCCCATTGTCCACAAAGCCCAAGTCAGAAAGTGGTCAAAATGCTCACCACTCACTTAGATGGTTGCAGCCACACAACACTGAAGAAGCTCGGCATCGCCCAGGACAAAGCAGCTTTTTCGACTGAGACAAGGACAGAATATACACACACAGAAAGAGACCATTCAGTCCAACTGGCTCAGGCTCCACATAGGTCGCCTCAAACCTCATCATCGAACCCCATTAACCTGTCCTTCTATTCCTTATGCATTTATCCAGCTTCCCTTTAAATGCCTCAGTCACTCCCTGTGGTGCCAATTTCCACATTCTAACCATTCTCTGGGTAAAGATGTTTCGCCTGAATTCTTCATTCGATTTATTAGTAGCTACCTTTGCATTTTTGGTCCCTAGTTGTGGTCTTACCCTCAGGTGGAAATATCTTTTCTGTCTCTACCCAACCAAACTTCCCATCATGTCACCCTCAGTCTTTTCTTTTCTCGAGAGAACAAAAGCCCAGACTGTACAATATTTTCTGATTGCTGTATCACCTCAGTTCTGGTACCATTCTTGTGAATTTTTTTTGCACCTTTTCCAGTGCCTTTAAATCATTATAATACGGAGACCAAAACTGTACACAGTGCTCCAAGCATAGCCTAACCAAGATTCTATGTGGATATTGTTATGGGCGAGGCGTTTTCAGAATCCCAAAATGTATCATGGAGTTCAACCAACCTCTCCCTTCTAATGGATTTGTTGCTTTTCCTAGCACATGGCTCTTTTCCCCAAGGTGTGGGATTACAATTATGGACACGTGGGTCTTTAATCACATAACACTGTTTATTCCATGAACTCAACTGAACATCTTAAATAAACATTGGATCTCTTAACGCCCCTTACTTCAAAGATAACTCAGAAAATATTGCAACAGTAAATAATTCAACAGTAAATAATTCCTTAAAATGTTCCTTCAAACTTCCAAGAGATTTAACACCTTTAAATAGTATCACATCAGGTTAAAGGATATATATATTTTCTGTAGAATGGCAGAGATATATTCGCTTGGTTGATTTAAGCTCCAGCACCTTGTTTTTTTTCTGCAGCTCTCTGGACACACACAGACACACACAACTTGCTTTCTCCAACTGCAAAACTAAACTGCAAAACCTGCAGCTCTCTGGAAACACACAGACACACACAGCTTTTTAAACTGCAACTAAAAACCTGCAAAATGGCCTACCTGAGCTGAGCTCCACCCACTCTATGACATCACTGTTTTCTTAAAGGTACATTGCTTAAACATCCAGTTCATAAAGGCACTCTCACATGATATCCCCCCCCCACCCCAAGAAAAAAAAACCCATCAACTTCAAGATGGTTTCATTTTTCACCTTTGCACCATCAATTAAGAAATGTACACAGTAAATATACCTTTTCGTTTTATAAAAAAACAACACATGCAAACAGATATAATAATATAGTCCATTTTTCTTTGTTCTTCTTCCTCCAACCGAAATCCTTCTCGATTGACAGTCTCTTTGAACAAAGTCTCTGCACGATCCATCCATTCCTCTACTCCTCGGCATTTCTCTTTAGAATCAGATACTTTAGTTCAATCTGACCACAGAGTCCCTTGCAATTCTCCAATACAGGAACATTGGTGATCACAGCTTTCAGGCAGTCAAATGCCTGTTGAAAGTCCGCTGCCCATTGAATTTTTTTACGTTTCTTCAGCAATTCCATCAGTGGAGTAATCACGCCACAAATCTTTTGCACAACTGTTCGATCAAAGCCATTCATGCTAAGAAATCGCATTATTTCCCTTTGTCTTGAGGATAACGGAAACTCCGCAAGGAAAGTGATTCGGGCTTCTCCAAATTCACTTTCGGCTAGGTTCATCACCAAACCCGCCTCCTGAAGTCGATCGAAGAACTCCATACGATGTTTCAAATGTTCTTTCCATGTCTGGAAGTTGGAAATAAAAGCAGAATGTCCCACTTTCTCAATGCAATCCTTCAAACGTGGGAAAGGATAAGAGTCCGTTCTTGTAACTGCATTCACCTTTCGATAGTCCACACACAACCATTGGGTATCGTCTTGTTTAGGTACCATCACTACGGGTGAGCTCCATTGGCTGCAACCCACTTCAATTATGCCATTTTTAAGCATACTCTCAACCTCTTTGTTAACCTGTGCCAATTTTAAAGGATTAACTCTATATGGATGCTGTTTGATCGGAACAGCATTTCCAACATCTACATCATGTATAGCCATTTTAGTACTTCCCAATTTATCTCTACAAACTTGCCCATTTGATATCAATAACTCTTTCAGGTCAGTTCGTTTTTCCTCCGGAAGGTAACTTAACAATTCATCCCAATTTTCAAGAACATCCTCATTTTCCAATGTAATTTGAGGTATGTCAAATTCACAGTCATCTGGATTTGGTTCGTTACTTTGAGTTAGAATCATTAAACCCTCCTTTTTCTCCTTCCCTTTCAAAGTACCTTTTAAGCATATTCACATGACACACTCGGTGAGTCTTCCTTCTTTCTTGTGTTTTTACCACATAATTCACCTCACTTAATTGCCTTTCAATCTGATACAGTCCACAAAACCTAGCTTTTTTCCCTACCACTGGTAACAACACTAAAACTTTATCCCCACTGGCAAAACTACGAACTTTTGATTTCTTGTCCGTTACCCGTTTCATTACATTTTGTGCAACTTTCAAATGTTGTCTCGCCAATTCACCTGCTCTATTTAATAATTCCCTAAAATTTGACACGTAATCCAATAGTGTAATTTCCGATTTCTCACCCACCAATTTTTCTTTCATCAATTTAAGTGGTCCTCTTACCTCATGACCAAAAATTAGTTCAAAAGGACTAAATTTGGTAGACTCATTAGGTGCATCCCTAATTGCAAACAATACAAATGGGATTCCTTTATCCCAATCCTCTGGATAATCTTGACAATACGTCCTCAACATTGTCTTTAATGTCTGATGCCACCTTTATAACGCTCTCTGCGATTCTGGATGGTACGCAGTTGATTAAATTGTTTTATTCCTAAGCTATCCATAACTTCTTTGAATAACTTTGAAGTAAAATTTGTTCCTTGATCCGATTGAATTTCTGTGGGTAGTCCATATCTAGTAAAGAATTTAAGTAACTCCTCCACAATCCTTTTAGCTGTAATATTACGTACTGGAATGGCCTCTGGAAACCTAGTAGACACATCCATTACAGTCAAAAGATATTGATTTCCACTTTTGGTTTTAGGAAGCGGTCCTACACAATCGATTAGGACCCTTGTGAAAGGTTCCTCAAATGCTGGAATGGGTATTAAGGGTGCTGGTTTTATTACTGCTTGAGGTTTCAGTATCACTTGACATGTGTGACATGATTGACAAATTTTAACTACATCTTTATGTAGTCCAGGCCAATAAAAATGTTTCTGGATTTTAGCTTGAGTTTTCCTTATTCCCAAATGACCTCCCACTGGTACCTCATGTGCAACACGCAACACCTCCTTTCTATACCCTACCGGCAATACTACTTGATGAACTTCTGCCCACTTTTCATCTGCCTGCATATGTACAGGTCTCTATTTTCTCATCAAGAAATCATTTTTACAGTAATAAAACTCTGGTATACTCTCAGATTTCTCTTCCGTATATGCTTTCTGATATATCCGTTCTATTTCTACATCTTTCTGTGGTAACTCCGCCAATTTTCCTGAACTAAAAATATCCGCCTCATCCTCCACTTGTTCTTGTTCTTTTTCAACCATCTGATCAAAAATCGTTTCTGATAATTGCACTTCAACTTCACTCTTTGATTTCTCCTCTTGTCTTAACCTGTGACTTTGCGGCCTTGTTACTACACAATCCGGAAAAATCCCAGGATATTCGTCCTGCAACACTTCAGTTGACTGATTTTCCACTGGTTTATCAACCACAGTAGGCATCACTCCCACCTGCGATCCAGCTATATCATTACCCAAGATAAACTGTATTCCTGGACAAGATAGTTTATCTATTACTCCTACTACCACTTCACCACTCTTCACTGGACTTTCCAACCTTACCTTATATAATGGAACGCTACTCTTCTCACCCTAAATTCCACATATCACCACCTTTTCTGGCAACATTCTTCCCAAACTACATAATTCCTCATCTCTTACCATTAAAGATTGACTAGCCCTGTATCTCTTAAAATTGTGACTTCTTTACCTGCTCCTCCTGATACACATGAGTAAACTTTACCCACACAAGTAAATTCTTTAAAGACATCTGGCACCTTCTTAACAATTACAGAGTACTGGGCTAATGGTAAGATTCTTGGCAGTGTGGATGAGCAGAGAGATCTCGGTGTCCATGTACATAGATCCCTGAAAGTTGCCACTCAGGTTGAGAGGGTTGTTAAGAAGGCGTACGGTGTGTTAGCTTTTATTGGTAGAGGGATTGAGTTTCGGAGCCTTGAGGTCATGTTGCAGCTGTACAAAACTCTGGTGCGGCCGCATTTGGAGTATTGCGTGCAATTCTGGTCGCTGCATTATAGGAAGGATGTGGAAGCATTGGAAAGAGAGCAGAGGAGATTTACCAGAATGTTGCCTGGTATGGAGGGAAGATCTTATGAGGAAAGGCTGAGGGACTTGAGGCTTTTTTCGTTAGAGAGAAGAAGGTTAAGAGGTGACGTAATTGAGGCATACAAGATGATCAGAGGATTGGATAGGGTGGACAGTGAGAGCCTTTTTCCTCGGATGGTGATGTCTAGCACGAGGGGACATAGCTTTAAATTGAGGGGAGATAGATACAAGACAGATGTCAGAGGTAGGTTCTTTACTCAGAGAGTAGTAAGGGCGTGGAATCATAGAATCATAGAAGTTTACAGCATGGAAACAGGCCCTTCGGCCCAACCAGTCCATGCCGCCCAGTTTTTACCATTAAGCTAGTCCCAGTTGCCCGCGCTTGGCCCAATAGAATCATTTGAATGCCCTGCCTGCAACAGTAGTAGACTCGCGAACACTAAGGGCATTCAAATGGTCATTGGATAGACATATGGACGATAAGGGAATAGTGTAGATGGGTTTTAGAGTGGTTTCACAGGTCGGCGCAACATCGAGGGCCGAAGGGCCTGTACTGCGCTGTAATGTTCTATGTTCTACTTCTTGAACAGGCTGTACAATCGTTTGCACCTCCTTCGCTTCCCTTGGGCTTTCCTTTGCCACTCTAACAAACCCCACTGTCTTATCCTGTTTTACCACATCAGCCTTCCCAGTGCTTTTCTTCAACTACCAACACTGTGACTTTACATGGCCTAGTTTATTACAGTGAAAACATTTGAAACTTTTCATTTCTTTTCCACCCTCCTGGACTTCTTTTTTAATCTGAGGTACACTCTCTTTATTGTCTCCCATCAGGTCACCTTTACCTTTACCACTTGAGTATTTCTCATGTTCCCAGTTTCTATCCCTCACCAGCTGAAACTGATGTCAGAAATCAATCTTTGATTTATGAACTATTTCATAATCATCTGCCATTTCCGCTGCTAATCTCGCAGTTTTAACCCTCTGTTCTTCCACATGAGTTCTCACTACGTCAGGAATTGAATTTTTAAACTCCTCCAAAAGTATAATTTCTCTGAGAGCTTCGTACATTT
This sequence comes from Scyliorhinus torazame, assembly GCF_047496885.1. Classification (NCBI taxonomy): domain Eukaryota; kingdom Metazoa; phylum Chordata; class Chondrichthyes; order Carcharhiniformes; family Scyliorhinidae; genus Scyliorhinus; species Scyliorhinus torazame. The sequence continues at coordinate 22,517,528 of NC_092709.1, read as the reverse complement.
GGTCTATTTTCAAAGTCCTTATCCACCTATCAAAATTACTCTGTTTGAGCCTTTCAAATTCCATGTATGTTTGACCAAATTCTTTCCTTAAATTTCTAAACCTTTGTCTGTAAGCTTCAGGCACTAGCTCATATGTACTTAAGATGGATTTCTTCACCTCCTCATACGTTCCAGATGCCTCCTCCGGTAGTGATGAAAACACTTCACTAGCTCTACCTACCAGATTTGTTTGAATCAGTAACACCCACATGTCTTGTGGCCATTTCATTTATTTAGCTACCTTCTCAAATGAAATGAAAAAGGCTTTCACTTCCTTCTCGTCAAACCTTGGCAATGCTTGGACATATTTAAATAGATTCCCACCAAGCCTTCGACTGTGACGCTCTTTCTCATTATCCTCATCAGTATCATCCAACTGTACGTTTCCCTTTATGTCTGCCAATTTTAACTGATTGGCATGTTTCATGGCCATTTTCTGAAGTTCAAACTCCCTCTCTTTATCTTTTTCCCTGATCTGTATCTCCCTTTCTTTTTCTTTTTGTTCTGCTAGGGCTATTCTTTCTTTTCTCCTTTCCTCTCTCTCCTTTTCTTTTTCCTCTCTCTCTCTTTCTCTTTCTTTTTCCTCTCTCTCTTTCTCTTTCCTCTCTCTCACTCTTGTATGCCAACTGCTTTAATTCTTTCTCATGTTCCATTTGTTTAATTTGCAACTGAATTTTTTCCATTTCCAATGAGTCAAACTATCTCAGGCAACTTTAAATGCTTAACCAGCGCCATAATTACCTCATCTTTTCGCATTTTGTCAGGTAATGTTAGCTGCAATGTTCTTGCCAAATCTAACAGTCTGCTTTTCATTTCTGTCCGTAAGGTACTACGTGTAATATTCCCCACCTCCAAAAACTTCTCAGCCTCTGAAAGAGCCATCGTTCACAACACTCGCCCCACATAAACTAAAATACTACACCGGAAAAGCAACAATCGTTCACTGTCTTTTAGTTCACAAAAGCCAATCCAATAGATAGACTTATATCCCCCTCGAGCCCCCAATTGTTATGGGGGAGGTGTTTTCAGAACCCCAAAATGTATCATGGAGTTCAACCAACCTCTCCCTTTAATGGATTTGTTGCTTTTCCTAGCATACACCTTTTTTCCCTAGGTGTGGGATTACAATTATGGACACGTGGGTTTTTAAACACAAAACACTGTTTATTCCATGAACTCAACTTAACATCTTAAATAAACATTGGATCTCTTAACACCCCTTACTTCAAAGATAACTCAGAAAATATTGCAACAGTAAATAATTCCTTAAAATGTTCCTTCAAACTTCCAAGAGACTTAACACCTTTAAACAGTATCACATCAGGTTAAAGGATATATATTTTTTCTGTAGAATGGCAGAGATATATTAGCTTGGTTGATTTCAGCTCCAGCACTTTGTTTTTTTTCCTGCAGCTCACTGGACACACACAGACACACACAACCTGCTTTCTCCAACTGTAAAACTAAACTGTGAAACTTGCAGCTCTCTGGAAACACACAGACACACACAATGCTTTTTAAACTGCAACTAAAAACCTGCAAAATGGCTGACCTGAGCAGAGCACCACCCACTCTATGACATCACTGTTTTCTTAAAGGTACATTGCTTAAACATCCAGTTCTTAAAGGCACTCTCGCATGACAACATATTGTACACTGCTGAACATTTGGGGGCAAAGGGTCAAGTCAGCCATTCTAACATCAAAACATTATCATTACTGCATTTCTCAATATTTGGCTAATCTCTTCCATCAGTCAAACCATCAGTTGGTGCCACAAATATTTCTGTGACAGGCCGATCCAGAATTCTCATTTTCACTCCAGAAAGCTAGAGCTTCAAATCTGTTTCCAAGCGTAATTTTCTCTGGGTTCGCACTCTCTAACCTTTCCCTTCTTGCCCCTCAGGCCAGTTATCAAATCTTCCTCCTCCACTGCCTGTTCCCTCTCGGTCATCGGGGTGACCACCCTCTCAAATGCTTGCCCCATAAAATGTTCTCGTGACTTAACCTGTTGAAGTGTCTCCACCTCCTTCACAAGTCCAGAGCTTGAGCAACACAAGTTGGTAGTTTTTGCTCAAGTCAACCTCAGGCGCTTGTTTTTTTTTAAATATATTTATTAAAGTTTTTTAACACAATTTTTCACCCTTACAAACAATAACCCCCCCCCCACGTAACAAAATAGCAAGAAATCGCACATAGCAAGATATATACATGGTAAAACGATATATTACATAGCTTTGTACACTGGCTCTCTCCCGTACGTGCCAGTTTCCAAGTCCTTCATGTGTTCTCTTGCTCAGCCACCTCCCAGGCAAACCACACTTCCCCCCCTCCCTCCCTCCACCCCCCCCCTTCACAGGATGCCCCCCCTACCCCCCCCCCCTTGGGTTGCTGCTGCTGCTGACCGACCTCCTTCCTCTAATGCTCCGCTAGTCTAGGAACGGTTGCCACCGCCTGCAGAACCCCTGCGCAGACCCTCTCAAGGCAAACTTTATCCTCTCCAGCTTAATGAACCCAGCCATGTTGTTTATCCAGGCTTCCACGCTGGGGGGCTTCGCCTCCTTCCACATTAGCAAGATCCTTCGCCGGGCTACTAGGGACGCAAAGACCAGAATACCAGCCTCTTTCGCCTCCTGCACTCCCGGCTCATCCACTACTCCAAATATTGCTAGCCCCCAGCTTGGCTTGATACGGACTTTCACCGCTTTAGATACTGCTCCCGCCACTCCTCTCCAGAACCCCTCCAGTGCCGGGCATGACCAAAACATATGGACATGGTTCACCGGGCTCCCTGAGCACCTTCCACATCTGTCCTCTACCCCAAAGAACCTACTGAACCTCGCCCCGTCATGTGCGCTCTGTGAACCACCTTAAATTGTATCAACCTGAGCCTGGCACACGAGGAGGAGGAATTAACCCTACCGAAGGCATCAGCCCATAACCCCTCCTCAATCTCCTCCCCCAGCTCCTCCTCCCATTTACCCTTCAGCTCCTCTACCAGTGCTTCCCCCTCATCTTTCATCTCCTGGTATATTGCCGACACCTTGCCCTCCCCGACCCATACACCCGAGATCACCCTGTCTTGAATTTCCTCTGCCGGGAGCAACGGGAACACCCTCACCTGCCGCCTCACAAACGCCCTCACCTGCATGTATCTAAAAGCATTTCCCGGGGGTATCTCAAACTACCAACAAAAAGGAAGGGCGGTAAAAAGAGGGAAAATCGACCGTGGATATCTAAGGAAATAAGGGAGAGTATCAAATTGAAGGAAAAAACATACAAAGTAGCAAAGATCAGTGGGAGACGAGAGGACTGGGAAATCTTTAGGGGGCAACAGAAATCTACTAAAAAAGCTATAAAGAAGAGTAAGATAGATTATGAGAGTAAACTTGCTCAGAATATAAAAACAGATAGTAAAAGTTTCTACAAATACATAAAACAAAAAAGAGTGGCTAAGGTAAATATTGGTCCTTTAGAGGATGAGAAGGGAGATTTAGTAATGGGAGCTGAGGAAATGGCTGAGGAACTGAACAGGTTTTTTGGTTCGGTCCTCACAGTGGAAGACACAAATAACATGCCAGTGACTGATGGAAATGAGGCTATGACAGGTGAGGACCTTGAGAGGATTGTTATCACCAAGGAGGTAGTGATGGGCAAGCTAATGGGGCTAAAGGTAGACAAGTCTCCTGGACCTGATGGAATGCATCCCAGAGTGCTAAAAGAGATGGCTAGGGAAATTGCAAATGCACTAGTGATAATTTACCAAAATTCACTAGACTCTGGGGTGGTCCCGGCGGATTGGAAATCAGCAAACGTGACACCACTGTTTAAAAAAGGAGGTAGGCAGAAAGCGGGTAATTATAGGCCAGTGAGCTTTACTTCGGTAGTAGGGAAGATGCTGGAATCTATCATCAAGGAAGAAATAGCGAGGCATCTGGATGGAAATTGTCCCATTGGGCAGACGCAGCATGGGTTCATAAAGGGCAGGTCGTGCCTAACTAATTTAGTGGAATTTTTTGAAGACATTACTAGTGCAGTAGATAACGGGGAGCCAATGGATGTGGTATATCTGGATTTCCAGAAAGCCTTTGACAAGGTGCCACACAAAAGGTTGTTGCATAAGATAAAGATGCATGGCATTAAGGGGAAAGTAGGAGCATGGATAGAGGATTGGTTAATTAATAGAAAGCAAAGAGTGGGGATTAATGGGTGTTTCTCTGGTTGGCAATCAGTAGCTAGTGGTGGCAATCAGTAGCTAGTGGTGTCCCTCAGGGATCAGTGTTGGGCCCACAACTGTTCACAATTTACATAGATGATTTGGAGTTGGGGACCAAGGGCAATGTGTCCAAGTTTGCAGACGACAATAAGATAAGTGGTAAAGCAAACAGTGCAGAGGATACTGGAAGTCTGCAGAGGGATTTGGATAGGCTAAGTGAATGGGCTAGGGTCTGGCAGATGGAATACAATGTTGATAAATGTGATGTTATCCATTTTGGTAGGAATAACAGCAAAAGGGATTATTATTTAAATGATAAAATATTAAAACATGCTGCTGTGCAGAGAGACCTGGGTGTGCTAGTGCATGAGCCGCAAAAAGTTGGTTTTCAGGTGCAACAGATGATTAAGAAGGCAAATGGAATGTTGTCCTTCATTGCTAGAGGGATGGAGTTTAAGACTAGGGAGGTTCTGCTGCAATTGTATAAGGTGTTAGTGAGGCCACACCTGGAGTATTGTGTTCAGTTTTGGTCTCCTTACTTGAGAAAGGACGTGCTGGCACTGGAGGGTGTGCAGAGGAGATTCACTAGGTTAATCCCAGAGCTGAAGGGGTTGGATTACGAGGAGAGGTTGAGTAGACTGGGACTGTACTCGTTGGAATTTAGAAGGATATGGGGGGATCTTATAGAAACATATCAGATTATGAAGGGAATAGATAGGATCGATGCGGGCAGGTTGTTTCCACTGGCGGGTGAAAGCAGAACTAGGGGGCATAGCCTCAAAATAAGGGGAAGTAGATTTAGGACTGAGTTTAGGAGGAAATTCTTCACCCAAAGGGTTGTGAATCTATGGAATTCCTTACCCAGTGAAGCAGTAGAGGCTCATTCATTAAATGTTTTTAAGATAAAGATAGATAGTTTTTTGAAGAATAAAGGGATTAAGGGTTATGGTGTTCGGGCCGGAAAGTGGAGCTGAGCCCACAAAAGATCAGCCATGATCTCATTGAATAGTGGAGCAGGCTCGAGGGGCCAGATGGCCTACTCCTGCTCCTAGTTCTTATGTTCTCCTCTAGTGCCCCTAGGCTCGCAAACGTCCCATCAATGAACAGGTCCTCCATTCTTCTAATCACTGTCCGATGCCAGCTCTGAAATCCCCCGTCCATCCTCCCCGGAACAAACCGGTGGTTACCCCTGATCGGGGACCACACCGAGGCTCCCATTGCACCCCTGTGCCGTCTCCACTGGCCCCAGATCCTTAGCGTTGCCGCCACCACCGGGCTCGTGGCATACTTTGACGGTGAGAGCGGCAGCGGTGCCGTCACCAGCACCCCCAGGCTCGTTCCTTTACAGGACGCCATCTCCACCCTCATCCATGCCGCCCCCTCTCCCTCCATCACCCACTTGCGGATCATCGCCACATTTGCTGCCCAGTAGTAGCTCCCTAGGTTCGGCAGCGCCAACCCTCCTTGGTCCCTACTGCGTTCCAGAAACCCTCTCCTTACCCTCGGGGTCCTATTCGCCCACACAAACCCCATAATACTCCTGCCTACTCTCTGAAAAAAGGCCTTGGTGATCACGATGGGAAGGCACTGAAACACAAAAAGAAACCTCGGAAGGACCACCATTTTGACCGACTGCACTCTCCCGCTAGCGAGAGCGGTAGCATGTCCCATCTTTTGAAGTCCTCCTCCATCTGCTCCACCAACCTCGTCAGATTCAGTTTATGTAGGGCCCCCCAACTCCTGGCTATCTGGATCCCCAGGTACCGAAAGCTCCCCTCCGCCCTCCTCAGCGGTAGATCGCCTATCCCCCTTTTCTTGGTCCCCTGCCTGTTCTACAAAGAGCTCACTCTTCCCTACATTGAGCTTATAGCCCGAAAAATCCCCAAACTCCCTCAGAGTCTGCATGACCTCCACCATCCCCTCCACTGGATCCGCCACATACAGCAACAGGTCATCCGCATAAAGCGACACCCGATGCTCTTCTCCCCCTTGGACCACCCCCCTCCATTTCCTAGACTCCCTCAGACATGGCCAAGGGTTCGATCGCCAATGCAAACAACAGGGGGGACAGGGAGCACCCCTGCCTCGTCCCACGGTACAGCCGAAAGTACTCCGACCTCCGCCGATTCGTCACCACACTCGCCACCGGGGCTCTGTAAAGGAGCTTAACCCAACTAATAAACCCTCCCCCGAACCCAAACCTACATAGCACTTCCCAAAGGTACTCCCACTCTACTCGGTCAAAGGCCTTCTCCGCGTCCATAGCTGCCACTATCTCCGCCTCTCCCTCCTCCGATGGCATCATTATCACGTTTAAGAGCCGCCGCACATTGGTGTTTAGTTGCCTGCCCTTTACAAATCCCGTCTGGTCCTCGTGGATCACCCCCGGGACACAGTCCTCGATCCTCGTAGCCAGCACTTTTGTCAGCAACTTAGCATCCACATTGAGAAGCGAGATCGGCCTGTACGATCCACATTGCAGTGGGTCCTTGTCCCGCTTTAGGATCAAAGAAATCGTCGCCTCCGACATTGTCGGGAGCAGGGTCCCTTCCTCCCTTGCCTCATTAAAGGTCCTCACTAGTATCGGGGCCAACAGGTCTACGTACTTCCTGTAGAACTCTACCGGGAACCCGTCCGGTCCCGGGGCCTTCCCTGCCTGCATGCTCAGCTCCTCCAACCCGATTGGTGCCCCCAAACCAGCCACCTCTTGCTCCTCCACCCTCGGGAATCTCAATTGGTCTAGGAATCGTCTCATCCCCTCTTCCCCCGCTGGGGGCTGGGATCTATACAGCTCCTCATAGAAGGCCTTGAATGCCTCGTTTATTTTCGTCGCACTCCGCACCGTGGCTCCCCTTCCATCCTTGACTCCCCCTATTTCCCTCGCTGCCATCCTATTACGGAGCTGGTGTGCCAGCATCCAACTCGCCTTCTCCCCATACTCGTAGGTCGCCCCCTGTGCCTTCCTCCACTGTGCCTCTGCCTTCCCTGTGGTCAACAGATCAAACTCCGTCTGGAGACGTCATCTTTCCCCAAGTAATCCCTCCTCAGGGGCCTCTGTGTATCTCATGTGCACTCTTAAAATCTCCCCCACTAACCTCTCCCTTTCCATGCCCTCTATCTTATCCCTATGAGCCCTGATGGAGATTAGCTCTCCCCTGATCACCGCCTTCAGCGCCTCCCATACCACCCCCACCCGCACCTCCCCGTTGTCGTTGGCCTCCAAGTACCTTTCAATGCACCCCCTCACCTTCCCACACACCACCTCATCTGCCAGCAGTCCCACATCCAGCCGCCACAGCGGGCGTCGGTCCCTCTCCTCTCCCAGCTCCAGTTCCACCCAGTGCGGGCGTGATCTGAAAAGGCTATGGCCGAATACTCTGTTCCCTCCACTTTCGGGATCAGCGCCCTGCCCAGAACAAAAGAATCTATCCGGGAGTAGGCTTTGTGCACATGGGAGAAAAAAGAAAATTCCCTGGCCTGCGGCCTGGCAAACCTCCACGGGTCCACTCCCCCATCTGATCCATAAACCCCCTAAGCACCTCGGCCGCCGCCGGCCTCTTTCCAGTCCTCGATCTGGAGCGGTCCAGTGCTGGGTCCAACACCGTATTGAAATCCCTACGCATTATCAGGCCTCCTACCTCCAGGTCCGGAATGCACCCCAACATGCGCTTCATGAATCCAGCATCATCCCTGTTCGGGGCGTATACATTTACCAGCACCACCCTCGTCCCCTGCAACTTACCGCTCACCATCACATATCGCCCTCCGTTGCCCACTACGATATTCTTGGCCTCAAACGACACCCGCTTCCCCATGAATATTGCCACCGCTCTATTCTTCCAGCTCCGAATGGAATACCTGCCTACCCATCCCTTTCTTAACCTGACCTGGTCCGCCACCTTCAAATGTGTCTCTTGGAGCATGACCACGTCTGCCTTCAGTCCCTTTAAGTGCGCGAACACTTGGGCCCTCTTCACCGGCCCGTTCAGGCCCCTCACATTCCACAGCCGAATTGGAGGGGCTCCCTACCCCTACCACCACCCCCCCCACCACCCCCACCCCCCACCCCCCCACCACCCCCACCCCCCACCCCCCCACCCCCCCCCCCCCCCCACCCCCCCCCCCCCCCCCCCCCCCCGGCCGACTAGCCATCTTCTTTTCTAGGCCAGTCCCGTGTCCGCGCCGCCCTCACCCTCCAGTCCCCCTGCCGGGAGACCCCCGCCCCGACCACCTCTTCTGTGTCCCATTCCCCTTCGGCCAGTGCAGCAGCAACCCTTTCCCCCCCCCCCCCCCTCCCCCACCCCCCGTTAGACCCATGTCTAGCTTTTTTGCTCCCCCCATATCACTCCTGCTGACCCCGGCTTCCTCCACCGTCCCATTGACCTCCCCGTGTGGGAATCTCCCAATCAGTATGCGTTCCTCCATTCCCCCTCCCCCCTTTCGTCCCTAGCGCGGGAAAAAACCCCAGGCTTTCCTAAGCCTACCCCGCCCCCTCTGGCGCAGCTCCTGTCGCGGCCTTGTCTCTCTCCCCCAACCCATGTAACATTTCCTGCGCGTGATTGACCTCCTTTATACAACAACCATCAAGCAACTAACATCCCCCCCACCCTCACACACCCTCAGTTTAAGTCCAACTTTTCTGTTTGAATACAGGTCCACGCCTCTTCAGGCGTTTCGAAATAATGGTGCTGATGCTTGTGTGTGACCCACAATCGCGCTGGCTGCAGCATTCCAAATCTCACTCCTTTCCGGTGCAACATCGCCTTGGCCCGGTTGAAACCCGCTCTCCTCTTTGCTACCTCAGTGCTCCAGTCCGGGTATATTTGGATCTCCGCATTGTCCCACCTGCTGCTCCGCTCTTTCTTGGCCCATTTCAAGACCCTCTCTCTGTCTGTGAAACGGTGAAACCTCACCACCATCGCCCTTGGCGGCTCGTTTGCCTTGTGCCTCCTCGCCAGCTCCCGGTGTGCCCCATCCAGCTCCAGCGGCCTCGAAGGGGCCTCCACGCCCATCATCGCCTCGAGCATCGTGCTCGCATATGCCCCGGCATCGGCCCCCTCCACTCCTTCAGGGAGACCCAGGATCCGCAGGTTCTTTCTCCTCGACCTGTTCTCCAGGTCTTTGAATCTTCCCGCCCACCTCTTGTGCAGCACCTCGTGCTCCTCCACTCTCACCGCCAGGCCCAAGATCTCGTCCTCATTCTCACTGACTCTTTTCTGCACCTCCTGGATCTTTACCTCGTGGGCCTTCTGGGTCATCCCTAGTCGACAACATAGGCGCCAGCATCTCCTTCCACAGCTCCTCGAAGCAGCGCTTGATGACCTCCTGCAGCTCCAGTCCACACTCCGCTTTGTCCCCGGCCGCTGCCATTTTGCTTTTCTTTCCTCGCTTCTCCCGCTGCTCCAATGCCGCTTTTTTTGCCGTTTCACTTCTGGTCCGGTCCATAAAAGTTGAAGGGGGACCTCACTCTTCCCTTCCCCATGGGTCGTCTTCGAAAAAATTTCCGTTGGGGCTCCTCTAAAGAGCCCGAAAGTCCGTGATAGCGGGAGCTGCCGAATCATGCGGCTTAGCTCCGCATAGCCGCAACCAGAAGTCAACCTCAGGTGCTTGTTAACTGGCGATATGTTGTGGCTCCCCCGCCCCTTCCCCCCTGCCCCCCACCCCTTATCCTCCCACAGAAAACTGCCAACCTGGCTTGCAGCTATACAAGTTGAGAAATCTAAGCTTACATTTCAGGGATATAAAAAACACAATCTGCATTCCAAGCACGCACAGTGCACAGTGTATCACACTACTTCCCATTGTACTCCCACTTTCACCAAATTTCCATCTTCAGAAGTCCTCATTTCCACTCTGTTCCCAAATTACTCCATATCAGTCCAATGTTATGCAGCATGTCCAGGCAAATTCTACTTTGCTTCATTATAAATCGGGTCATTATCAAAAATAATTATATTGTACTAAAGGCAGTGCAATTAATATTAAACGATAATATTGCTGCATTATATTTTACCTTGCTCGGCCAAGAGGAAACAGTATGGTCCACTGCATCGTGTGCTTCTGCCTGGTGCTCTAACATCTGAAGATCATGTTCAGTAATGGGTAAAGACATCAGATAATCCTCATTCTTTTTCTGACTGTGTTCTGCACCAACTTCACCCTCATTTATGTCAGTGCCCTGGCGTTCCGATCGTGGCACACTGTTACGTGGTGAGTCCACCAAATTACTTTCTTGCTCTACTTCTTGGTGGCTTTCACTTGTATTATGGATACCTCCAAAACAATTTTCAGGGTGATCATTTGAAGGTCGGTTGTCTGCACTAGTTCCAGATGTTGATTCGAGCAAAACGTTCCTCAAAGCAGAAAGATTTTCAGAAATGACACTCAAGATATCCGTAGCTCTGATTAAAAAGAAACATGTACTAGTACATGGCACGCTAAAGTCAAATGTAAACACTAACAAGTGACTGTAATTTCTATCAATTCCATACTAGCATTGCTGAGAGGAAAAATGTCCTGTTCCTTCAAATGAACATCCACTCAAATGGACCTTCCATTGGTTATTTGATCCTTTGAGGTGGTTGATTATCCAGAGTATAATATACACATTTAGAGATTTTAACTCTGAAATTGTTTTCTGTCTCACCAAAATTATTTATGCAATATTTTTTTTTTTAATTTAGAGTACCCAATTCATTTTTTCCAATTAAGGGGCAATTTAGCGAGGCCAATCCACCTAACCTGCACATCTTTGGGTTGTGGGGGCGAAACCCACGCAAACACGGGAAGAATGTGCAAACCCTACACGGCAGTGACCCAGAGTCGGGATCGAACTGGGACCTCGGCGCCGTGAGGCAGCAGTGCTAACCACTGTGCCACCGTGCTGCCCTTTATGCATGCAATATTTACGAACTTCTGCTTTCTGATGACAAACCTCCACAAATGTCTGGCCATTCACATGCGAGCCTACAGCAAATAAGGGGATTTTTTTTATGGGAAACAAACCATTCGTGAACAGCCAGAAAACACTGGCTTTCAGCATTTATGGAGCTAAGATCAAAAGTTTCAGAGAGCTAGAGGTTTTCAATTAGTCTTCTCAGAAATGATTGGGGATAAATGCATTTTTCAAACATTTTATCAACCTGACAGCAACATTTGAACTACATCTGAAACCATTTTCACTGAAGATTAGTCTAATTAGTCTAACAGTTTTTTTCATGCATTAGATATATATTACAATTTAAATATTTCCTGTTTGTTATGATTGATACTTCTTTTTGTTTTTAAGCATACCGACTCTTGTCAGTGGATCTGGTAATATTTTTAAAAATATTTTATTCAAGCAAAATTTTCACGAAAACAAACAAACCCACCAGCAATACAAGCCCAATCCTTTAAACTACACCCAGCCCGACACCCCAAAACCATTCCTCCTCCACCATAAAGAAAACAAAATCTTAGCAAACCCTTAACCCAATTAAGAAAATGAATCCCTTCCCCTCCCCCTAACCGCTGGCAGTAACCAACTCCCTGAAAATAAAGAAAAGCTGCCACCTCGAGTAGAACCCTACCACCGACCCCCTCAAGGTATACTTAATCTTATCCAGGTGTAGAAATTCCATCAAATCACCCAACCAAGTCAAGGACTTAGGCGGCACCAGGGACCTCCAACCAAACAAGTCTCGCCTCTGGGCTATTAGCGAAGCGAAGGCCAAGACATCCGCCTTTGTTCCCGTCTGCAGCCCCGGCAAGTCAAACACTCCAAAGGTGGCCACCAACGGGAACAGCTCCAACTGAACGCCCAAAATCCCTGATAACATATCAAAAAAGGAGACCAAGAAGCTGACAAGCTTAGGGCAAGACCAAAACACATGCGTGCGATTCACCGGTCCTTTAGAAAACCGTTCACTACTGTCCTCCGCCCCCGGGAAGAACCCACTCATATGCGCTCCAGTCAGGTGCGCCCTGGGCACCACCTTAAACTGGATCAGACTTAACCTCACACACAAGGATGTGAAGTTGATCCCATGCCGAGCCTGACCCCGCATCCCCCTCCCCCCCTCCAGGACGAAGCCCACTGTGAGAGTGAGCCGTAGCTCAGTTGGTAGTACTCTCAACTCTGAGTCACAAGGTTCTGGGTTTAGCTTTTACTCCAGGCTGTAAGTAGAAAATCAAAGCTGAAACTCCAATGGAGTACTGAGTGCCATACTGCAGATGAGACATTAAACCAAACCCACCCCCCCTCCTCAGGTGGATGTGCAAAATACCATGTGATATTTTGAAGAGAAGCATGGGAGTCATTGACGGTGTTCTGGTCAACATTTACCCCTCGTTAGAAAAATAGGGAGGGCCAACTGGGATATTGAAAAAGTTTCATTAGGCCACATGAGGGGGATGGGGAAATGGGGGTGGTGGGTGTGGAGAGATGTGGGGGAGGGGTGAGCTGAGAGCCAGGTGAGAGAAGAGAGTGGCTCTGAAAGCAGAGGGAGGGAATAAAGTTTCTCTTTCCCTAAATTACTTTGTAGTCTCTGATGGAGGCAGTGATAGGGATTTAGAGCACATTTCCTTAGAACACATCCTCCGAGTCATGGAAAAAATAAATATGGGGGCATGACGTAGTAAGGGCCGCAGTAAAGACATGCTTACCCGAAAGTTCGTAGTGAATAGCCGTTCCAGATTGTAAGACCAAATGTTTACTTGCAAGACAGCCATCAAACCAATGAAAGATAAAACAGAAGTTTAAACCCAATGTGAAGGACTGACTAAAGCAGGCATTTATTTTAGATGCAGAGAGAACAGCACTATGAATAGCAGATCATCATATGCTGTAACCCATTAGCTGCTCATCACTAACCTCTGCACACCACTAATGATGGAATCAGGAACCAACTCTGCTATTTTCTGCATCTCACAGACAACAGAGGTCAAGTTAGACCTTAAATCAAGGGAAGGGAGCAGATTCTGGTCTGAAAACACAAAAAGTAGAAAATTATCAATTGGCAAATATTACACCCATATATACAGCTCATTTTGCCTTTCAACATTAGGCACAATGCTCATTCTAATGTTTAAAATAAATTTAGAATACCCAATTCTTTTTTTTCCAATTAAAGGACAATTTAGCGTGGCCAATCCACCTACCCTGCACATCTTTGGCTTGTGGCTTGTGGGGGTGAGACCCATGTAGACACGGGGAGAATGTGCAAACTCCACACGGACGGTGACCCAGGGCTGGGGTCGAACCCGGGTCCTCGGCGCCATGAGGCAGCGGTGCTGATCACTGCACCACCATGGTGCCCTACAATGCTAATTCTAATCTGATATTTTTATTCTTGGGAAAGAAATGGGAACAGAAATTAATTACTTTGATCCTTCATATGGCACAGTGAGTGAGTGCCCATTTCAGGTACTTAAATATATGTGCAGGATTCAGTTTATGGACTGAATAAAGCTGCTGTTAGTTTCGGAATCCAACAGTGTTAGAAGCACCACTAATGCAGAAAAGTCGTTATTTCCACTTGGAACTTCACTTCAGATGGAGCAATAAACCTGTTACTGAGTACCTGAAACCACTGAGTAGGAAGCAGGTGAAGACAAAATCGATTAATCAACATATTGTGCTTATCATTGTGGGCTTAATCTTTACATTTTATTTTAGATTTTCTCCTTCCTGGTTTCCAATTTTCTTCTGCAATCAACACTGTCCTGGTCTCTGTAAATGGCACTCTGAAGCTAAATATTAAAAGATGTGAAAAGCCAGTCTTGTTGATGCTAGTCATTTTCTATTTCTCCAAAGGAAGTGCAAAAACTCCATTTGGTGACTCCCATGAGAATTGAATAGTGACAGTGTTAACATAAACCCCAAGGTCCCATTATTCTGTACCACAGATGGCTTTCCCATATATTTTTAAAGCAGCTGTACCGTTTGGGATAAAACAACAGAATCTCCCACTGGCATTCCGTACCACTGCTAGATTATATCGGTTCCGTATACACGGCGAGGGAATTCTCCACATAAAACAGTACCATTGCTGGAGTGGTGCTTCCACACGAGCAGAACACTAGACATTGAATCCAGATGATTTCCAATGAAAGAGATAATCACCCTACACTGCTCTCACATTTATTATCAGCCAGTGGGACAGAGAGCAGGAACAGGTCTTTTAAACGCACAATAATACACACATAATTACAGATCCATTCTGAGGATATTCCCAATTCTATTAAAACAACACATGTTTGTAAATAGTTTAAATATATTACCATGTGGCAGCCTGGTGGGGTAGGTTTGGTTACACATAAGGTTGCTTTAGAATGGAGCAGCAGTTCACGCAGTCTACCAATCTAACAAATTGTGATATGCGCTACAGACACATTTATTAATAATAATAATCTTTATTAGTGTCACAAGTAGGCTTACATTAACATTGCAATGAGAAAATCCCCTAGTCGCCACACTCTGTCACCTGTTCGGATACACCAAGGGGAATTCAGAATGTCCAATTCACCTAACAAGCACATCTTTCAGGACTTGTGGGAGGAAACCGGAGCACCCGGAGGAAACCCATGCAGACACGGGGAGAACGTGCAGACTCCGCACAAATAGTGACCCAAGCCAGGAATTGAACCCAGGTCCCTGGCGCGGTGAAGCAACACTGCTAACCACTGTGCTACTTCTTGTTGTGTGTGACAAAAAACGGAATTAGCAAGCAAAGAGGGAAAAATCTGGAAGCAAATAAAAAATTGGAGCTTTTGTCAAGTATCAGTCTTTTCCTTTTGTATCATACAAAGACAATGACGATCTGACAGGAACATCCAAAAGGTAAGGTGAGAAAAGAGCATCAGGCCCTTCAAACCTCACTGGAGTGTGCAACTGCAGCTGCTAGCAATGGAAATTTGTGAGAGCGCCAAAAAAAACAGTGGGAACAAACCTGTGCCAATTTTGAGAAATTCCTTCCTAATGTTATAATGGAGTTGAGCAAGCTTAAGGAGATTTTGGTTACCAGGCTACGCATCTTTTGGGAAACTTGTCCAACCCGAGCACAACATACCATTTTTATTAAGAAACAGTTTTCCTCTGCGAGTATCCAGACTATTTAACTTTTTGGATATTAGAAAACCAGCCTGGAGAAAGAAAAAGAAACATAAATACGTGCAAACTTAGTTAGTTATAAAATATTGCCACAGACATATTTTACCTTTCTGACATGTGATAATGTCCTGTCTTGAGCAACAGATCCAAAACATACCACTGGGAATGGAGTATACGAGTCTAAATGCCAATGCATTACACAACAAGAAACTCATTTAAAAAAAAAATACAATGCAATTAATTGCTGGCATGTATAATGCATGTACAGGGCTCCAAAAATACTCCAGGAAATCAGATTTCTTTATTAAATCTTCTGAGTTTCCCCATTGACATTTGAACAATAGCACTGTGTTAGGAGTATACTGTATCATGGCCAAGAAGGCACTTACTCAATGAGGGACCAGCTCGCCACAGTGCTGCTCTGAAACCAGCTGTTTAAAGCCATGCAAGGGCAGCCTGGACCAATTCCCTGCTCTCTGCTCTCAATTTTCTTCCCCTCACTCTGGCGATGTTCATGGTTTGTTATCTGGCCCACAACACAACCAGCAGTAAAACCTCAACACATAAACAATTCTGTCCACAACTCTGCAACCCTGTAGCACAACAGGGTCATTTCCTTGAACTTCAGGATGCAATGTAGCATTCCGCCCCCCCCCCCCCACACACCCATTCCTTTTCAAAAACTCTCCAACAACAATCCCTGCAAATAAGGCACTTAGGTAAAGCAGCCTCTGCTACTGACATGGTTTTTGACCGTGGCGGCAGGGTGGTTAGCACTGTTGCTTCACAGCGCCAGGGTCCCAGGTTCGATTCCTGGCTTGGGTCACTGTCTGTGCAGAGTTTGTGCGTTCTCCCCGTGTCTGCGTGGGTTTCCTCTGGGTGCTCCGGTTTCCTGCCACAAGTCCCAAAGACCTGCTTGTTCGGTGAATTGGATATTCTGAATTCCCCCTCTGTGTACCCAAACAGGCGCCGGAGTATGGCAACTAGGTGCTTTTCACAGTAACCTCATTGCAGTGTTAATGTAAGCCTACTTGTGACAATAATAAAGATTAGTATATTATTCCACATCATGAAGGTGTGCAGGAACAACAATTGATCATTCAGACTCCAACCTCACCATACCAGAACAAAGTGCCCATCCTGGGCCTCCCATCAAGGCACTAGAAATCAGAAGCAAGTCAAGTGCATGCAAAGTAAAGTTTTACAGATCTCCCAAACGATTGTCGAGGCTGGGAATCAACTGAAAATTTTGAAATTAAGATTGATGGATTTTTGTTGGGTAAGAGATTGAGGGACTGAACCAAGATGAACAGATGGAGTCAAGATACAGGTCAGCCATGATTTAACTGAAGGGCAGAGCAGGCGACAGAAGCTGAATGCCTTACTTCTGTTCCAATGTACCACTAAGTAGCAGAGTATTACCATTAAGCTTCATATACACCATATATATCTTTGTTGTTATTTTAACTCTTTTCAAAAAGGAAATTAAAAAACAATTTAAAATGTTATACCACAGCATGCACAGACATAGGAATTAACTAATCATTGGTGCAAGCTACATTGATATTAAACAGAGCACTTGATTAAATAATTAAGAATTGAAATAACAGTGCTGGGTATTTACAATTGAAGTTGACATATACATACATAGGCATCAGTTGCTGCATATCGCTGCTGCTGATCACTGAGTGGAAATGTATCCCAGTCACTGCAGCGCACAGATACATCCTTCCACAGCTGCTTTCCACAGAGGTGTTTCACCAACCCATTCAGACTCCACCGTTCTGCACATTTCAACTACGGTGTACCACAGGAGAACAGGTTTTAGAACCAAAACAAATCTTTCGACGCCCTTTGTAACGTAATATCTAATGCAGGTTAGCCGTATGAAAATAAATCAGAGCACCCACTTTAAAAATGTTGCACAGGCTTCCAGAAAGAATGTATACCATGAGGCTTCTAAAAATAACTAGAGTTTTACACGATAGGTTAGGATAATACAAAGAACAAAGAAATGTACAGCGCAGGAACAGGCCCTTCGGCCCTCCAAGCCCGTGCCGACCATGCTGCCCGACTAAACTACAATCTTCTACACTTCCTGGGTCCGTATCCTTCTATACCCATCCTATTCATATATTTGTCAAGATGCCCCTTAAATGTCCCTATCGTCCCTGCTTCCACTACCTCCTCCGGTAGCGGGTTCCAGGCACCCACTACCCTCTGCGTAAAAAACTTGCCTCGTACATCTACTCTAAACCTTGCCCCTCTCACCTTAAACCTATGCCCCCTAGTAATTGACCCCTCTACCCTGGGGAAAAGCCTCTGACTATCCACTCTGTCTGTGCCCCTCATAATTTTATATACCTCTATCAGGTCTCCCCTCAACCTCCTTCGTTCCAGTGAGAACAAACCGAGTTTATTCAATCACTCCTCATAGCTAATGCCCTCCATACCAGGCAACATTCTGGTAAATCTCTTCTGCACCCTCTCTAAAGCCTCCACATCCTTCTGGTAGTGTGGCGACCAGAATTGAACACTATACTCCAAGTGTGGCCTAACTAAGGTTCTATACAGCTGCAACATGACTTGCCAATTCTTATACTCAATGCCCCGGCCAATGAAGGCAAGCATGCCGTATGCCTTCTTGACTACCTTCTCCACCTGTGTTGCCTCTTTCAATGACCTGTGGACCTGTACTCCTAGATCTCTTTGACTTTCAATACTCTTGAGGGTTCTACCATTCACTGTATATTCCCTACCTGCATTAGACCTTCCAAAATGCATTACCTCACATTTGTCCGGATTAAACTCCATCTGCCATCTCTCCGCCCAAGTCTCCAGACAATCTAAATCCTGCTGTATCCTCCGACAGTCCTCATCGCTATCCGCAATTCCACCAACCTTTGTGTCGTCTGCAAACTTACTAATCAGACCAGTTACATTTTCCTCCAAATCATTTATATATACTACAAAGAGCAAAGGTCCCAGCACTGATCCCTGTGGAACACCACTGGTCACAGCCCTCCAATTAGAAAAGCATCCCTCCATTGCTACTCTCTGCCTTCTATGGCCTAGCCAGTTCTGTATCCACCTTGCCAGCTCACCCCTAATCCTGTGTGACTTCACCTTTTGTACTAGTCTACCATGAGGGACCTTGTCAAAGGCCTTACTGAAGTCCATATAGACAACATCTACTGCCCTACCTGCATCAATCATCTTAGTGACCTCCTCGAAAAACTCTATCAAGTTAGTGAGACACGACCTCCCCTTCACAAAACCGTGCTGCCTCTCACTAATACGTCCATTTGCTTCCAAATGGGAGTAGATCCTGTCTCGAAGAATTCTCTCCAGTAATTTCCCTACCACTGAAGTAAGGCTCACCGGCCTGTAGTTCCCGGGATTATCCTTGCTACCCTTCTTAAACAGAGGAACAACATTGGCTATTCTCCAGTCCTCCGGGACATCCCCTGAAGACAGCGAGGCTCCAAAGATTTCTGTCAAGGCCTCAGCAATTTCCTCTCCAGCCTCCTTCAGTATTCTGGGGTAGATCCCATCAGGCCCTGGGGACTTATCTACCTTAATATTTTTTAAGACACCCAACACCTCGTCTTTTTGGATCACAATGTGACCCAGGCTATCTACACCCCCTTCTCCAGACTCAACATCTACCAATTCCTTCTCTTTGGTGAATACTGATGCAAAGTATTCATTTAGTACCTCGCCCATTTCCTCTGGCTCCACACATAGATTCCCTTGCCTATCCTTCAGTGGGCCAACCCTTTCCCTGGCTACCCTCTTGCCTTTTATGTACGTGTAAAAAGCCTTGGGATTTTCCTTAACCCTATTTGCCAATGACTTTTCGTGACCCCTTCTAGCCCTCCTGACTCCTTGCTTAAGTTCCTTCCTACTTTCCTTATATTCCACGCAGGCTTCGTCTGTTCCCAGCCTTTTAGCCACTGACAAATGCCTCCTTTTCCTTTTTGACGAGGCCTACAATATCACTCGTCATCCAAGGTTCCCGAAAATTGCCGTATTTATCTTTCTTCCTCACAGGAACATGCCGGTCCTGTATTCCTTTCAACTGCCACTTGAAAGCCTCCCACATGTCAGATGTTGATTTGCCCTCAAACATCCGCCCCCAATCTATGTTCTTCAGTTCCCGCCTAATATTGTTATAATTAGCCTTCCCCCAATTGAGCACATTCATCCTCGGACCACTCTTATCCTTGTCCACCAGTACTTTAAAACTTACTGAATTGTGGTCACTGTTACCGAAATGCTCCCCTACTGAAACATCTACCACCTGGCCGGGCTCATTCCCCAATACCAGGTCCAGTACTGCCCCTTCCCTCGTTGGACTGTCTACATATTGTTTTAAGAAGCCCTCCTGGATGCTCCTTACAAACTCCGCCCCGTCTTAGCCCCTGGCACTAAGTGAGTCCCAGTCAATATTGGGGAAGTTGAAGTCTCCCATCACCACAACCCTGTTGTTTTTACTCTTTTCCAAAATCTGTCTACCTATCTGCTCCCCTATCTCCCGCTGGCTGTTGGGAGGCCTGTAGTATACCCCCAACATTGTGACTGCACCCTTCTTATTCCTGATCTCTACCCATATAGCCTCACTGCCCTCTGAGGTGTCCTCTCGCAGTACAGTTGTGATATTCTCCCGAACAAGTAGCGCAACTCCACCTCCCCTTTTACATCCCCCTCTATCCCGCCTGAAACATCTAAATCCTGGTACGTTTAGCTGCCAATCCTGCCCTTCCCTCAACCAGGTCTCTGTAATGGCCACAACATCATAGTTCCAAGTACTAATCCAAGCTCTCAGTTCATCTGCCTTACCCGTAATGCTCCTTGCATTAAAACATATGCACTTCAGGCCACCAGACCCGCTGTGTTCAGCAACTTCTCCCCGTCTGCTCTGCCTCAGAGCCACACTGTCCCTATTCCCTAGTTCTCCCTCAATGCTCTCACCTTCTGACCTATTGCTCCCGTGCCCACCCCCCTGCCATACTAGTTTAAACCCTCCCGTGTGACACTAGCAAACCTCGCAGCCAGGATATTTATGCCTCTCCGGTTTAGATGCAACCCGTCCTTCTTATACAGGTCACATCTGCCCCGGAAGAGCTCCCAGTGGTCCAGATAATGGAAACCCTCCCTCCTACACCAGCTGTTTAGCCACGTGTTTATCTGCTCTATCTTCCTATTTCTAGCCTCACTGGCACGTGGCACAGGGAGTAATCCCGAGATTACAACCCTCGAGGTCCTGTCTTTTAACTTTCTGCCTAGCTCCCTGAACTCCTGCTGCAGGACCTCATGCCCCTTCCTGCCTATGTCGTTAGTGCCAGTCGCCTCTCAGCTGGTTTATAGGAAGATAGGAATCAGGAGCAGGAGGTCGTTCAGTCCTTTGAGCCTGTTCCACCAATCAATAAGATAGTGGCCGATCTGGTTGTGGTCGTAAATCATAGAGTTTTACACCACAGATATAGACCCTTCGGCCCATCCTGTCTGTGCCAGCCATCAAGCACCTCTCTACTCTAATCCCATTTTCTAGCAATTGATCCGTAGTCTTGCACACTATGGCATTTCAAGTATTCATCGAAATGCTTCTTGAATGTTGTGAGGGTTCCCGCCTCGATCATCCTTTCAGGCAGTGAATTCCAGATTCCCACTACCCTCTGGGTGAAAAGGTTTTTCCTCAAATCCTCTCTAAATCCCCTGTCCCTTACCTGAAATCTATGCCTCCTGGTTATCGATCCCTCAACTAAGAGAGGACCCTCCTCGGCCTTCTGTGCTCCTAGGAGAACAATCCCAGCCTAGCCAGCCTCTCTTCATAGTTGAAATGCTCCAGCACAGGCAACATCGTGATTAATCTCCTCTGCAACCTTTCCAATGCAATCACATCCTCCCTATAGTGTGGAGACCAGAACTCCACACAGTACTCCAACTATAGCCTAACCTAACCTGGAATTTTAGCTACCATTGGCACAATTTTCCAGCAGCATTGCAACTGGCACCAATCCGCCCTATTCCCAGTGAATAGCGGGAGAGCCCCTAAGCGGGGTTCATGCTTGCCGTCAAACCAATCATGATGCTCCCGACCCGCAGCGTCCGACACAATCTGAATCATGTCCTTGCTGGATGTGATCCAGATCAACATATTTAAACTCCAACAACGGAGACCAGACGTGATGACCAATCTGAGGGTCCAGAGGCCAATGGAGCCCACAGGTGGTCGGGGACAGAACAGGGCAGTGCATACTGGCACATAGGTAGTGCCACGTTGACAGGGGGCAAAATGTGGGGGACCCCCCAAGGGTGAGAGGCGGCGGGCAGGACAGGCAACGGGCGGCACGGTCGAAAGTTTGGGGTTACAAAGGGTGGGGTGTACAGAGGGGGCGGGGGGGGTACGGAGGGCGGGGTGTACGAAGGGCGGGGGTAGGGAGGGCGGGGGGCAGGGAGGGCGGGGGTCGCGGAGGGCGGGAGGGCGGGGGGGCGGAGGGCGGGGGGCGCGGAGGGCGGGGGGCAGGGGTCGCGGAGGGCGGAGGGCGCGGAGGGCGCGGAGGGCGGGGGGCGGGGGGGGCGGGGGGCGCGGGGGGCGCGGAGGGCGGGGGGCGCGGAGGGCGGGGGGCACGGAGGGCAGGGGGCACGGAGGGCAGGGGGCACGGAGGGCAGGGGGCACGGAGGGCAGGGGGCACGGAGGGCAGGGGGCACAGAGGGCAGGGGGCACAGAGGGCAGGGGGCACAGAGGGCAGGGGGCACAGAGGGCAGGGGGCACAGAGGGCAGGGGGCACAGAGGGCAGGGGGCACAGAGGGCAGGGGGCACAGAGGGCAGGGGGCACAGAGGGCAGGGGGCACAGAGGGCAGGGGGCACAGAGGGCAGGGGGCACGGAGGGCAGGGGGCACGGAAGGCAGGGGGCACGGAAGGCAGGGGGCACGGAAGGCAGGGGGCACGGAAGGCAGGGGGCACGGAAGGCAGGGGGCACGGAAGGCAGGGGGCACGGAAGGCAGGGGGCACGGAAGGCAGGGGGCACGGAAGGCAGGGGGCACGGAAGGCAGGGGGCACGGAAGGCAGGGGGCACGGAAGGCAGGGGGCACGGAAGGCAGGGGGCACGGAAGGCAGGGGGCACGGAAGGCAGGGGGCACGGAAGGCAGGGGGCACGGAAGGCAGGGGGCACGGAAGGCAGGGGGCACGGAGGGCACGGAGAGCGGGGGCACGGAGGGCGGGGGATATGAAGAGCGGAAGGTTACGAAGAATGGGAGGTTACGAAGGCAGGTGGATACAAAGGGTGGGGGATACGAAGAGTGGGGGGTTACGAAGCGTGAGGGGGTACGAAGGGTGAGGGAGTACGTAGTGTGAAAGGGTACGAAGGGTGAGGGGGTACGAAGGGTGAGGGAGTACGAAGTGTGAGGGGCTTGAAGGATGGGGGGCTGGAAGGGTGGGGGACGTGAAGGGTGGGGGACGTGAAGGGTGGGGCCCGTGAAGGGTGGGAGGCGTGAAGGGTGGGAGGCGTGAAGGGTGGGAGGCGTGAAGGGTGGGAGGCGTGAAGGGTGGGGGCGAGAAGGGTGGGGGCGAGAAGGGTGGGGGCGAGAAGGGTGGGGGCGAGAAGGGTGGGGGCGAGAAGGGTGGGGGCGAGAAGGGTGGGGGCGAGAAGGGTGGGGGCGAGAAGGGTGGGGGCGAGAAGGGTGGGGGCGAGAAGGGTGGGGGCGAGAAGGGTGGGGGCGAGAAGGGTGGGGGCGAGAAGGGTGGGGGCGAGAAGGGTGGGGGCGAGAAGGGTGGGGGCGAGAAGGGTGGGGGCGAGAAGGGTGGGGGCGAGAAGGGTGGGGGCGAGAAGGGTGGGGGCGAGAAGGGTGGGGGCGAGAAGGGTGGGGGCGAGAAGGGTGGGGGCGAGAAGGGTGGGGGCGAGAAGGGTGGGGGCGAGAAGGGTGGGGGCGAGAAGGGTGGGGGCGAGAAGGGTGGGGGCGAGAAGGGTGGGGGCGAGAAGGGTGGGGGCGAGAAGGGTGGGGGCGAGAAGGGTGGGGGCGAGAAGGGTGGGGGCGAGAAGGGTGGGGGCGAGAAGGGTGGGGGCGAGAAGGGTGGGGGCGAGAAGGGTGGGGGCGAGAAGGGTGGGGGCGAGAAGGGTGGGGGCGAGAAGGGTGGGGGCGAGAAGGGTGGGGGCGAGAAGGGTGGGGGCGAGAAGGGTGGGGGCGAGAAGGGTGGGGGCGAGAAGGGTGGGGGCGAGAAGGGTGGGGGCGAGAAGGGTGGGGGCGAGAAGGGTGGGGGCGAGAAGGGTGGGGGCGAGAAGGGTGGGGGCGAGAAGGGTGGGGGCGAGAAGGGTGGGGGCGAGAAGGGTGGGGGCGAGAAGGGTGGGGGCGAGAAGGGTGGGGGCGAGAAGGGTGGGGGCGAGAAGGGTGGGGGCGAGAAGGGTGGGGGCGAGAAGGGTGGGGGCGAGAAGGGTGGGGGCGAGAAGGGTGGGGGCGAGAAGGGTGGGGGCGAGAAGGGTGGGGGCGAGAAGGGTGGGGGCGAGAAGGGTGGGGGCGAGAAGGGTGGGGGCGAGAAGGGTGGGGGCGAGAAGGGTGGGGGCGAGAAGGGTGGGGGCGAGAAGGGTGGGGGCGAGAAGGGTGGGGGCGAGAAGGGTGGGGGCGAGAAGGGTGGGGGCGAGAAGGGTGGGGGCGTGAAGGGTGGGGGCGTGAAGGGTGGGGGCGTGAAGGGTGGGGGCGTGAAGGGTGGGGGCGTGAAGGGTGGGGGCGTGAAGGGTGGGGGCGTGAAGGGTGGGGGCGCGAAGGGTGGGGGCGCGAAGGGTGGGGGCGCGAAGGGTGGGGGCGCGAAGGGTGGGGGCGCGAAGGTTGGAGGGCATGAAGCGTGAATGGTGGGGTGTGTGTAGGGTGGGGGTTATGAAGGGGGGTATGAAGGGGGGTACGAAGGGGGTACAAAGGGGGGTACAAAGGGGGGTACGAAGGGGGGTACGAAGGGGGGTACGAAGGGGGGTACGAAGGGGGGTACGAAGGGGGGTACGAAGGGGGGTACGAAGGGGGGTACGAAGGGGGGTACGAAGGGGGTACGAAGGGGGTACGAAGGGGGGTACGAAGGGGGGTACGAAGGGGGGTACGAAGTGGGGTACGAAGGGGGGTACGAAGGGGGTACGAAGGGGGTACGAAGGGGGTACGAAGGGGGTACGAAGGGGGGTACGAAGGGGGGTACGAAGGGGGGTACGAAGGGGGGTACGAAGGGGGGTCTGAAGGGGGGTCTGAAGGGGGGTCTGAAGGGGGTATGAAGGGGGTATGAAGGGGATATGAAGGGGGGATGGACGAGGGTATGAAGGGGGGGGTGAAGGTGGTATTAAGGGGTATTAAGGGCAGCACTGAGCACAAGTGGCTAGCACTGTGGCTTCACTGTGTCAGGGTTCCAGGTTCGATTCCCCACTGGGTCAGTGTCTGTGCGGAGTCTGCCCGTTCTCCCCATGTCAGCATGAGTTTCCTCCGGGTGCTCCGGTTTCCTCTCTCAGTCCAAAGATGTGCAGGTCAGGTGGATTGGCCATGATAAATTGATGAAGGGGGAGATGAAGGGGGAGATGAAGGGGGGAATGAAGGGGGGAATGAAGGGGGGAATGAAGGGGGGAATGAAGGGGGGAATGAAGGGGGGAATGAAGGGGGAATGAAGGGGGGAATGAAGGGGGGAATGAAGGGGGTATGAAGGGGGGTATGAAGGGGGGTATGAAGGGGGGTATGAAGGGGGGTATGAAGGGGGGTATGAAGGGGGTATGAAGGGGGTATGAAGGGGGTATGAAGGGGGTATGAAGGGGGTATGAAGGGGGTATGAAGGGGGTATGAAGGGGGTATGAAGGGGGTATGAAGGGGGTATGAAGGGGGTATGAAGGGGGTATGAAGGGGGTATGAAGGGGGTATGAAGGGGGTATGAAGGGGGTATGAAGGGGGTATGAAGGGGGTATGAAGGGGGTATGAAGGGGGTATGAAGGGGGTATGAAGGGGGTATGAAGGGGGTATGAAGGGGGTATGAAGGGGGTATGAAGGGGGGTATGAAGGGGGGTATGAAGGGGGGTATGAAGGGGGGTATGAACAGGGGTATGAAGGGGGGTATGAAGGGGGGTATGAAGGGGGTATGAAGGGGGGTATGAAGGGGGGTATGAAGGGGGGTATGAAGGGGGGTATGAAGGGGGGTATGAAGGGGGGTATGAAGGGGGGTATGAAGGGGGGTATGAAGGGGGGTATGAAGGGGGGTATGAAGGGGGGTATGAAGGGGGGTATGAAGGGGGGTATGAAGGGGGGTATGAAGGGGGGTATGAAGGGGGGTATGAAGAGGGAGATGAAGAGGGAGATGAAGGGGGTATGAAGGGGGAGATGAAGGGTATAAGAATTGGCAAGTCACGTTGCAGCTGTATAGAACCTTAGTTAGGCCACACTTGGAGTATAGTGTTCAATTCTGGTCGCCACACTACCAGAAGGATGTGGAGGCTTTAGAGAGGGTGCAGAAGAGATTTACCAGAATGTTGCCTGGTATGGAGGGCATTAGCTATGAGGAGCGGTTGAATAAACTCGGTTTGTTCTCACTGGAACGAAGGAGGTTGAGGGGAGATCTGATAGAGGTATATAAAATTATGAGGGGCATAGACAGAGTGGATAGTCAGAGGCTTTTCCCCAGGGTAGAGGGGTCAATTACTAGGGGGCATAGGTTTAAAGTGAGAGGAGCAAGGTTTAGAGTAGATGTACGAGGCAAGTTTTTTACGCAGAGGGTAGTGGGTGCCTGGAACTCGCTACCGGAGGAGGTGGTGGAAGCAGGGACGATAGTGACATTTAAGGGGCATCTTGACAAATACATGAATAGGATGGGAATAGAGGAATACGGACCCACGGGCTTGGAGGGCCGAAGGGCCTGTTCCTGTGCTGTACATTTCTTTGTTCTTTGTTCTTTGAAGGGGGGTATGAAGGGGGGTATGATAGCCTATTTGGATAGGCAAAGTGAATGGGCTAGGGTCTGGCAGATGGAATACAATGTTGACAAATGTGAGGTTATCCATTTTGGTAAGAATAACAGCAAAAGGGATTATTATTTAAACGATATAATATTAAAACATGCTGCTGTGCAGAGGGACCTGGGTGTCCTAGTGCATGAGTCGCAAAAAGTTGGTTTACAGGTGCAACAGGTGATTAAGAAGGCAAATGGAATTTTGTCCTTCATTGCTAGAGGCATGGAGTTTAAGATTAGGGAGGTTATGCTGCAATTGTATAAGGTGTTAGTGAGGCCACACCTGGAGTATTGTGTTCAGTTTTGGTCTCCTTACTTGAGAAAGGACGTACTGGCACTGGAGGGTGTGCAGAGGAGATTGAGGAGAGGTTGAGTAGACTGGGACTGTACTCGCTGGAATTTAGAAGGATGAGGGGGGATCTTATAGAAACATATAAAATTATGAAGGGAATAGATAGGATAGATGCGGGCAGGTTGTTTCCACTGGCGGGTGAAAGCAGAACTAGGGGGCATAGCCTCAAAAAAAGGGGAAGTAGATTTAGGACTGAGTTTAGGAGGAACTTCTTCACCCAAAGGGTTGTGAATCTATGGAATTCCTTGCCCAGTGAAGCAGTAGAGGCTCCTTCATTAAATGTTTTTAAGATAAAGATAGGTAGTTTTTTGAAGAATAAAGGGATTAAGGGTGAGGGTGTTCGGGCCGGAAAGTGGAGCTGAGTCCACAAAAGATCAGCCATGATCTCATTGAATGGTGGAGCAGGCTCAACGGGCCAGATGGCCTACTCCTGCTCCTAGTTCTTATGTTCTTATGAAGGGGGGGGATGAAGGGGGGGGATCTAGGGGGGGGGGGGGGGGGTCTAGGGGGGTGGGGATCTAGGGGGGGATGAAGGGGGGATATGAATAGGGGGGTGTAGGGGGTGGGTGAAAGGAGGGGATGATGGGGAGATGAGGGGGGGTGGCTGGGGGCCTGAAGCAGGCACATAGGGGTGGGTGGGTGTTGTCTGAATGGGGTTGAGGCCTTCAAGGTGGGTGCCCTCAGCTACCCCGTAGCGGGGAATGCACACTTGATTTTGGGCCGGCCTTCCCAGCGTCTTTAGTTCCCCACTCCAGAAAAAATTCTAAGTGTGGGATATTTCAGTGAGAATCTTCCTAACCTCCAAAAAATGACGAAGTGTGAGTGAATTGAAACTGGATCACGCCCATATACACAGCGGAAATCACTCTGCGATTCCCACCCCAAACGACATTTAGTCATTTTCCAGGAGAATCGCGCTCTATGACTCAGTGATACCCACTATCATTGTTCTCGTTGCATCTTCTTCAGATTTTGGAGCTGTACTCTTTCAGTCTCAACTCTACTTTCCAACTTCCACCCATAACCTTCGACTCCGTTGTCTATCAAAATTCTGCCTAGTTCCACCTTGAATAAATCCAATGACCCAGCCTCCACTGGTTTCTGGGCAACTGAATTCCAGACTAATGATCCTCTGAGAAAAAAAGATTTTGCCTCATCTCAGTCTCAAAAGGGCGACTTGACCTCTTATTCTTAAACCGTATCCCTTAGTTCTAGTCTCTATCGCATGTGGAAACACCCTCCCTGTATCTACCCTGTCAAAAGGTGCTATATAAATGCGTCAACATTGGCTCGGTGGAAGTAAAAGTATCTATTGCCACAGTAACAGACTCCGAGTTACGTGTAACATACCACAGTGGAGAATGTGTTATATTGCCAAAGGTGGGATCGTTCAAATTAAATGTTAAACCTTCTGCCTGTAAAAGATCCCAAGTCACAATTACAGCAAGAGCAGTGGAGTTTGCCTGGTGTTCTGACAACATGTAACTCTCAATCCAATACCACACAAAATAAAGCGATGATTTATCTAATTATTTATCAGGTCTTTGCTGTGTACAAAATTGGCTTCCTATCCAACAGTGACTGCATTTCAAAAATAATTCATGGGCTTCGAAGCACTTCAGAAGGTCCTGAAGATATGAACATAATTTCAAGATCTTTCTTTTTAAAGTTTGTTGTTGCAGTGATGGCACAACTAAAAGGAACCAGTTTAGCCGACAACGTCCCTGTGATTAAAGGCAGGCACGAATTGGTAGTGGCATGTTAGCAGGTCAGCAAAAGTGAAACTTGGAAACAGAGTTAATTAGAAGAATCAGGACTTTCTGGCGAGAGAGGAAAGTTGGGGTGCTTAACACTGGCCCAAATGAATACAGTGTGAAGTGCCTATTTAATAATCTGGATCTGTTACTGTTAATCAAATATCATTGGTTTCTACAGTAAAATCTGAAAAATACTTCAATAACTTTCTTAAAAAGGTCTTCCTAGCTTACAGTTGATTAAATTAACTATCTCTACTCACAAAGGTTTCAAAATTCCAGATCTTGAATCGGTGGCATTTCAGCCCACAGTAAATACAAAATCAATAAGGTTTTACCTTTTGATTAGCCACATCTGTTAGTTCCACAAAGCCTCTCAGTTTAACGTCATAATCCCTCATCAGTTTCCAATGGTCTCCGTCAACTCCAACACCAACTTTTTTAACTGTCTCATCTTCCAATAACCTTTTGAGTCCACTTGGAAATCCTAAAACCAAATTTGGATCATCAATACCGATTCAACTCCTCTGGTAGATGGCAAAATATTGCGCAGGAGAGCAGTGCTCAACCAGGGTTGCATGATCCCCTTGGGGCCCACATGAGGTTTTCAAGGGTTCTACCATCTTTCAGGAACAAAACCTTTTTAAAAGTCCCATTCTGCAAGCAGAGTCAACATAATAAAATGAGCAAGAATGATTACTACTGACGACAGTGGTACCCTGTTTGGTATCAAGAATAAGAACTCAAAATCAGCTATATGTTTCTTTTACCCATTTCCCCCAAAAATAGGTTTAATTCATTGCACTAATCACATTGTTACGGTGCAGAATGATACCACTTGCTGATGTTGGAGGAGAGGAACAAGATCTTGGCCCTGCTCCTCCACAATCCATGAGTGAGAATTGGCAGCAGATTATTTTCTCAGCAGGCCGTGTGGCATACACACTCCTGCCACCATGTTTAAATTTGGGAAGTAGAGCAGCGGATCAGTGGAATTAAAAAAAGAAAAGAAAATGATGGGAATGCTCAGCAGGTTTCGCAGCATCTATGGAGGCACAGAGTTAATGCTTCAGATCAATAAATCTTTGTAAAAACTGGGGAAAGTGAGAAATGTAATAAGTTCTCAGTGAGTGAAAGGGGTGGAGGGTGGACAAAGAATAAAAAGGAAGGTCTCTAATAGGATGGAAGGCAGGAGTGCTAAAATGACACAAGAGTTGGTGGTACAGGGTCACAGGGAGTGGTATTGGGAGAATAAACAAAAGATTTATCGAGAGGAGGTGTGAGTAACAGGATGGCGAACAGCTGTCCAAAAGCAATGATAAAAGAGTAAAACCGAATCCTGCAGAGGGAAATTAAACAAAATGGGAAAGAGGTTACAATCTGAGGTTGACCTCAATGCTGAATCACTCATATGAAGAGTGGGCAGCCATGACTGTTTATATTGGGAATTGAGCCTAATGCACGTGTAACATATAGGATGATCCAGCTACCTTACTGTTGGGCACAAATTTGTTGCTGGTTTTACATGATAGGAGGAACTCGCTTAAAAAAACTACTTGTGCTACTTTACAAAGAGTGCTTGGAACTTTCAACTTGGGAGGGAGGCCTCAGAAGCAAAAAGGTTGAGAACCTCTGGCCGGGAAAATGTTTAATTTTCCAAATCTTTTGCTACTCCATCATTCATTGAGATTTAAGTTTCAAAAAATTGTATTTCTCATCCTCTTGGTTCTCCAAATCCATGTGATTCCTAGTTCAATACCGCAAGCAAGCAACTTGCAGTCAACCCTCTGATGAGGCTGCATTTGCGATGGATGTGCATTGGAACAGTTCAGATTGACCCGCTGATGTACCCCTAATCAGCAACTACCTCATTTAATAGCAGCCAATATCTCAAACCGACCATGTGGGAGTCGCTAATCTATACTTTGTGTTCTTCCAAATGTGTGTTCTCGAACACGAATTCTCAAATTAGTGTTCTCTGAAGCTGACTATGTGACCCTCCCAACAGAATGAGGGCTACATTTACTTATCAACATTGAATTCGCTGCCGTGACATTTACTGTCTCTGACAATTGGAACAGGATCACGGAGAATATTGTATCTGGAGATGGATGGAGATTGGTACATCCTGGCTCATGGTCAAGCAGCAACTTACATTTATACAGCAGTTTTAACCTTCCAAATTGCATCACATGGACAGAGGTCGGCCAGGGAGCACTGGAATAGTTGTGTTGGAGTGTATAAGTGGTGAGGGCTGTATGTAGATCATAGAATTTACAGTGCAGAAGGAGGCCATTTGGCCCATCGAGTCTGCACTGGCCCTTAGAAAGAGCACCCCACTTAAACCCACACCTTCACCCTGTCCCCGTAACCCCACATCGCCTTTTTTTGGACACTAAGGGCAATTTAGCATGGCCAATCCACCTAACCTGCACATCTTTGGACTGTGCGAGGAAACCGGAGCATCCGGAGGAAACCCACGCACACTCGGGGAGAACGTGCAGACTCCGCACAGACAGTGACACAAGCCGGGAATCAAACCTGGGACCCTAGAGCTGTGAAGCAACAGTGCTAACCACTGTGCTACCATGCCGCCCCAGACTAGATACAGACTAGATGGATTAGGTTTGATGAGCTTTTGTCACACTGAAATTTATAAACCTCCTTCCTCCTGCAAGCCATGCTAGGACCTGCAAGTGTGTGGATGTCCGTTGGAGATGGAATTGGACTCAGTCACTAAACAGTTTGTTAGCACTCTTCACCCAGTTTATACAAGAAGAATAGTTACTTCTGTGAGATACAAACGGGTTGCCAGCACCCACCCACGTGAGAGAAAGGGAGAAAAATGAATAATAAAAACACATCAAGCTCTAACCTGTCATGGAAGAGATGTGGAACAGGTAGCACTTGTTCTCAGAGGCACACAGCTGAACAAGTGCGACTTTTCCAACCTTTCCTTTTATATATGTCGGAGGCCACTCTATGTCAAACCCAATGGCTGATTCCTTTGGAATAGAAGACCTGAAACAAAACAGAAATTATACTTCATTCAAAAAAAGGGCTGGCATTTATAATCTGTAAATATTAAAAATCTGAAATTAAAATGCAAGAGAGAAGTCGATCCCTAGGACCAATTCTGTGAAAATAAAAACTGTTAGAAAAAAAACCAAACATTCACATATATATGATTCAATTTTTATTACAATTCTCACAGTGCAAGAAATAAAAGATTAACACCCAGGCTTCTTCTATAGGTAAAAGATTTGCCTTTTTTTTGGGGGGTGGAGAGAGAACCAAGGAGCGTGTTGCACAATTATTTTGCCCACTGATCTGTTATTCTTTCCTGGTTTCCACCAGATTTTTCACAAAATACCTGATCCCACACCTGCACCAGTGCCACTCACCCAAGACAACAATTAGAAATGATGACAGCACCTATGATTTTCTTCCATGCTCTGGGAGAAGAGAGTCAATTTTTGACTGATACCTCTCCGCAGGGTCAAGATTGATATCACTGGTTCATGAGAGTGAGCAACTCTTGGCATTAAAAACCCAAATGGTTCACGAGCACCTTTCAGGAATATGATAGCAGGATGACTAATGACAGTGAGCAACTCTTCATGAATCAAGCCTTGGAAATAACAACTAAGAGACAATTTAAGCACCAGCCACTGTGCTTCATCCAAATCAACATACAAGAAATATAAGGGCATTCAATTTATGGACAGAGACAAAATATAACTCACTTTCAGAACTCTTACCTTAGATCTTCCGATAGGAAAGAACAGTCATTGGCTTCATAACTGCAGATAATGGATCCAGGAAATTCTAGGAAGGGAAGTCTGTCCTCCAAAGCATTTTTCTTGATACAAAGAACCTTGAAAAGAAGAAATACCTGTTTTTCCCCCTCTAGAGTGCAGGTTCAGCATGTATTTAGGAAAGCTAATATGTTATAGAGGGGAATTGAATACAAAAGTAGGGAGTTTCATTTATATGGGGCATGAGTGAGACCACATTTGGAGTACTGTGTACAGTATTGGTCACCTTACTTAAGGAAGGAGTTCAGAGAACATTTACCAGACGAATACGTGGAATAGGTGTGTTGTCTTATGAGGAAAGTTTGGACAGGCTCGACTTGTGTCCACTGGAGTTTAGAAGAGTGAGTTGCGACTTTATTGAGACATATAAGATCCTGAGGGGTCTTGACAGGGCAGATGTGGAGAGGGTGTTTTCTCTTGTGGGAGAATCTAGAACTAGGGATCACTCATTAAAAACAAGGGATTTCCCATTTAAAATGAAGGTGGGGCAAAATATTTTCAGTCAGAGGATCATGAGACTTTGGAACTCTTCCTGAAAAGGTGGTGGAAGCAGAATCTTTGAATATATTTAATAATAATCTTTATTGGTGTCACAAGTAGGCTTTCATTAACAATGCAATGAAGTTTTTTAAGACAGAGGTAGATAGATTCTTGATAAGAAAGGGGTGTTAGGATATCGGGGACGGCAGGAAGAAGATTAGAGGTTACTATCAAATCAGCCATGCTCTTATTAAATGGCGGAGCAAGCTCGATGGGTTGAATAGCTTACGCCCACTCCTTGTTCGTATGCTCGTGTGTTTAAATGGACAACTACTTGTCATGCCATTCAATGAAGTGGTACGTTGTAGTGTGGAGTTTGAATCATAGAATCCCCACAGTGCAAAGGACGCCTTTCGGTCTATCGTGACTGCACCAACCCATTGAATGAGCACTCTACCCATGTCGACCCCACTCTAACCATGTAAGCCCATTACCTAACCTGCACATTCCTGGACACTAAGCGGCAATTTATCCCAGCTAATCCACCTAACTCGCACATCTTTAGACTGTGGAAGGAAACCAGAGCACCCGGAGGAAACCCACACAGTGACCCAAGGCCAGAATTGAAGCCCGGTCCCTGGCGCTGTGAGGGAGCAGGGCTAACCACTTGCGACCGTGCCATCACATACTAATCCACTGTCTCACAGAGCAGGCTCCCTACTGTGACTCCCTAAACAATAAATACTACACAGCTGCCATAACTGGGCAGCAAATTGCCAAAAGGAAAGAGTGCAAGTTGATTTTATACTTCAAGCTCGGTTAACCAATGCAACCTATTCTTCTCCCAAACCACAGCTCGAATAAACAGCAGTAGCAAATGGCTAGATAAAAGGGTATCAGTTTCCTCATTAGAAGAATGAGTCATGGTTGCAAAGGGATGTGACCCAGCATAAGACTCTGAAAATCACAATACAGCTATTGGGGAATTGGCTAAATCAGGGGCAGTTGCAGGAACTGCTCTCTTTTGGTCGCACACAGTGGTTTGCACTGCAGTCTCACAGTGCCAGGAAACCGAGTTCGATTCTGACCTTGGGTGACTGTGTGGAGTTTGCACATTCTCTCCCTGGCTGTGTGGGTTTCCTCTGGATGGTCCGGTTTCCCCCAACAGTCCAAGATGTGCAGATTAGGTGGATTGGCGATGCTAAATTGCCCCTTGTGTCCAACGGGTTAGGTGGGATTATGGGGATAGGGCGGGGGAGTGGGCCTTGGCGGGGTGCTCTTTCGGAGGTTTGGTGCAGACTCGATGGGCCGAATGGCCTCCTTCTGCAATGTAGGGATTCTATGAAACGTGTACTGAGGGTTTATTGCAATAAGGTGATGAGAAAAATAAATCAAGAAGAGAAATTGTCAAACCAAGCAGAGACTATCAATAAATTCAAAAGTAAAATCAATAGGTAAGAGGGAAACACATTTGCAGGGCTATTGGGAATAGACTGACAGATTCAATGAGTCAAGAAGCTCCTTCTGTGTCACAGTGATTCTGGTTCTACGTGTCAAGGAGTGTAACAAAGACATGGTGAACTAGAATCCTTGATTCATTTGGTAGCAACTAAGTCAATATTACCAATAAATGGGGCGGCATGTGGCACAGTGATTAGCAATGCTGCCTTGGGCACTGAGGATCAGGATTCGAATCTCGACCCTGGGTCACTGTCCGTGTAGAGTTTGCACATTCTCCCCGTGTCTGCATGGGTTTCACCCGCACAATCCAAAGATGTGCAGGTTAGGTGGATTGGCCACGCTAAATTGTCCCTTAATTGGGAAAAAAAATAATTGGGTATTCTAAATATTTTTTTTTTTAATTACCAATAAAGATTCTCAGGTACAAAGCATTCAGCTCGATAGGGAAGGAAGTAGTAATAGAAGTAATTTGGAGCAAAATCATTGCACACTAGAACGTAAGGAACTAAACAGGCATGCGGACCAAGCAAAATTCCTTTGCAATGAGCTGAAGAGTGAATAAGAGATGAATCACATCGCTGGGAGCTCATGACTAACTATAGTACATAAAGCTGATCAAAAGCTCAGTCAACGCATTGGGGTTAATAGAGTTCAGAAGTTAAAACCCTACCATTGCCAAGTTGTGAAACTCAATTTCTGGCTGGCTCCAGAAAACAAATCTCCCAGATTGGCATTAAAAACCCAAATGGTTCATGAGCACCTATGAGGGGTGTATGGTGAATTGCAAATTATATTAATTAATTGCAACTGGAGTGTTGTGCACAGCTGTGAGGAACTCCATTAAAGGATAGATATAGCCAAAGGAAAGGGTTTGGGATAGGTTCAGTGGGATGACTCTAGTTATGGGAAGGGTCTTAGGAGTCAGGGTCATAATAAAGGAGATTTCAAAAGATTTAATCCTGCAACAAGCTAAGAATCATAGAATCAGTAGTGCAGACAAGAGGCCATTCAGCTGATCAAGTCTGCACCGACCCACTAAAAAGGGTACCCTACCTTGGGTCAGGCCCCCACCCTATCCCCTTGACTCAGTAACCCCACCGAACCTAACCTTTTGGACACTAAAGGACAATTGATCATAGCCAATTCACCGAACCTGCACATCTTTGGACTGTGGGACACCGGGAGAATGTAAAAGCTCCACACAGTCACCGGAGGCCGGAATTGAACCCAGGTCCCTGGAGCTGTGAGACTGCAGTACTAACCACTGCGCCACCGTGCCGCCCAAAGCTTGTGAAATATGATATAAAGGCAATATTATTAACAGTGGATGGAAGAGTATATTTCTCTCACTGATCATGTCAATGCATCTTCTTGGTACAAACACATGGTAAAGTTGCCTACCCTTTATTTCCAGCTTTTACATGTTACTATCAAGTTTTTAAAAATACGCCCACTTGGTTAGGAAGTAAAATGCAACAACTTGGAGTTTTTGTTCAAAACAAATTTAAAATGATCAAGTAGTATCTTTCAAACAATGAAGACATGCACAAATTGGGAGAACAATTGTCAGTTATTCCTGTGTACCTTCTGTTGTTTTTCAGCTTTTTCTATTTCTTCCAATGCCATCCATTCCGGTAGTTGGCGTTGCTGATCGGTCATCTTCTCATCATCTAATGTATCCTTTCCAAGGTTTTCTGCCAAGGTACAAAAAAAAATGTTTTTACACACCAGATCGGAGGTAGAACTCAGGGAAAGATTTTGTCTGTCAAACACTGAGTGTTTAATCATCTCACGTCCTGATTCATTTCTGCCCTTCACTGATCACGGGAAAATGGATGTCAAATTTCCAGAAATGTAAGAAGCCAAATGCTTGCTTTCTCAAAACATACTGGTTTTGCCATTTCAATTTTGACTACATATTTTTCAGTATCTCAACTCGATCTCACAAACATGCCCCAGAGACAAGTGAGCATTTATTTACACTTGCTCCAAAATATTGTTACACACTCTTGAAGAGGTGGTTATTTCTGACTGCAGCCAGTGTTAAAATATCTTCAGTGGGTTACAGGTCTTGTTCATCCTACAAGGTGAGAATGGCCATGTTCATCATCCAGGGCATGTGGTAGGGCTCTGGAGAATGTGTAGGTGACTGCAAAGGCCATTCTGCCTCCAGAAGATTCTACTGCAAAAAAGGGAACTAGATTGATGTTCAAAGTCTGCCAAAGGCCCCACTCGCTTTGGTAATTCACGCATGTGTCTCATTGTTTAAATATATAGAGCTCAAGAGAGCGTGCTGCCTAGGAGATTGAACTTATCAACTGCTGACAGGTTCTGGCCATAAACAAAAGCCTTGGGATCAAGGTAGGGCTTTCCTGGAGAAGGCTTGTGCATTACTTTAGTTTTCTTGGTGCGCGAAAGGCCAAAGTGGTCACATGCATGAGAGAACAAGTCCATGTGACATTGCACGTCCAGTTCTGAACTGACAGCTCGCACACAGTTATCGGCAAACAGGAAATCGCAAAGTATGTCCATGGGAACCTTGGTCTTTACCTGAAGTTGTCTCAGACTGAGCAGCTTCCCATCCATGTGATATCCGATTTTGATGCCAGAATCACCATCATGGAAAACATCAAAGAAAGAGCATGAAGGAAAAAAACACGCTGAAGTGAGTTGTGGTTAGCACACAGCCACTTTAACTTCATTCGTGACTGCAAAAGGTCCGCAATCAAAGGCCTTTGTGAGATGAACAAACGTGGTACAGAAGCCCATGTTAACAAGCAGAAAGGAGTTCACCAATCTCACGCCTTTCCATCGCGGCAAAATCTTCACCAGAATCCTTATGAACCATTGGTGTAAAGTCTCGGGCAGGATCTGCTGCCAGAGAGTCAGTGCAGTTTCCGAAAAGGTTGAGGAACCAGTAATACTGTGTTTGCAGTTAAACAGCTCCAGGTAAATGTTGAGGACAGACCGTGGACCTTGACAGCATTTGTTGAGGACGTGAGCATGGGTTACTGGTAAAAACCCACCAACACTCACTCATTTGCGACACAATAGGGTAGAATTGCTCGACAAAAGTCCATCTAGCTTGCCTTCTACTATCCTAGTAGCCATATTGTACAATGATAGGGATGTTGTTACCTAATCTTGGCAATCAATCTCCATCAATTAGTCGATAAAAGACCCAAACATGAGAGAAGAAAACCCCAGCGATGGAGGAATTTGTGAACCATAGGTCTAAAATTTCCTTTTCCTCCCAAGCATTCTGCTATGTGACAGAAAGTCCAATTCTGGAGAGAGAGTGCATGATCCATGCTGACACTTCAGTGCTGCACTCTTAGCGATGCCATCTTTCAGAAGAACAATAAATTCAGGCCTCGTTAGATGGGCATAAAAGATTGCAAGACAAAATTTGAAAGTAAGAGAATCCTCCCAGTGTTCTGGTCATTGATCATGCTATAAAGTCTATTGATCCACCCGAGGATAAGGCAGGATCTCAGTACAATGCCCGCCTGAAAGATGGCACTATCAACAGTGCAGCCCTCTCACAGGACTGCAGTGAAGTGACAGCCTGACTAATGCACTTAAGTGAAACGCGAGCGCACAATCTTTTAACTGAGAGCGTTACCACTTATTTGAAAGACAATAGAGTTAATGATTCATGCTATCGCTGGCACTCTAGTTGTTGATGTGTCCAGGACTGTTGACCAGCAGTCTACAGAAACAGCTGTGAAATGACCAAGTTTACCAATGCCTGATGTGACCAGCGAGAAAAAATTGTTTTTATTATAATGCCTTTCACACCTTCAGGGCAGTGCTTTACAGCCAATGAAATGTTACAGAACTGTTACAGGACAGGAGAACACTTGGCCTGTTGTTTCTGCACCAGCTCTCCAAATGGGCAATTCATTGTCTATGATGTTTGGGGCTTTTATATTACATAAGAAACAGAAGCATAAGAAATAAATAGAAGTAAGCCACTCAGCCCATCAAATCTGCTTGGTGATTCAATAGGATCACAGCTAATCTCACTGCGGCCTTAACGACGCTTTCTTGCCTGTCCTCCATAACCCTTGACTCCCTTGTCAATAAAATATCTGTCCAACTCAGCCTTGACTATATTCGATGACTCAGCCTCCACTGCTCTCTGAGGAAGAGAATTACAAAGACTAATGATCCTCAAAGAAAATTCTCATCTTTGTTTTAAATGGGAAGCACCTTATTTTAAAAGTGTGTATCGTCCCAGGCTAGATCCCCCACAAGAGGAAACATGCTGTCAGCATTTACCCCAAGATGACCAACTTGTGCAGAACAAAATAAGGGATTGTGGCATGGGAGCCTGTCAAGAATCAATTTGCGGTTTGTTTGCGGGGGGGGGGGGGGGGGTTTGTTGCTTGTGCTGTGAGTGGGCACAAATGGGACAAGAGTAGTTACCACGCATGTGCAAGATTTAAAGGCCCAAATTACATGAAAATCCATGCCCTGGATCCATGCAACCCAGGATGAGGAACAGTTGGCTGAATTACATGACAACTCAATAAAATAAGGGATGGTTGGGCACCTTGCCCGACCCCGTCAGACTCCCTCAGAATCATATCTGTTTCAGTATCACCTCTCATTTGTCTAAACTCAATAAGAGGTCTTACAACATCAGGTTAAAGTCCAGCAGGTTTGTTTTAAATCACTAGCTTTTGGAGCACTGCTCCTTCCTCAGGTGAATGAAGAGATATGTTCCAGAAACATATATATAGACAAATTCAAAGATGCAAGACAATGCTTTGAATGTGCACATTTGCAGGTAATTAAGTCTTTACAGATCCAGAGATAGGGGTAACCCCAGGTTAAAGAGGTGTGAATTGTCTCAAGCCAGGACAGTGGTAGGATTTCGTTCTAAACTCCAATGAGCAACAGACCCAACCTTTCCTTATAAGCCAACTCCTTCATCCTAGGAATCAGCCTAGTGAACCTTCTTTGAGCTGCCTTCAAAGTAAATTTATCTTCGCTTAAGATCAAACCTCGACGCAGTGCTCCAGGTGGGATCTCACCAATGCGCTGTATGTGGCAAGACTAACTTTATAATCCACCCCCATTGCAATAAAAGCCAAACATGTGGATACATCAATGCAGATGTATCGGGAGGTGCACTATTCAACAGTTTGCAGAAAGAGTTAAGCAGGGGACAATTTTAACTCTGTCCAGTTCTGAAGAAGGCATCTTGGACTCGGAATTTGAAATCTGTCTCTGTCCACATGATGCTGCCAGAACTGTTGAGTTTTCCCGGAACTTTCTGTTTTTATTTCATGAACTGCATATGCTGCAAGAAAGAGAGCTGCAGACAATTCACCCCAGACACTGAGACAAGGCTGTACCGTTACCGCCAACAGAGAACGGCAGCCGAGCCGACCCCGGGCACTCACACTCACTCATCCGCCATCTTCGCTCTCCTGTCCGCGCACGCGCGGAATCCTGCTCGATATCCCGGCGCTCGATTGGCCAGGTCCCGCCAATCCCCGGCGGAAACTATTGGCGCCGCCTCCGGACACAGTGAATCAATAAGCCGCGGTGCCTAGCTCCGCCAGGCGATCGAGTTCTCGGCGCACGTTTAAACCAGTCTGCTGCAGCTCCCTTCGCTAAGACCACGCCCCTTCTCCAAGGCAACGACCTAGGTCTCCGCCCCCACACCCGAAACCCCGCCCCCTCCCTGTCTCCGCACCCTCTCCAGGCCACCAGCCCCACACGCGCCAACTCAGTATGGCTCCGCCCCCACGTCTGAAACCCCGCCCCTCTCCAAGTCGCCGCCCCATCCAAAACCCCGCCCTCTCCCAATGTTCCCGCCCCCTCCAAAACTCCACACCCTCGCCCACTCAATATGGCTCCGCCCCCACATCGAAAGCCCCGCCCCCTTCCTTTGTCACCGCCCCCATCCAAAACCCCATCCCTTGCCCATCTCTCCATTTTCTCCCCCTCCCCAAAACGACCCCGCCCTTTTCCACTTCTCCGCTGCCGTCCCCATCGCTCCCTGCTTCTCCCCAAGTCTTCGCCCCTTCGCCAGCGGCTGCGCCTCGTTGCCATGGTAATGTGGGCGTTCCCTCCCGCTGCGGGTGCGGAGTCTGCGCACTGGGGGCGGGCCGTGCTGACAGGCGTGGAGTCTGCGCACTCGCGCTCCTCGAGCGGCGGTCGTTGGGAGAGGAGGGCTCGAGCCGGCCGGCGGAGAGTGAGGACGAGGACCGGGCGAGGCCTGGATCCAAAGGCCTTTCATGGCGACCAGCGATCCCGGCAGAGGGGAAACGAGCGCCGCCGAGGCGGACACTCAGCCGGCGGACATCATCGCGCCTCCCGAGGAGGAGGAAGAAGAGGAGGAGACGGAGACGGTTGTGGGCGATGAGGCGCCGCAGGCGGCCGATTTGAGAGATCGGAGCCCAGTGGCCGGCCCGCCGCCGCCGCCGCTGCTGGAGACCCAGGAGCTGGCCTCCAAGCGGGTGGACATACAGAACAAGCGCTTCTACCTGGACGTCAAGCAGAACGCCAAGGGCCGCTTCCTGAAGATCGCCGAGGTGGTGGGCGCGGGAGGCCGCAAGAGCCGCCTGACCGTCTCCATGCCGGTGGCGGCCGAGATGCGCGACTCCCTCGGGGACTTCATCGAGCACTACGCGCAGCTGGGGCTGCCCGGCGGCGGGGGCCTGAGGCGGCGGCGGCGGCCGCCGGAGGACGAGGAGGAGGAGGAGGCGCAGCAGCAGCCGCAGCAGCAGCAGACAAGCCCGGCGCCGGCCCAACCCCAGGCCGAGGCCCAGGCCCAGCGAGTGCTGAAGAGCGAGTACCTGGTGCGGGAGAACCGCAAGTACTATCTGGATCTGAAGGAGAACCAGCGGGGCCGCTTCCTGCGCATCCGCCAGACCGTGAGCCGAGGCCCCGGCTGGGGCTACGCGAGGCAGAGCCAGGGCCAGAGCCAGGGCCAGACCATCGCCCTCCCGGCCCAGGGCCTCATCGAGTTCCGGGACGCCCTGGCCCGGCTCCTCGAGGATTACGGAGCCGCCCCGGCGGCGGCCGGAGGCTGCGGCTCCCCGCGGGACGAGGCCGGCGCTGCCGGGCCGCCGGAGCTGCCCGCCGGCATCTCGGTGCCTGTCGACAACAAGAGGTTCTTCTTCGACCCGGGCTCCAACCGCTACGGGGTGTTCCTGCGGCTGAGCGAGGTGAAGCCCTCGTACCGCCACTCCATCA
This sequence comes from Scyliorhinus torazame, assembly GCF_047496885.1. Lineage (NCBI taxonomy): Eukaryota > Metazoa > Chordata > Chondrichthyes > Carcharhiniformes > Scyliorhinidae > Scyliorhinus > Scyliorhinus torazame. The sequence continues at coordinate 22,476,139 of NC_092709.1, read as the reverse complement.
CCGTGCCCTACAAAGCCTGGGCCCGCTTCGGCGACAATTTCCTCAGATACGCCGAGGAGATGAGGGCCATCCAGGAAAGGCGCAGGGACAGAAGGGCCGAGCTCAGCAGAGAAGCCACCGCCGCAGACAGTGCAGAGGATGAAGAGGAGGAGGATTGACATCGCATACCAGTAGTCCCTTTGATATCGTCTCCCCCCTGATTGCACGTCCCCCCAACCCAATCATCAGAGTTTTCCTATATTACAACAATGTACTTATATAGCGCCTTTAACATAATAAAAGGTCCACTCCGTCGTCATTGCATCCCATGTCTCCCCATCTCCATCATTGTTTTCCTCAAACCTCCATCAATGCTGCCCTCGAATCTCCATCAATGCTGCCCTCGAATCTCCATCCTTGTTGCCCTCCAATCTCCGTCATTGTTGCCCTCCAATCTCCGTCATTGTTGCCCTCCAATCTCCGTCATTGTTGCCCTCCAATCTCCGTCATTGTTGCCCTCCAATCTCCGTCATTGTTGCCCTCCAATCTCCGTCATTGTTGCCCTCCAATCTCCGTCATTGTTGCCCTCCAATCTCCGTCATTGTTGCCCTCCAATCTCCGTCATTGTTGCCCTCCAATCTCCGTCATTGTTGCCCTCCAATCTCCGTCATTGTTGCCCTCCAATCTCCGTCATTGTTGCCCTCCAATCTCCGTCATTGTTGCCCTCCAATCTCCGTCATTGCTGCCCTCCAATCTCCGTCACTGTTGCCCTCCAATCTCCGTCACTGTTGCCCTCCAATCTCCGTCACTGTTGCCCTCCAATCTCCGTCACTCTTGCCCTCCAATCTCCGTCACTCTTGCCCTCCAATCTCCGTCACTGTTGCCCTCCAATCTCCGTCATTGCTGCCCTCCAATCTCCGTCATTGCTGCCCTCCAATCTCCGTCATTGCTGCCCTCCAATCTCCGTCATTGCTGCCCTCCAATCTCCGTCATTGCTGCCCTCCAATCTCCGTCATTGCTGCCGTCCAATCTCCGTCATTGCTGCCCTCCAATCTCCGTCATTGCTGCCCTCCAATCTCCGTCATTGCTGCCCTCCAATCTCCGTCATTGCTGCCCTCCAATCTCAGTCATTGCTTCCCTCCAATCTTTGTCATTGTTGCCCTCCAATCTCTGTCATTGATGCCCTCCAATCCCCGTCATCCTCTCTATTGCTCCCACGGATCCCCATCATCCCATCTCTCTCCCGTGGATCCCCGTCATCCTCTCTATTTCTCCCGTGGATCCCCGTCATCCTCTCTCTCCCACAGATCCCCGTCATTCTCTCTCTCCCGCAGATCTCCATTATTCTTTCTCTATCCCACGGATCCCTGTTCTCTCTCCCTGAAAATCTCCAAAATCCTTTCTATTTCCATGAATCCCCATCATTCTCTCTGTCTCCAAGAATCCCATCATTCTCTCAACCTGCAAAGCCCCCTCTTTGAGTCTCTGTCGACCTGCAAATCCTCTTCTTTGTGTCTCTCTACCCACAAATCACAGTTGTCGTCCCTTTACCCGCGAATCCCCGTCGTCGGGTCCCCCTCCCTGTGGATCTCCGTCGTCAGGTCCTTCTCCCTGTGGATTACCGTCGTCGGGTCTCCCTCCCCGCGGATCCCCTTCTTCGTCTTTCTCCCCACCCCCCACCCCCTCAAATCTGCATATGAATACAAGCAATAGGAGCAAAAGTAGACCATACAGCTCAAGAGCCTGCTCCGTCATTGAATTCAATCTTGAGTGAGCTGCCTCAACTTCACCCGCCCGCCCACCATATCCCTTGATGCCAAGGAGTCAAAAATCTGTCTCAGCCATAAGAATAATCAACTGTGGAGCATCTCTATGATCTCTACATCCTCTGGGATGGAGAATTCCAAAGCATCACAGCCCATTTGAGTGGAAAAATATTTCCTTATCTTAGTCCCAATAATTGATCCCTTACCTTGAGACTACCCATGTTGTACATTCCCAAGCCAGGTGAACAGCCTCTTCGTGTCTACCTTGTCAGACCTCTTCAGAGTCTTGTATGTTTCAATAAGATCACCCCCATTGAACTCCAGAGAATATTGACACAAGTTAGTCAGCTTCTCATCAAAAGACAACCCCATACTAAGGAGATCTCTGGTGCACATTCACTAGACTACCTCCATGGCAAATACATGTATATAAAATATATATATTTTCACATAATCTTCCCTCATTCATCATCATCATCGTTGTCTTCTCCCCTTCCCCTATTATTGCTGTCTTCCTCCCCAAATCATCATCGTCATCTTGCCTCCCTGCCCAAATCATTCCTTTGCCTCTCCCAGCCGCCATTCCTCATTATCTTGCCTCATCTCCCCATGGAGATCATCGCCATGGTCTCATCGCCCCCTCTGCCAGATCATTTTATTGTCATCTTGCCTGCCCACCCCCAATTATCATTTCCCATCTTCCCTAACCACCCCCACTATCGATTTCCCACTTCCCTCCTCAAATTATCATCATCATCATTAGTATTTTTCCATCCCACCCTGCCTTTAGCACCAAACCATGCTAGGTGATTGCATGTACAATGCAAAAAATGATCTGGCTACATTTTATTCCATTGGTTAATCCCTCAGAAAAGTAAATTTGTGGAGAAGGATTTATGTGCTCTTTTCAACCTCCTTAAGAGAACCCAAAGTTTGCTGTGGTTAACATTGCATTTAAAAAAACAACTCAGTCAAACTTTCATAATTTTTTTAATTGTACAAACAAGGGGCACTTTTAATATAAAAATGCAGTTGCTTTATCTTTTTCGTACAAACAGAAATAGACTGGCATCTCGAATTGTGAAATTGTCCACTTAAAAAATGCACATCTATTCTCTACATGAACAGTTACAGCCTGTCTGCTGTAAGTAAAGTTATAGCAACTTATTTCACCTGATTCATGGTATTTGAGCTGCATACCCATTCTCTTCCTGTGTGAATCAAAGCTTTTTTTTTAACAGCTTTTAAGCTATCAAAGCCTTTGTAATTATCATTTGTGGCAATTTAAAATTCAAGTCTTCTAAAAATTCAGATCAGCACAAAATGTAATGTACGTTTTGCATGTACTATATATTTGTGATTTTTAGTTTACCAAAAATTGACCAGTACTTCCTTGACTATTCAGTACTGACTCTACAATGTGTATCGCATCCAGTGTACGTCTTTTCCCCCTACTGAAAAAAAATGGGGTTCAAAAGCAGGCAATAACTTGTTGGGTAGCTCAGTTTAGCTTGCCTGATGCACTTTAATCAATTTGTAACCAACAAGACCAAGTGCATTATAGATCTGTTATTCCATACTTCTGTTGAATAACCATGAGAAGTAAATCACAGACCAGTGTGCCATAGGATTATTCCCAGACAAGAAAGATCTGTCCACTCGGAATTGTAAGAATGTGTAAAATTCTTCCTTTTTATTCGGACATAGTTAGGGGAGAGAGGCAGAGAAATAAGTTGTTCATATATCTGATAGGTAAAACAACTATGACGGGTATTTACTAGCATTTTTAAAGAATTGAAATTGGATGCTGCACTGCTTTCCCTATATTAACTGGGGACAACACTTCACCAATATTTTGTTATGCACAAAGGCAGACCAGTGCAGTGCCTGTTACTTATCTAAACAAAATGGCAAACTGTAGCATTCCTTTCACTTGAGTACCAAACAAATTTAACAATATACCACAGTACAAACAACCACTGTAATTGTTATGACGTGTTATTCATGAAGGTCTCACCTTCTCAACCTTGCTCCTAGCCTGTGGTGTGGTGATCCTCAGGTTAAGTCACCACCAGTCAGCTCTCCCCCTCAAAGGGGAGAGCAGCCTATGGTCATCTGAGACTATGGTGACCTTATCTTTGACATGTATGGAATAGCCATGCTAATTCATACTGCAGTTACTTTTATAATGATGTAGACTGGATTAAGAACGCCGCCTCCAGTCCTGGGTGCAAGGCATTAATCCTCTACTTCATCAGAAAAGTGTAGGACTTTGGTTAACATAATTGTTGACATAATTGGGGATTTTTCAGATTTGCAGGTGCACATAGTTATGACTGGTACTCCCACACAGGTTATTCTGTAGTATTATGACAGCATTTTGCACTGTGACCTAATATCAAAGCCACGTGATGTAACTTTATAACATCAATTGAAATGAATTCAACCTTGTGTATTTTCAAAGTTGCATTACTATGTTCTATAAAACTAAATGTACTGCAAGACATTAGCGACCATTTCTGTAACATGCAGGCAGGACCTGGGGATATTTGGGAAATTAGTACCTCCAACTCGCAGAGCTAACAGATAACCTGCAAGTTAACCCTCATTTTGCTGTCAAAGTCCTTCATCCCTTGTGATTCAAACTTTGCATGAGACAATCGAATAGAAATCCAGACAAACCACCATGACTTGTAAAATGTCATGTAAGTTCATAGGCTGACAATCAAAATGATTTTTTAAATTACAGTTGTACGCAACTTGTTATACTCTTTCCTTATAGGAGATGGAGAAAAGATACCTTAGTGGGCATGTCACCATCAGCTCTTGTTAGAAAGTTGTCATTAAACTCTTGTTATGAAGTTATATATATTTATTTGGGTGGAATGCAGGGGGGAAAAGGGGGAAAGATGTTCTGTTTAATCTGTTTACATTTTGAAAAGTGTCCTGCCACTTCCCAAAGGGACATGTGTGGTGTGTTTCATTACCCATGCATACGTATTTATGCCAAGTTTGAGTTCAGTCTCTTCTGACTTAGAGTGGTGTAATGATTTATAATCCACAGTAATGCAGCAGGAAAGCCATCCTTGAAATAAGGGATGCTACCCTTATCTATTTGCATCATGTAGAATGTATTGCACATGGGCACTGTGCAGGTACACACAGGCTTATTTGTGCCTTCAGTGATGTGCATATTTGTAAAGCAATCAAAATCAGTACTATCTAGGTTAAAAATGGTCAATATTTTTTGTGTGCTCGATTTATAAAATAACCCATACAAAGATTCTGTACAATGAAGGTTATTGTGAATGATTGCAGTACAGTCATTAATATAAGTAGACTAGAAATATGTATAAACTGTATGAAGCATTTTTAGATACAGTATGGAATTTACTAAAGATCGTTAGCAATGGATCTTATGAAGGCAAGTCCTTTTTAGTAATTAGTTATCATTAAACTTATTCCTTGTAATTTAGTTAACTAATGATTAACCAGCTGAAGGATAATGGGTTATAATTGAGTGATTTTGATGGTACAACCCAACCATCAGTCCATCTTCCTGTATTACCAACTACATAGCAATTTTCCATTTACGGCTGGTTAGCTGCACTTAGATTCTCATATTTGTGTTACACATTTTGTTCTATGGCTATATTCATCTTTCTTATTTACTGAGATATTTTAAAGTGTGCTGCTGAGCATCGCCAATCTGTTGAAATTAAGCCCTAGTAACCATTCCAACGGTGCAATGATTACATTTTTAAAATTTATTTTACTCTGCTTTTCTCAATTTGTTTTCTCTTGTGTGTTCTCTTTCAGCTTGGTTGATGTGTCTTTTGGATTTGTATATTACTTCATAACTTTGATCAATGCCATTCTGTGATTCTCAGTTATAAGTGAGGTAGCTTTGTAGGGAAAAGTTTTGCTACCTGGTGTTTTTGTTCTATTGAGTTTTCTTCTAATCAGCCCAATTATTTTAATAGAGGACAGTTAAATTCAAAAGACTCTAGGTAGCAACTGGATCAAGGACAGTAATTTGCTTTTATGCTTTGATCAAGTAGGAGTTTGGGACACTTTCAGTTCTCTGAACAGATTTTGACGACATCTCAGATTAATAAACTGAAAGTCCTCATACTGCTGGCTGTAAAGATTCAATGTAAAATTAGTTTAATTTGGTGGAGTGCCTAGTTAATGCATTGACTTTATAAAACTGGCAGTTTCCTTTAGAGAAGAATGATTTGGAAATATAATATTTTGTGATAGGTATTGTTAACCGGAGGTTGGTTAAGGCACACTTTTGACACAAAGCAAAATCTTTGCTTTGCATCAAATCTGTGCTGTATCTGAGAAGTATTTTATGCTGACACTCCTCAACAAAATTGCAAGTACGTCCATTACACATAATATGTGCTATTAGTCTAAACACACTTGTTTTGCTGATTCACTCCTCACAAAAACAAAATTACAGGTCGAGCCTGGTAATGGTCCAGCATCGGATCACTGGAGCTTTGCAATTCTTCAACTGCTTCAATTCACTTCGATTGCATTGATTGCAAAGCACACCACACAACCCAGTTTGTGTTTCATGTATTGCTATTGGCTGTCTAGATTTTCTTTCAGGTTGTATTAACTTAAATTTAATGGTAAGTTTTAATTGAGCATAACAGAAAACCTAGGATTGGGAGTTTAATTGAGCATAACAGAAGACCTAGGATTCAATACGATCATGGCTGATCTCATCTCGGCCGCAACTCCACTTTCCTGCCGTTCTCCATGACCCTCCAACCCATTACTAATTAAAAATCTGTCTTATCTCCTCAAATTTACTCAATGTCCCGGCATCTACCGCACTCTGGTAATGTATTCCACGGATTCACGATATACATTGTGCTAACATTATAGCAGATGGTAGCATGAAGGAATTTTGCAGCGCAGATTAATTTATTGTGTCTATTACGTGTTGGCAAATCGCAATTGCTGCAAACCTGAATACAATTGTCTACTGACTGCTTGCATCCTTACCATTATCATAATACAAGTATCTCAGTCTTGTTATTTTTTAAAGCACTTTCAAACATGGAGATGCTTGTACATTCTAAATCTGAAGCATTGTTAGTGAATGTCAAGAGTTCTGTTTGCAACTTACACACCAGAGTACTGTAACATAGAGTCAAGCTGCTATTGTATAAAGTGTAATAGAATTTATAAACATGTTACAATTTAGAAAAAGTCTAGTTTTGCTTTGCCTTTTGGGATGGTCTATCTTTGTCTTTCAAAATATTGATCCTTTTGATTGAAAGTTCGATTTAATGCATTATAACTAAATATTCCCAGAAAAAATTGTTTCAATTTGTTATGCACTTTTTGTGAGGAAGAAATAGGTAGGAAATATGTGTACATGCTTTGTAGGCAGATCAAGATTACACAATCAAAACTCCAATAAGCAGGTAGTTCAGTACCGAGAGCAACTATTATCAAAATGACGAATTGGACTATAGTGCAAAGATCTAAATAGCATAATAGTTACTCTTATATTGATAAACAATACAATTCTAAACACAGCCACTGAAGACGCTAGTAATTAACCTGTAAAATACTACAGTATTTTACGACTACATCTTTGTCTAGAGCTGTTCAGAACTTTTGAGGATTTTGACGATATGAATAGAATTTAGTTACAGAGGAAGATGGAAAGAATGGAATCGAGGTGATGTTAAGGTCATCTATCAAAAGACTGAATCGTCTGGCAGATGTAATAGAAAATTGCAAGTTGTATGAAATCTATAGTCTCCCCCCCCCCCCCCCCCCCCCCCCTCCCCCGAGTCATTTTTTACAACAAAGAAAGAGGCCCTTTGGCCCACCATGTATGTGCCACATATCAAGCACCATCTACTCTTCCCATTTTGCAGGACTTGGCCTGTAGCCTTGTATGCTGTTGCATTTCAAGTGTTAATCTAAATACTTCTTAAATGTTGAGGATTCCCACTTCTACCACCTTTCAGGCAGTGAGTTCCAGATTTTCCTCTCATCCTCTCTAAACCACCTGCCCGTTCCCGTATGCCCTTGGTTATCGACCCCTCCGTTAAGGGGAAAATTTCCTTCCTATCCACCCTGTCTATGCCCCTCGTAATTTTATACACCTCAATCAGGGCCTCCCTCAACTTTCTCTACTCCAAGGAAACCAACCCCAGTCTATCCAATCTTTCTTGGTAGCTGAAACGCTTGAGCCCAGACAACATTATGGTAAATCTCCTCTGCATCCTCTTTAGTGCAATCACTTCCTATAGAGTGGCGACCAGACCAGCACACAATGCTTACTCCAGTTGTGGCCTAACCAACGTTTTATACAGCTCCATCATAACCTCCCTTCTCTTATATTGTATACATCAGCTAATTAAGCCAAGTATCCCATATGCCTTTTAATCACCTTATCTACCTGTCCTGCTATTTTCAGGGACCTATGGGCATGCACACTAAGGTCCCTCCGACCCTCTACTTTCTAGGGTCCTACCATTCATTGTATTTTCCCTTACCTTATTAGTCCTCAAATGTATGACCTCACAACTTACAGGGTTAAATTCCATTTGCCACTGTTCTGCCCATTTGTATTGTCCTGTAATCTAAGGCTTTCCTCCTTATTTACCACACCACCAATTTTGGTGTCATCTGCAAATTTACTGATCATACATCCTACATCCACGTCCAGATCATTAATGTACATTACACGCAGCAAGGGACCCTGCATTGATATCTGTGGAACATCACTGGACACAGGCTTCCCGTCACGCAAACCACTTTCAACCATTATCCTCTGCGTCCTCACATTAAGCCAATTTTGGATCCAATTTACCAGGTTGTCCTGGGTTCCCATGGGCTCTTGCCACCTTGACCAGTCTCCCATGTGAGACCTTGTCAAAAACCTTACTTAAGTCCATGAAAACCACATCAACTGTACTACCCTTATCTACACACCTAGTCAATTCCTCAAAAAATCAATCAATTTCTAATACATGAACTACCTTTTGACAAAGCCATGCTTGACTATCTTTGATCAATCCTTGCTTTCCCAAGTGGAAATTAATTCTGTCCCTCAGAATTTTTTTCAATAGTTTATCACTGAAGTTAGATTCACTGGCCAGTAATTCCCTAGTTTATCCCTACCACCCTTCATGAATAATGGTACCATTTCAACATACGTAGTCAAATGCTGGTTCCTGTGCTATTGGTGCATTGTTGAAAGCAAATGTTTGGGATTAAACAATGAAAATTATATAGTTAGATTATATCTTGGAGTTAATTAAATTTTGCTTCATCTCCCTGGAAGATTTACTTTTTTTTTGTACCTCTCGGTTGGGCTAAATTTGTTGAATAGAGTAAATTAGAAGGTTTGAGGAACAGTGGTTTGTGGAAGGAAGGAATTTGATGGATGTAATGGTCCTTTCTTATTTCATGCTTAAATTTTAGTTTGTCTCAAGAGCAGCAATGTTGGGCACTTCCAGATTATGCACCCAACCTATTTGAGAAATATATTGCTGTTCCTTCATCCTCCTTGGGTCAGTGTCCTGGATTTCCCTACCTAACACCATTGTAGAAATACCATCACAAAGACTGCAGTTGTTAAAAGAGAAGGTCCCCACCACTTTCTCAGAGCATGTAGGTAATGATCAATATATGCAGCCTTGCCATTATCCTCCCATGTTCCCAGAACAAAAGTAAAATTCCATTCAAAACTGCAAGATTTTTGCTAATAGTCCAAAGACACATCTGCAGAGCTAGAATTTTATGTTCTGTTAAATTTAAATATCAACCTTTGCAGTACTTAATAGAAGTATGAGATACAAGGAGTGAATATTCAAATCATCTTAGTCCAGCATTCATGTTGAGTAATTTCAATTCTGTTGGCTAAACTGGGAAAGAAATGGCAATTGATTTTTAAAAATTTATATAGATGAGCACTTTGTTAAATGATTACAATCGTGCTGCAAAGTAGAATCAATCATGGTCTGTTCCAACTGAAACCAATGTGTGGAATGCAAAAAAAAATCATTGCATGTTTAGTTTTAAACTTCCCCATTTCGGACTGAACCAATTATAATCATAGAATTTACAGTGCAGAAGGAGGCCATTCGGCCCATCGAGTCTGCACCGGCTCTTGGAAAGAGCACCCTACCCAAGGTCCACGCACTATTTTCCAAAAGCAAATACTGCAGATGCTGGAACTCTGTAATGAAAATGGAAACTGCAGGAAATACTCAGCATCTGTGGAGAGAGAGAGACCGTGTTAATGGTTGGAACTTTCCAGCCGGTACAGCTGATGGCGCATCCCCGCTGCGTGTTTCCAAGCGATGAGGGGTGCATCGGCAATGGCGGGGCCAGAACATCCCGCCGCCGTGACACCCACGGCCAATTGCATAGAAAATCAAACTCGTGTTTCAGATCAAAACCTTTCATCAGAACTACTGTCAACTATTTTACTTTAAATCCTGCTGTCCCTAAAGTTTGCAGTGAAGGCATTACTAAACAAATGTTACTTGTTATAAATTCTGTCAACATAGTTTTTCCAAACTGGCCACTATGATATATTAGCTACCTTGGAATTTTGAAGCAAGGCCATTTCACAAGGTTATTGTGCACTTTTTTCACCCCTATTAATTCTGTCAATAGTTTGTCAGGTACTTCATGTACAGTGAGAATGCAGATAATGTAGCTTAATGTGCACCTTAATGTCTTGTTTAACCTTTCAGTTACTTTTTGTTATTTTGTGCCTTCTGAAATGGCTGAATCAATGTGCAATCTTAAGTGTCTTAAAGTAGAATTGGGGACATACCAAATAATGCATCACTTTTGTCAGTATATTAAGGAAAATAAAATAATATTTTAATGCAAAAATATGCTGCAACACAATACTAAACTTTAATTGTTTTTCCTAGGTCTTCACTGAAATCTGGTAGAAATTTTAAACTCCCTTCTCTGACATTTCATTCTTAAGGTATTGCCTGAATATTTTAGGGTGGGAGAGGGAGAGACGTTAAAAAAATAAGTTGTGGCTGCCTTGAAACCCTTTTTGTGAAATAGCCAGATAAATTTTAGTGCAGCTTGTTTATTGTGATTTCAGATTCAAATAAAATGTTTGGAGAGAGGCTATGAACATCATTTGTTACTCGGGAGAGAAATTGCTAATAGGTTAGTAAATCAGTGGAAAATTGTTGCTGGTGTCTGAAGATAGTTTTTAGAATACTAATAGTACTATTATTTGCCTTTTCTTTGGTACTTCAAAATTAGTGTATTGTATTTAAATCCACAATACAATCGGTTAATATGCTGAGTGTCTGCATATTTAACTGTTAATTTATTTCCCTGGCCAGGGTGTGTAAATGGACAATTCCATTATATTATTCTTTGTTAGTTTGCTGAAGTTGTACATCAAACAACCCAAGCATGTGTTCCCTTGATCTATATAAGATTGAGAAAGCATCAAAAATGAAACTTAATGAGTTTGTTTACATGTACTCCCATTAAATTGATGTTAGCTTTAAATGTAATAATTTAAATATTGTAATAAATTTGTATAGATCAATTCAGTAATTAGGTTTAGTACTTCACATGTATATACACCCAAATCAACTTAAATAGTGGTAGAGTTTTGATCAAGAATTTGGCGAATATAGAAAGCTCCGAGTGTCCTGTAATTTTCAAAAATGGAGCAGCTATTAATGTATGAGGAAAGTGCCCATGTGCATGGTGAGTCCCCTTTCCTCTTTCCGCCCCCAATTGCCTTCCCAGTACCAAAACTGCTATATCTTTCTTTAAAATGCATTTGATCAGTCTTTATTATATTACTAATCAGCTGCAGTCAGTTCCAGGTTAGATCTGTAAATGTTGGCAAATCACATACAAACACTGTTTCTGACCTTGTGGAAATCAAACTTTATGATATCAGTGTTCTGATATTTGCTATCTTAGCTTTGGCATTATCTGCTGCCTATCATTTGGTTTCCCTACCGTCCTGACAGTTGCTTACTATTGGTTCGTGAGTGCATCAGTTGCAACTTTTGATGACGTAAAACTATTTTTCATGGTAAACTCTATTCATTTAGAATTGTTTTTACTGTAATACTGAAAAATTTTGTTGAATATTAAGAAATATTGTCTTTATCAAAATATCGAATGTCTGCTCAAATCACATTTTCCTTTATAAATTTTGATGTAAACCAAGACTAATTGTACCCTATTCCCAATGAATATGCTACTGCAGCACCACCAGTGGCAGAATGGTATAATTTAGTGACAATTTTTGCAACGGCAGTTTCCATTATAAATATGGACAAATGGTTCCACCTTAAAATGATGGAAAGTAAAAATCAGAACAGAAAGTATGTATTGATTGCCTTGTATCTGTTCACTGGCTTCTAAACCCATCTTACTCTGAAGGCTATATTTGATCGTATAAACAACTAGTATAGTTTTTTTTAAATGATTTATCCATGAGAAGGATTTGCAAAACAATCCAAATTTAGCTTATAATGAATGTTAATGTTTAAAAATGTATCATAAAGGTTATTTATGTTAGATTTCCAGAAATATATTTCTTGTCACTTGCAATAGTTATTTGGGTCATTCTTTAACTAAACAATGGTTGAGTATAACCAGAGCTGCTTTTATTTTCTGATGATTTATATTCTGAAAGAGATCATTTGCCTTTTATTAAAAATACAACGTGTTCAAAGACTCCAACTACAGTAGAAGCATAGACTATTCAGTTAACTATGAAGTTCACAACTGAAAGATGAAATTCTGTTTTCAATTTGAACTGTTGATTTCCTTTTCTCCAATTGCTGCAATTACTTTCCTTTTAAATAGCGGCAGCTAGTTAGAGATTTATTCTAATCTCTCAAACTGAAATGGCAATTCAGTTAACATTCTGTCTTCTGCATTCTGCCATTAATAAGTATTTAGAATAAAATTAATGCAATAGCATCAACATAAAGTATCAGAAGATTTCAATAAGGTATCATTTGAATAGTCGAGGTCACATAAAATAAGTTAAACTCTTTGAAGAAGCTTGTTATTTTTACCAAATCAAAGTTTTTTACTAGGTTGAAGGCATCTGTTTAAATTTAAATGCTAAAAGAGAGCTCTTTTTTGAGTCCATGTGCAACACGGTCTTACAATTTGTATTGTCAGTTGCAAAAGTTGAAAAAAGTATCTTGGGAGAACAAAATGTTTTTCCGTAACTCATCAGAAATAACTTTGACTTGTTTTCAATTAATTGTGAAAACAGTCTGATACATGCCCTTCAATGCAAAATGAATCAGATCAATGTACATTCTTCATTATTATAGACGCAATGTCACTTTGTTGTAATTAAACCAGTAGGAAGTTCATGTATGTTTAATCATTTATACTGAAAGATGGACAATGTAGGCCTTACAGAATTTATTATTTAAACTTGTATAGATTGAATAATATTTCTGGAAGCAGATTAATGGGCCTTACTTTATTAACCAATTTGCGGGCTTGTATCAGATTACAAATAAGAAATTTCATCTTCACATAGTTACACTGCATTCGTATGTCACTGGCAGAAATTTACTCAGCAATTCAAAAAAAAACTCTAACCCTGTTTTGGGCAGTTGGAAATTAATACATTTTATATTATTATTATTTTATATTCGAGCATATATATCGTCTTGCTGCAGTCTGACCCTTCCCCTGTTGCATGCTCCGGATGTGATATAAATCGTAGTTGAACCACGAAGAAACCATTTAATTCATTATCTTCCCTTATATTGTGCTTTACATAGATTCATCTAAAATGGAAATTTATGAAGTAAACTGATTTAACTGAATTGCTGCCACCATGACAATAGCCTGACTATTAATGCTGACTCATCATGCATTGAGTTACCAGTACTTTATAAAATGGCAAAAATGTGTTGGATTTTTAAAAATTCCTATTTAGATATAACAAAGTAAAGCAACATTTTGAAAATTTCGAACTTAGAACCCAATGGAGGAGAAGAAAAGGCATTTGGTTTTGGAGTCTCATTTACAGAACAAGGTAAAACTTTGGTTTATTAGGGAATAAAACAAGAAAAGTTATTTCAGCTATTAACGTATTTGAATGCTGATGCATTTGTTTTTACATCTGGACATGGAATGTTGGCAGATAATTCAATGCACAGGGACATGCTAGCTCCATCCCTACTTGCAACCTACTGTCTGGGACAAGCACAGCTCATGGGCTGTGACTAAGAATGAAATTTCTGACTCCACCACCCATCCCACCTTTCACCAGCAAATCCATCCTAACAAAACACTCCGATCAGTTTTAATGCTGCTGTTCTTGCTCCAGCAGCTGAATTCTACAGATTAAAATACTCCACAGGGCTTCTCTGTTTATAATGCTTTCCTTAAAAAAAAATACATTTAAGCTTGGACGTTTTTGTCACTTCTGCCATGAAAAGGTTATTCTATCATTATAAATATTTTCAATTATTTATGCCAAGACATTTGATTAAAATATTGCATTCAAATACAACCAAAGATGTTTTGCAATTTGCAGATGGACAAAATTAACTCGCTGCCTCCTCCAAGTTAGACCAAGTAAATTAACTTCCAGAAAATGCTTATGCTTCAAATTATTTTGGTCCATTTCTATGTTTTATATGTATGAGCATTTCATAAGTTTGTATACTCTTAGATTATTAATGCAAGGGGTTATTGAATTCATCCAAACCTCTTCCAGATCCATAGCTGTGTGCATATATGTTTTTTAAAATGTGCATTTAAAACAGTTTCCACTTGAAATGTAGAAACTGTTCAGTGAATATGAAAATATGGATATACACTTGTTTTCTTTCATTGCATACTTTTTAAAATAAACATCAGTTGGTGGAAATCAGTAAAAGTAAATGGTCTGTAGTGGTCACATTTTCATTCACCATTTAATGGCTTGCAAATTTGAAGTGGCATAAATTTAAGTTTCACCAAATGACTAAACACTGGTTTGTAACATTAGCATTCATGGTTAACAAAAGCTTGTACAAATTTGTCAGGCAGTCAGAACTGCCTTGTTTTTACAATCTGGCTGTCACAGTTATTCTGTAGTACAGTGAACAGAATGAGAGTACTGCAACATGGTTTATGGTGTTTGCTTTGCACACTGAAGGAACCAGTGTAATGACTGAGTCGATAGTCATCTCCGTGCAGAATGCTCTTTTTGTAGTGGTTCCATCCACAGCATAATCAGCAGAAAACATTCTATTTTCTCAGCTATAATAATATAAAAGAAAATGTTTTAATAAGCTTTAAGATAATTATGTGGCTACTTTTAGTTTTAATTGCTAGTTCTGTAGTGATGCAAGTGGAAAATTGTGGTTTCATTACAGTTGAAACATTACAGTGAGTACACCCAAGGTTACATTCCCTTCAATTCAGTTGTTCTAACGAGTGATTTGTACAAAACATGAGGGTTGAATTGGTATCTGAGTAAATGCTACCTTTAAACAAACATTCATCTACACACCATGCTTAGAAACCAGCATGTTGTGAAGTATAAAAGCATTTATAGTAATCTTGCTATGGCTAGTTCACAGTAAGTTTACTATTTAAACTATTGCACTTTTAAATTGTTCAGGATCTCTTGGTGCCTAACTGTTTGACCAAAATCCTGTAACTTTGCACATTCAGTAGTTCTACCCTTCAACGTTTGCACTGACTTATTTGCCTGGCTAAGTGAGGCAGTCTACCTTTTTAGTAATCCGTTCAAAAATTATATATGGCTAGTTTTTAGTTTTTAAGTATCTGATATTTATTTGCAATTTTTAGGTCTTAGTGCTGTTAACATGATATTAGCTGCTTGAAAATATTACACAGTATGCAATTTTATTAGATTCTTCAGGTTTTTTTTATCACTGGAAGACTTGCCTAACTATTGCGTTAATGGGTAAACCAGTAATAATTTTCAACAATGTTTCCATGAAGCTTAAATGATGGTACCAAATCACATTTGGAAATAAATCACAATTAAAGCTGAATTGCTTTAATATTGTGCCAATATACTGCTTTGGTGCTTCTATTTCATCTCAAATTACTGCAGTACTATGACCAGTGACAGACTAGTGATGGACCTGTAACGAACGATACATCACCCCAGTTTTGTATTGTTCAAAAAGGTTCTCCTCCGACATATCAAAAGTTTGGGAGGGATAAAATATAAAAGTTTCCCACAGTGCTTTTGTGTTATAAAAATCACATGACCATTATTACCCATTGCAGCAATCCTAGTAATAACACTCCTGTACTTCAAATACTGAAACCATGATCGATTGAGTTGAACTATTTAATCTAAAAGTTACTTCAAAATCACCCATTTTACATTTTTGCCTTGTAATGTTATTGTGTGAAAAAGTCATAAAACATATATAGCTTTTGAATCACCAAATAGATCTCCTTGAGAGGAAAGTGGTTAGAATTAATTTTCGTACTGGCAGGTGTGTATGAATCATTTTATTTGGGAACAGTTTTTTCATACTAAATTACTTAGCAAATTTCTTGCTTACAGTTTGGCAAATTGCTGTTTTCTAAACACGTTCTCCCCTAATTACTATCCTTTATTGTTATTGCATTTAATGCAGTGATGTGGCATCCATTTGTACCAAACATGAAGCATTGCTTTTCAAATCTTATACACTTGTTAAATTGCACTATTGGTGTGCCGACCTAAAGGTTTGTACACTTGGCAAAACCTTTGCTGGTCACTGTGGTAAATTAGGTAATTATTCTGCATGAATATATACACAGTATAGCGATGACAGCATGAGTTAGTCACAAAAAGAACCAAGCACTTTATACTATTTCAATGTTTCAGAACATTGCTTTGATACACTCAAGATTTGCTTAAGTACTTATTCATCTATTTAAAAGTAAAAGTTTATTTCTCAGGTAAACATTCACTTTTTAACATTTAAAAAAAAACTCAATTATGTAAAAAGTAATTAAACAAATTAAGCTTTGAAGATGAGCTGTACCATCTCCTTAATCTTTTATTTACTATCCTGTTAGACCATCTCCTCAACCTTTTATTTACTATCCTGTTAGTCATGATCAGTAATGTACAACTTTTAGCTAAAAACTGAAACTGTCAGTAATGTCCTAATTTGTGTGTATATATTCTGTTCTGTTTGAAAATTATTTTTATGTGGGGTGCTGAACAACAAAAAACTTAGTAGCAATGTAACATTTTATGACATTTGTATTTTATTTGAACCAATCTTCTACCATTCTATATAACTAAATACATAATGTATTTTGAAAAGTGAAAGTTTGCTTCTTTGCAAAATTTACTGTTGTATTTGAGAGTTCTTAAACCATTTGTTCATGTTCAGAAAAATGCTGTGTTGAAATACGCAAAAACTGCCTTTTTATTTTGTGTGTGATGACATAATATGTCGGAGACAAACCGTTAAGACTTGATGCTGATTGTTTGCCTTTATGGCTTGTGGGAGTGATTTAAATGCAGAAGAGCAAGACATGCAAGTAGCTGATTCTGCCAATAAAAATACTGGTAATACTGATGAAAACAGTGATATGTAACTTTCAGCCTTGACTGTTGTACATGATTTTTGTTTGCTACTCAATGTTATCCCTTGATAACTAAATATCAAACCCTTGTTTCGGAAGAGATCATTTTTCGGGGAGAAACAATTGCTGTAATTGCGATTTGAAATGGTGGTCAGGTAATGGTTACAGAACATTAATTGTTTTAGGCCAATCAACGCACAAATATATATATATATAGGTCCATATATATATATATATATATATATATATATGTGTGTGTGTATATATATATATATATATATAAAATATATAAACATATATGTACATCCTAGTTTTAAGTGTATTTCAGTTAGGCCCTTTAAAATAATGTTGAAAAACAATTTCCTGTGGGAAATGGTTATTTTTCTGCTTCTGAGCTGCCAGAGAAACCACAGCATTTTCTGCTTCTGCAGACCTTAACTGTGTATGTGTGCTAATACGTCTTGGGAGTTTAAAATTTAAAAATATGCTGCTGTATTTGTATTATAAAATGTTCAGAAATTAAATCACATACCACTTTGAAAGTTATCTTTGTCATATGTTCATTTCTAATGATCACTGATAATCCATGAAACAAAATTATTTTTATTGAACTTTACAATATTTTTATATGGAAAACGATCTCTTCCCTGAAGTCTTCAAATTCAAAAGTGATGTTGCTATGAAATATGTATTTATATATACAAAATAAAATTGCTTTACTGTATTTGTAATTTGTGAGGTCTAGTGCAGCTCGTATGTTTGTAATGCATTTGATACTGTACGTAAGTACCAATAAATATGGTAGTCTTGTGAAATTAGTGACTATTTATGTTTGATTTTCTTTGGTTGCTTTAGAACAGCTGCACATTTGCCAGGGAAAAATTGGCATCATCTTTTGGTTTCCTTATTCCCAGTTCACACATTTTAATATTTATCATAGGCTTACTGATCCATGATTAGTTTATGCAGTTTTCACTAATGCTTCAATATTTTGGATAACTAAGAGATGGTATTACTTTTGACAGGTAAGCATGTGTTACCAAATTGTTTGCTAAATCTCACTATCATGTTGGTGCTGGTGTGCAGTAATATGTATTGTGAAGCTGACTGCCGATGCAGAACTAATGGTAAATTATATTTTGAGGTTAAATGATAGCTGGACAATTCATCTCGTGGCTGAACAATAAGAATTGGTAGGTACTGGAGTTTATTTCATTCTTGTTGCAATATGTACAAATGTAAAAATTGTGATCAAGATTAAAGATGCTGGGAAATGGTAATGATTTCTGCTGTTGCCTCCCACTATCTGCACCAAATGTGTTCTGGTCAGCCATAACATAGCTGGAGAGGGAGAATGTCTCCCTCCTGCTCTGCAAATTTAGTTTAGTAAAAAAAAGGAACTGCAGAGGTGGGACTCAATCCCACTATACCTGGCAGGGAGAGTTCAGATGATCAAGATGAACGTACTGCCCAGGTTCCTCCTCTTCAGATGCATACCGATCTGCATCCCCAAGACCGCCTTCAATTCATTAGAACATTGATCATGATGTTTGTATGGGGAGGAGGAAAAACTCAAGGATCCCCAAACAATGCTGCAGAGAATGAGAGCCATGGGGGGACTAGCACTCTCAAACCTGCAATATTACCACTGGGCAGTAACTGCAGAGAGGGTAAAGGGGTGGATAAAAGAGCCAGAAGCTGAGTGGGTGCTTATGAAGAAGGCTCCCGCAGGCCCTGGCTATGGCAGCGCTCCCATCCCCACCGAACAAACACTCAACAAGCCCAGTGGTGATAGCAACATTCCGGTGAATCAACTGCGATAGCACTTCGGACTAACCAAAATGTCCATTAAGGCCCCCATCTGCAATAACCACAGGTTCATGGACGTAACCTTCAAAAGGTGGAGACAAACAAAAGAACAGTACAGCACAGGAACAGGCCCTCCAAGCCTGCGCCGATCACGAGTCCTGGCTAGACCAAATGCCTACATCCTTCTATACCCTCTCTGTTCATGTGTCTACCCATATAAGTCCTAAAGGTCGCTAACTTATCTGCCTCAACCACCGTGCATTCCAGGCCACCACCACTCTGTGTCAAAAACCTTCCCCCGCATATCTCCACTGAACCTATCCCCCCTCAACCTTGAACGTGTGCCCCCTGGTAATTGTCATTTCCACCCTGGGAAAAAGCCTTCAACTGTTCACCCTATCTATATACCTCAATTTTATAAGCTATCAGGTCGCCCCTCAGCCTCGTCTCTCTAGGGAGAACAATTCCAGTTTATTCAATCTCTCATAGCTAATACCCTCCATACCAGGCAACATCCTGGCAAACCTTTTCTGTACTCTCTCCAAAGCCTCCATGTCCTTCTGATAGTGTGGTGACCAGAATTGGACATGGTATTCCAAATGTGGCCTAACCAACATTCTATATAACTAACATAATTTGCGAGCTTTTATACTCGATACCCATCCGATGAAAGTAAGCTTGCCATATGCTTTCTTTACCACCGTTTCCACCTGAGCTGCCACTTTTAAGGAACTGTGGACCTGCACACCCAGATCTATGTGTGTATATGCTCCTGATTGTTCTGCCATTTATTTTTTAACTCCCACCTGAATTGGATCTACCAAAATACATCACCTCACATTTGACCGGGTTGAATTCCACCTATTCGCCCAATTTTGCAGCCTATCTATATCCTGATGTATTCTCTGACAATCTTCATCACTATCCGCAACTCCTGCAATCTTAGTATCATCCGCAAACTTGCTAATCAGACCAGCTAATTTTTCTTCCAAGTCATTTATATATACTACAAATAGCAGAGGTCCCAGTACCGATCCCTGCGGAACACCACTAGTTACAGACCTCCATTTGGAAAAACATCCACTGCTACCCTCTGTCTTCTATGGCCAAGCCAATTCTGAATCCATCTAGCAGGTTCGAATCCCAGCTTGGGTCACTGTGTGTGGAGTCTGCACGTTTCCCCTCCCCCCCCCCCCCCCCCCCCCATTTCTGTGTGGGTTTCCTCCCGGTGCTCCAGTTTCCTCCCACAAGTCCAAAGATGTGCAGGTTAGGTGGGTTGGCCATGCAAAATTGCTCTTTGGTTGGTTGGGTTACAGGGATAGGTTGGAGGTGTGGGCTTAAGTAGGGTGCTCTTTCCAAGAGCCAGGTCAAATGGCCTCTGCACTGTTGATTCTATTGTCTGGCCTATTTGTAAGGAATGTGGGTTTTTATACATTTTCCCTTCAACTGTGAATTTGAGGTACTGTATGTTAGAATTGTTTGTGTGGACCATGGATAAAGAGTTAATTGGTATGTGAAGAGCTGTTTGCATTGATTAGATTTGGCATAAATAAAAGTGTCATGCAATGATTGGAGTTAATGTATGAAACCAGCTATTTACGGAGACAAAGGGTAAGAAGTTGTCCAATGCAGAATTATTAAATAGAAATTAAAACAGTTTATAATGATTGAGTCTGGCCATGGAATGTACATCTTAGAATCCCTAGAGTGCAGAAGGTGGCTATTCTGCCCATCGAATCTGCACCGACCCTCTGAAAAAGCTCCCAACCTAGGCCCACTCCCCCACGCTATCCCCATAACCCCACCTAATCTTTTGGACACTAAGGGACAATTTTGCATGGCCAATCCACCTAACCTGCACATCCTTGGACTGTGGGAGGAAACCAAAGCACCCGGAGGAAACCCACGCAGACACTGGGAGAACGTACAAACTCCACACAGAAAGTGACCCAAGGCTAGAATTGAATCCGGGTCACTGACGCTGTGAGGCAGCAGTGCTAACCACTGCGGCACCATGCCGCCCACATGGTGGGCGCTTGACATGCCGCTTAACAATAAGAGACAGGAGAGGAAGATTGAAAATTACTAGGCTCTTCGCAAAATATTGGTTGTGTTGCTGAACTCTACATAAATGTGTTATCACAGAACAATTTAGATTCCACATTATCTGCATTTCTTAGACTTTGTTCATTGTACCTCAAGATATAGCTATTGATTGTGTATCAGCAGTCTATTGATTGGATGATGTATAATTACCCAGGCAAGGTCCCCCAAATTTGTTATCCTGTACAAGATCCCTCAATTTGTTAAATTCCAGAGGGATACCCCGGAATTGTTATGCTGTCTAATTTGATGGATAAACTTGCTCCTTTTCTTCATTCAACCCCACACCCCCTCCATCAGTTAGCCACAACAAGGTTATTTCAAAAAAGGATCCCTCCTCTCAGGGATACTTTTTTCCCAGTCCCAATACATTTATGTATTAAAAGGAGCCAATTTAACTAGGCTTTTTTGTGTTCAAATATGAATTTATTAGCTACTAAACACGAGGAATAATAATAAAGCACATTCATATACATTCACACAGATTAGAAATGAAAATTGAGTCCAAAAATAAGTTTAAAATAAGATGTAAGAATCAGTCTTTGACTAGTCCATGTAGTTGGTGAAACCTTGCGACCATTTGAGATTTATGATTCCAGCAGCACTGACTTCAGCAGTTGAAAAGTTGATTTACAGTTGCAGGGTTTCCGCAGTTTAGCTGATAAGTTGTCCTGCTTCCTTTTCAGCTGTGGTTTGGCTGCCTTGGCTTGCTTTAGCAATCAGAGGGAAAACGGGACTTTTATTTGTCCCTGTCTCTGAGCAGAGGTGATTCTGCTGTCTTTCTTGTTTCTATGTCACACTCTCTTGACACACCCAGCACCAATGCACCCTGACCACTTTTTTCAGCTGACTTCTATTCCAGTCTTTCAGTATATTCCTGGAAGGTGAAAATCCACAAGGACATTGCTTATAGGTTATGATTCCTGCTGACAGGATAATCAGCTTCTATTATCTGCACAGGAGATGGCATTTAATGTCTGTGCCTTTGATGTGTCCGGAGAAGGGGTGTGATTTTCCATTGCCTGTCTCTTAGTAACACCCACACCAGAACAATTCAGGCAGTGACTAATTCACAATCTCAGAATTTGCTTCCTCTGCCATTTTTGGCTTGTATATAATTTTTAAAACGCATGTCTTATTTATATGTCCCGATAGAATTTGAAATTTTTCTCCATCATCGTGACACTTCCCATCTTTGCTGGAATGAAATGAGATGTATTCTCATTTAATCGAAAAAAGGAAAAGAAAATGATAGAACAACAAACACTCTTATGCACACACTCATTCTAGCCTAGGTCAAACCCAGATGACCCTAAACTGTTTTCAGGCCCTGGATAACCTTGCTTGCATTATCTTCTTCAGCAGTAGGTTACATTCATTTGCAGATTAGCTTGGTATCAAAGTGTGGTAGTCACCACTAGTAGTATATTACATGTATTACAACACTGCCCGTATATGAGAGGCACAAGGGTAAATCCCTTAGTGTTGGGTGGGGCTACTATGTTATGGGGATAGGATGGAGGTGTGGACCTTGGTAGAGTGCTCTTTCCAAGAGCCGATGCAGACTCGATGGGCCGAATAGCCTCCTTCTGCACTGTAATTTCTATGATCCCTGCCTGCTGGCTCCGCCCTGTCGGTGGCGTATAAATGTGCTCTACTGTGCTGCAGCCATTCTGGTTCCAGCTACAGGAGGCGCAACATCTTGCTCAATAAAGCCTCAAATATTCCACTACACTTGTCTTTGTGGTAATTGATAGTGCATCACAAAGTCTCAATGTTATTTATCTTATAGTCATCTCTGGTTGATAATACGGTCAGTCCCTTGCTGTGACACTGGGGTAAGTATCATCAATGGGGTTTGGGTGTTTTACTTGGCTGTTAGCTCCCAGGTTGCTAACAACATGCTGTCTTTTATAAAGACTGTTATTGTCATAATATACACCAGTATATCATGGTGCAGACACACACTGATGGACACACAGTGGGACCAATCAACATACACAACACCGCCGCCAATCACCAGTGAGAGAACACGCACTATAAAGACAGGACATCAGAGTTCCCGCTCATTCGAGTAGCAGCTAGCTAGGAGCACAGAGCTCACAGCCTGCAACACAGACATTCACCATGTGCTGAGTGCACCAACTGGTTAGGACAAGGCAAAGGTCTTTAGTGAAAGCTGGTATCGTATTTACGCACAGTTCAAGTATGTTTAAATAGTTAACCTTTTAATAAAATAGTGTTGCACTACTTCAAGTGTTGGTGACCTGTATGTGATCCAGAACACCCAACACATCAGTTACCATGTAGATAATTTTGTCTGTTGGGCTGAGCTGTTCTGGTCAGGCTTAACTCTTGCCTACCTCTTGGCATGGGAATGTCTCTTTAAGAACTGTTTGTCTTCTCAAATGGCTGCAGAGATGTCATTGTGTGGGTGGAGCTGGGCGGTGGCTCTGGTTTTTACTTTCGTTTTGAACTGGAAGCTATTTGAGTTTCACTTTCAGTTTCGACAGTTGGAAGCTGTATTCAGACTACAAGGATCTTGGTGTCTCTGCATGTTATAAAGGTGTCTCCAGATCACTTGATAACTTCAAAGTAATACCTGTGTCCTGGAAGGAATTCAAACCTACTGTATTGTGGTAAAAGGGATTGTCTGATTTATGGAGTGAAACAGTAAAGGGAAGTTATTAAGGTTAACTATAAGAGGCACAAGGGTACTGTAGCTGTGTGGGGTGCTTATGTTTGTCGTTGATAAAATGCTCACTGTGTATGTTTATAAAATGTTAATTGAATTCGTAGAATAAACTTTTTTTTTGATTACGAGTGCTTGAGGCCTCTGTTGCATAATCCCTGAAAAGTAGGCCCTTATGCTCCCCATAACCAAAATCTATACACAGTTGTAGGTCAGGTGAACTCCATGATATATTTTGGTGTCCTCTAAACCCTGGCCCATAACAAATAACAAATTGACTGGTTCTAACCCCAGCATTTTTACAAGTTTAAGTGCTACTTTGGTTACATCTAAATTACTAGGGTTTACCCCTGCATGGGTTTCCCTGCTAACTCTCCCCATACATTTTGCACGCTCAGCCTTCTTTAGGGCAGACTTTCCTCCCTTCCTCTTTTTGCAGGGGGAAGTTCTTCCCCTAACTTGTCCTATGTGCTTGGGAACATGAAGATGAAAGCAAATTACTGTGGATGCTGGAATCTGAAACAAGAACAGAAAATGCTGGACAATCTCAGCAAGTCTGGCAGCATCTGTGGAGAGAAGGGAGCTAACATTTTGAATCTGGATGATTCTTTGTCGAAATTGTACACCGGTGCATCGCAGCCTGGGTAAATACACGTCTCATTTAAAAGTCCAATATGTTCGTACATAATCAGGTGTTTTTCTCCATCCTTGTGACAGTATCCATGGTATGTTGAGTAACTGTGAATGATGCGTTAATCATCACGGCAGCACGGTAGCCTTGTGGATAGCGCAATTACTTCACAGCTCCAGGGTCCTAGGTTCGATTCCAGCTTGGGTCACTGTCTGTGCGGAGTCTGCACATCCTCCCCGTGTGTGCGTGGGTTTCCACCGGGTGCTCCGGTTTCCTCCCACAGTCCAAAGATGTGCAGGTTAGGTGGATTGGCCATGATAAATTGCCCTTAGTGTCCAAAATTGCCCTTGGTGTTGGGTGGGGTTACTGGGTTATGGGGATAGGGTGGCGGTGTTGACCTTGGGTAGGGTGCTCTTTCCATGAGCCGGTGCAGACTCGATGGGCCGAATGGCCTCCTTCTGCACTGTAAATTCTATGATAATCTATGATATTGATTGTGTTATGAATGGTGCGAATCAAATGCTTTTCCCAAATATGGTAGGTGAAGTCCTGGATACCAGAGCTGGAGTGGAATAATTGTATAGGACACAATTGTACAGGCTCGCAGAAGAGGGAAGAGGGAAGAAAAGAATCAGAAGGAAGAAGTCAGACCTGAACTAGTGTTAACCTCTGTCCAAAATACTCTGGGGAGTAAAGGCCATTGTGTTTACTCATAAATTATCACCTGGTTGTGAATAAATTCTCCCAGTTAGCTACACCAAAATTACCGTGTGCCAAATTTTGGTTCAAGTAATTTAGAGAACTTGAAAACCGACATGCATAAGGCATTTACAGTTTAATTCAGAGTTCTGACAGAGGACCATGAGAAATAATCACACACAAGCTTCCACTAATCACTGAAATTTTCACTACGCTTTTTGCAATACAAGTCAAGCAATAGAATGCACAGGTATCTGGAGTTACAAGGAATTGTACCCACAAGCCCTGCAAAATGGTCAGCTGTAGTCTGTAGAGACTCTTAATAATAATAATAGCTTATTGTCACAAGTAGGCTTCAATGAAGTTACTGTGAAAAGCCCCTAGTTGCCACATTCCGGTGCCTGTTTGGGGAGGCCAGTACGGGAATTGAACCTGCGCTGTGCTGGCATCGTTCGGTATTGCAAGCCTGCTATTTAGCCCACTGTGCTAAACCAGGCTGAAGATACAGTTTTAAAAATCAACCCATGCTTTTTGGGGGGGGTGGGGGGGCAGTGGCGTTGGGCTCTTCCTATCAGCTGAACTCCGTTCAAGTCAACTGGGTTGACTTCCTTCCAGATATGGAGCCCGAGTTCTTCCTTTTTTGGGTAATAACTGGATGGTCTTATGAAGTCCCAAGGACACTGACTGACATGCCGCATTTCACAATCCTCCAAGTTCTGTTTGGTAACTTGACTTGTTTGCTGGCTTCAAAAATTAAATCAGAAAATAACTTCACAAAAATATCGCACGGTTCAGCGAGTGCAAGGGGAAACCGATTGTGCTCCATCAGCTCTTTTGCTGATTTCTCAAGGCATGCTTGGTTAGTTTTAGTCAAGTTATGCATTGATACCTCCCGTCATGGTTGTATAGCCTACGCAAGTATAAACCATCTGAAGTGATTCATTCCTAGAGTTTCCATAACGTACAAATGATTGTTTCTTAACTGCTCCATGAAGTGGCCAATCTGTTGCATTGAACAGATTTTGGTGATTCAAAGAGAAGGACAGCCACCACAATCTCAGTACAAGTAGAAGATGGACAATAAATCTGAGCTTGCCAGAAATGCCCGCATCCTCAAAAAAAAATGAAGGGAAAAAATATTCTGAGTTCTTATAAGTTTTAGGACGTCAGCCAATGCACGATGCCCTTGGAAATAAAGATTCTACCAGTGCAGAAATTTGAAGTAGAAACTGGAAATGCACAAGATCAATCAGAATCTCAAAGACTTTGGCTCTGAGCCTGGGGTGTTTCTTTTCAAATTAAGAGAACAGAAGTGTCCGCTTTGTGTTACCACCTTGCTAGACTGGGTATATAGCCTTCATGGAGCACATCAGAATGATAGCATCAATAAAAAATTCATATAGTTATGTGAAGACACTATGAAATATTTTTATTTAACAAGAACCACATTTGACAAGAATTGTGCGTTTTACGCACAGAATGACTGCCCTGCTCTTGCTGCTGGTTTTGCTATGGTGCATTCCACTTGCCAGAGAAGGAGAGATTAATTTTGTCCAATAAAGACACAGCCATGTGATTGAGGTGGTGTGGTGCTGCCCAGCAGCCATGTTTCCTCTGCATCGTCAGCAATGAGGCTGGCCGTGCGCGCTCGCCTCAAAGTGACAATGGTGTCTTATTAACAGGGAGTTGAAAATACCCCTGAATGTCAAGATCTTCCCCAATGCAGCTACAATGTCGCTGTGTAGGAATTTAACCTCCGCGCATTTCGCCTGCTCAAGTGAAAGATTGAAAATAATGTGAATTTAATTCCCTTGACCTCTCTGTCATCCTGGAACTTGGCCTTATAAAATGGGAAAGACATTTGAGGGAGGATTGACCAGCTCAAGGCTAATTACCTCCCTTGAAAAGAGAAAGCAGAGTGTATCATAGAAGTGTTTAAGATTATTGAAAGGTTTGGACAGATTAAATCCAAGTAAGGTCTTCTGTTGTTTAGAGTTTTTCAGTGCTAGGGGTCAGATCTAAAAATCAAGGATGACAGAAGGAAATAATAAATGTGGAATGTGGCTGCTTACTAAACGGGATAATTACTGAACAAATTAACAGCAGGGATTGTCGATCAAGAAGTCTTAACAGATTTTAAGAAGGGGTTAGACAAATTTGAATCAACAAATGGGATTCCGTATTGGTAGAGATGGATTGAAGGCACAGGGTGTATATGACTCGGGCAAGAATGAGTGGGTTCTTTCAGGGGTAGCAGATGAGTGTGAGAGGTGCGGGCGGGGGCCAGCGAATCACGCGCACATGTTTTGGGGTTGCGAAAAATTGGGAAGATTCTGGGCGGGAGTGTTCGCGGTCTTAGCCAGGATAGTGGAGGAGGGGATGGACCCGGACCTTTTGGTGGAGATATTTGGGGTTTCAGGGAAGCCGGAGCTCATGGAGAGGAGGAAGGCCGATGTCTTGGCTTTCGCCTCATGATTGCATGGCGGAAGGTTTTGCTGGAGTGGCGGTCGGCATCGCCACCGGGGGTAGCGGCTTGGTTGGGTGACCTGTACGACTTCCTGCGATTAGAGAAGACAAAGTATGAGTTAAAGGGCTCTTCAGGGGGCTTTGAGGAAAGGTGGGTGATGTTTGTGGCTGTGTTTGAGGGGCTGTTTGTCACGGGGGAGGGGGGAGGTGAAAAAGGGGAAAAATCTGTACAGACTATGTAGTTGATAGTTGGGAAGTATGTTTCCCGGGGTGTTTATTTTCTGTAACCTGTTTTGATACATGTTTCTTTTAAAATATTTTTTATTTTCCTCCTTTTTCACATTTTCTCCCAAATTTACACCCAACAATAAACAATAATCAGTAACGAATGTATTGTCAATCCCCAGATCAATAACAACGATCCCATCCTCCCACCAAACCCCAGACATTGGCTCGCATGTTAACAGCTTTGATACATGTTTGTAATAAAATACATTTAAAGAAATGGATTGAAGGAATTCTGTGGAAAGGTGATAGAAGATCAATGGATCTTTCCTGCCCGAACCCGTGATTGTTATGTTTTAATGTTCCGCCGTGAGTGTTTGCTTTTAAATGCAGTGTGAGCCAATACAGAATGTAACGGGTTAAATATTCAAGTGTGTGAATGCTAGATAAGGTATGCCTTGTATCTTCAGAGCCTACCCCTTAATTTAAAAGAAAACTGTATTTGCCTTAATGCCCCCTCTCCTGTAATCAGGTGCAGCCCAGTAGCCAGAGACAGTCCAGCTACTTTCTCCAGTAGTGCACAGCCCGCACTGATCCACATCCTGATCGACAATACTCTCCTTTCCAGTGAAGAGCCAGCCTGTCTCCACTCAGCTGAACACACAATTATTAGTCATTTCCGACATGTCTGTCCAGTGGTGACACTGAAAGCAATGGCTTTTCAAATCTAATTGTTTATCATTATATAGTCACTCGGAATATTAGAATTTACATTATTTAGTGGGGTAACTTGGGTCATTTAGATGGTTTAATGCTTTGAGTTTTTAAGTTTTCCATTACAAGTGAAGTATAGTTGGGCCTTGCGAGGCTTTGTATTTAATGTAAAGTTTGTTTTTTTCCCCTCCTGGTTGTTGTTTTGGATCATTATCCATTCAAGAGAGTGAACAGACAAATAGCTACCAGTGCCCCCCTAATGCACGTCGATAACCGCTTTTACTCATTCATGGAGTGTGAGCATTGCAGGAAGAACAGCATTTATTGCCCACCCTCGCCCTTGAGAAGGTGGAGTTGAGCCAGTTCTTGTGGTGTAGGTGTAGCGTTGTGGTGAGCCAGGGCCTGGGTTGGGTCCTGAGATCTTGTTACCCAGTGGGTTAGCCCTGGTAGTTCTAGACTTTCCTCTCTTCTTTTTCTATGGAAGAGCCTGGGTCCGAGAACAAGTCGGATTTGTTGCTGCCAGTCCTCGCTTTATAATTTTGTAATTGTATGAATGATATTGGTTCTGTTCTGGGCCTGGAAGGGAGTTGGGTTGTGTTGTGGGGTATGTATATAATTTCCCCTTAGATCTGGGGTTCTCGTGGATTTTCCTAATTTTTTTGTAGAGCTGGGCACCATGAATCCACTCTTGGCTTCTAGATGGGTGCAGTTGGGCCTGATACATGAAGGAGACAGCTATGTTAGGTCACTGATGCCTGTGGCATTGCTGGACCTGAGAGAATTGTATGTTGACGTGTGTGGTATTATAGGTATTACAGTACCTGAGAGGCTAAAGCACCATTGGTAGAACCTGTACGCTTGCTATTGGCTAGAGTGTATAATGGCTCCGCCCTGATAGGTGGGGTATAAGAACCCGTGCCGCCCCAGCAGCCCTCATTCTGTACCTGAGCTGCTGGGGGAAACATCTAGCTTATTAAAGCCTTCAGTTGGACTACAACCTCGCTTTAGTTGTCATTGATCGTGCATCAATTTAATAAGCTAGATTTTTTAAGAAGACAGGATGGAGCTCCGAATCAAGCCGGAGTGTCTGCAACTTAGCCCCCACGCGGCGAAATCAGCAGCAATCGTTAAGCACTGGCTGGCGTGCTTTAAAGGGTATCTCGAGACGGCCGAAAACACACCCACGGGAAAGCAGAAACTGCACGTCCTGCACTCGAGGGTGTAAATCTTCAGGCTCACCCTTATCAAGGAAGCGGAAGACTTTGATGCAGCAATTGAGCTGCTAAAAGGACACTATATTCGCCCGGTAAACCAGGTCTATGCCCGGCACCTGCTTGCAACAAGGCGGCAAACCCCTGGGGAATTGACGGAGGAATTCTACCGTGCACTCCTGGTGCTGGGAAGAAGCTGCGGCTGCCCGCAGGTTTTGGCGAGCGAACACACGGAACACTTAGTCCGGGACGCTTTCGTGGCAGGTACGCTTTCGTCACAAATCCGCCAGCGCCTGTTAGAGAGGGACACCCTGGGTCTCAGGGAGGCACGGGCCCTTGCAGGCTCCCTGGACGTGGCCTCCAGGAACGCCCGCGCCTACTTTCCCGACCGCGCAGCAGCACCCTGGACAGCGTGGAACCCCGCAGCGGTCAACCCCAAGACTTTCCCCATTCCCCCACAGGCCTGCGCTGCAAGGCGGCCAGGCAACCCCGAGGGGCCCCGCTGCTACTTTTGCGGGCAGGCCAAGCACCCCCACCAGCGCTGCCCGGCCCGCGCATCCACCTGCAAGGGTTGCAGCAAAAAGGGCCATTTTGTGGGGGTATGTCAGGCTCGAGCGGTGGCCGCGGTCTCCAGCGACGAATGCGGACTGCCACCACAAACTTCTCCACGGGCCCCGTGCGGCCAACGGTTGCCGCCACCTCCATATCCATATCCCAGGGCCACGTGCGGACCCCAGGCGCCGCCATCTTGTTCCGCGGACGCCATGCTTGAGAGATTGGTGCCATTTTGTGCACCCCCGGCCATGTGCGACCAATGGGAGATGCCATCTTGGAAGAACCCCCAGGACCCCAGCCCAGCCGACCACACACTGCCTGAACAGAATTCCCAACTACCGCGATGTGACCTCAGTGACCCTGGATCAGTCTCGACCTCGAACTCTCTCAACCACTACGATGACCGTTTTCATCAACGGGCACGAGACGTCCTGCCTAATTGACTCTGGGAGCACGGAGAGCTTCATACACCCTTACACAGTAAGGTGCTGTTCCCTCCTCATCCACCCTGCTAATCAAATAATCTCACTGGTCTCCGGTTCCCACTCATTGGAGATAAAGGGGTTTTGTGTAGCAAACCTCACAGTCCAGGGAAGGGAGTTCAAAAATTTCCGTCTCTACGTCCTTCCCCACCTCTGCGCGGCTACACTCCTGGTTCAGACTTCCAGTGTAACCTTCAAAGTCTGACCTTCCAATTCGGCGGCCCTATACCCCCCCTTACTGTCTGCGGCCTCGCGACCCTTAAGGTTGACCCGCCTTCCCTGTTTGCGAACCTCACCCCGGACTGCAAACCCGTTGCCACCAGGAGCAGACGCTACAGTGCCCAGGATCGGATATTTATTAGGTCAGAGGTCCAAAGGCTACTGAGTGAAGGGGTCACTGAAGCCAGTAACAGCCCCTGGAGAGCTCAAGTAGTGGTGCTAAAGACCGGGGAGAAGCATAGGATGGTCATCGACTACAGTCAGACCATCAACAGGTTTACGCAGCTGGGTGCGTACCCTCTCCCCCGCATATCTGACCTGGTAAACAGGATCACGCATTATAAGGTCTTCTCCACGGTGGATCTCAAGTCCGCCTACCACCAGCTCCCCATCCGCACTAGTGACCGCAAATACACTGCCTTCAAGGCAGACGGGCGGCTCTATCACTTCTTAAGGGTTCCCTTTGGTGTCATTAACGGGGTCGCGGTCTTCCAGCGTGAGATGGACCGAATGGTTGACCGGTACGGTTTACGGGCAACATTCTCGTATCTCGATAATGTCACCAACTGCGGCCACGACCAGCTGGACCACGACACCAACCTCCGAAAATTTCTCCAGACCGCTAAAATCCTTAACCTAACATACAATAAGGATAAATGCGTGTTTAGCACCGACCGTCTAGCCATTCTCGGCTACGTAGTGCGAAATGGAGTTATAGGCCCCGACCCTGAACGCATGCGCCCCCTTATGGAGTTCCCCCTCCCTCACTGCTCTAAGGCCCTGAAACGCTGCCTGGGGATTTTTAGCTACTACGCCCAGTGGGTCCCCAACTATGCAGACAAGGCCCATCCCCGATCCAATCCACAGCTTTTCCCCTGTCGATAGAGGCCCGCCAGGCCTTCAGCCGCATCAAAGCAGACATTGCAAAGGCCACGATGCACGCCATCGACGAGTCCCTCCTCTTCCAGGTCGAGAGCGATGCGTCCAACCGAGCTCTGGCGGCCACCCTCAACCAAGCGGGCAGACCCGTGGCCTTCTTCTCCCGTACCCAACCTTGCTTCCGAAATCCGCCACTCCTCAGTCGAAAAGGAGGTCCAGGCCATAGTAGAAGCTGTGCGACATTGGAGGCATTACCTGGCCGGCAGGAGATTCACACTCCTCACTGACCAACGGTCGGTTGCTTTCATGTTCGATAATGCACAGCGGGACAAGATATATAACGACAAGATCTTGCGGTGGAGGATCGAACTCTCCACCTACAACTACGAGACCTTGTATCGTCCCGGGAAGCTGAACGAGCCTCCTGACGCCTGTCCCGTGGCACATGTGCCACCACACAAGTGGACCGCCTCCGAGCCCTCCACGAGGACCTCTGCCCACCGGGGGTCACTCGCTTTTTCCATTTCGTCAAGAACCGCAATCTACCCTACTTCTCAAGGAAGTCAGGGACTCCAAATCTGCACGGAGTGCAAACCGCACTTCTACCGGCCAGAGAGAGCGCACCTGATAAAGGCTTCCCGTCCCTTTGAACGCCTCAGCATGTACTTCAAAGGCCTCCTCCCCTCCACCGACCGCAACACGTACTTCCTGAACGTGATTGACGAGTACTCCCGGTTCCCATTCGCCATCCCCTGCCCCGACATGACCGCCACCACCGTCATCAAGGCCCTCCATAGCATCTTTGCACTGTTCGGGGTCCCCACTTACATACACAGTGATAGGGGGTCCTCCTTTATGAGCGACAAACTGCTCAATTCCTGCTCAGCAAGGGCATCGCCTCGAGCAGGAAGACCAGATACAACCCCTGGAGTAA
Organism: Scyliorhinus torazame; assembly: GCF_047496885.1. Taxonomy (NCBI): domain Eukaryota; kingdom Metazoa; phylum Chordata; class Chondrichthyes; order Carcharhiniformes; family Scyliorhinidae; genus Scyliorhinus; species Scyliorhinus torazame. The sequence continues at coordinate 22,443,190 of NC_092709.1, read as the reverse complement.
CGGACAGGTAGAGAGGGAGAACGGAACGATCTGGAAGACCGTCCTACTGGCCCTACAGTCTCCCGCTGGCAAGATGTCCTCCCGGATGCCCTCCACTCCATCCGGTCACTACTTTGTGCAACCACCAATCAGACACCTCACGAACGTCTCCTTGTCTTCCCTAGGAAGTCCTCCTCTGGGACCTCACTCCCGACCTGGCTGGCAGCACCCGGACCCATCCTGCTCCGAAAACATGTGCGGGCGCACAAGTCGGGCCCGTTGGTCGAGAGGGTCCATCTGCTCCATGCTCACCCCCAGTATGCCTACGTGGCGTACCCCGACGGCCGACAAGATACGGTCTCCCTACGGGACCTGGTGCCCACCAGAACTCCACGCACATTCCGGCCACCAGTCCCACCCTCCCCTCCACCGCAGTACCTTACAGGAGGATCGGACCTTCCGTCACCCCCGTCTAGGCCCCCCCACCCACCGACGCCCCCCGCAGGCGCTCCCTTCCCAAGTCAGCCGTTTTCCCCACCAGCGCCGTCTAGGGGTGACGAAGCTGCCATGGAGATCGGTGCCACGCCCCCGGAGTCACAGACGCCCGAGCCTCCACCGGAGACTCCGACGATCACAGAGGACGACCAGGGCCCTCGATTGACTGATTGCTTCATTTTAACTGTAATCCGTAAATATAAACCACCAAATGTACATAGCTACCAGACCTGTAAATATTTACTAAACACTGTATGGAGGTATTATGGTACCTCCATCACTAATTATACCATGTTGTTATGTTTTGTAGTAGCAGGCCACCACCCCCGCCGGACTCTTTTTTTTTAACAGGGGGTGAATGTGGTATTGTAGGTATAACGGTACCTGAGAGGCTAAAGCACCATTGGTAGAACCTGTACGCTTGCTATTGGCTAGAGTGTATAATAGCACCGCCCTGATAGGTGGGGTATAAGAACCCGTGCCGTCCCAGCAGCCCTCATTCTGTACCTGAGCTGCTGGGGGAAACATCTAGCTTATTAAAGCCTTCAGTTGGACTACAACCTCGCTTTAGTGGTCATTGATCGTGCATCAACATGCACCCAATCTGGACGCAGTAAATTTATCCTGACTTCTTGTAATGGTTGTAGTTGTGTGCAGCATGGGAGGGTGTGCATCGTTTTGTCAAATTTTTCTTGGTGGGGTCATGAGGGCATTCAATTTTGTCTAGTGATTGTACCAAACGAGTTATGATGTCGTTCTCCTCTGCCATCCTGTGCCCATGTATGTTAAGCCATTTTTTCTTATGTATTTAATTATTTTGTAACCTTGTTGCATCAATTTCAAAAATGTTAAATCCTAATAAATATAGATTAAAAAATAAAATCTGATTTATGTGGTTGGAGTTTCCTCCAATAGAGTTATGCCATTAAGAGATGAATTTTAGATCACCTCCTTATCTGGGTCAAATAAGTGGCAAGGAACATTCGCAAGCATCAGGCAACGACTGTGTCCAACAAGTGAGAATCAAACAATCTCCCCTTGACATTCAATGGCATTATGGTCACTGGATCACCCTCTACCAACCTCCTGGGGTTATCATTGACCAGAAACTGAACTGGACTAGTTGTATAAATACCGTGGCTGCAAGAGCAGGTCAGAGGCTGGGAATCCTGTGTTTTGTAACTCACATCATGATTCCACGAAGGCGTCACAACATCTACAAAGCAGAACTCAGGAGTGTGACGGGATGCTCTGCCCTTGCCTGGATGGGTGCAACTCCAACAACACTTAAGAAGCAGCACAGTGGTTAGCACTGCTGTCTCAGGGCGCCGAGGTCCCAGGTTCGATCACGGCTTTGGGTCACTGTCCGTGTGGCGTTTTCACATTCTCCCCGTGTTTGCATAGGTTTCGCCCCCACAACCCAAAAGATGTGCAGGGTAGGTGGATTGGCCACGCTAAATTGCCCCTTAATTGGAAAAAATGAATTGGGTACTCTAAATTTATTTATTTTTAAAAGAAGCTTGACACTAACCAGGACAGAACAGCCCGCCTGAATTGGCACCCCATCCACAAACATTCATTCACTCCACCACCATCCCACAGTTGTAGCCGTGTGTACCATCTACAAGATGCATTACAGAAACTCATCAAGGCTCCTTAGACAGCACCTTCCAAACCCATGACCACTACCATCCAGGAGGACAAGGGCAGCAGACACATGGGAACACCACCACTTGCAAGTTCCCCTCCAAGCCACTCACCATCTTGACTTGGAAATATAACACCATTCCTTCAATGCCACTGGGTCAAAATCCTGGAACTCCCTGTCTAACAGCACTGTGGATGTACCTATGCCATATGGACTTCAGCAGTTCAAGAAGGTAGCCCACCATCATCTTACCAAGGGCAATTAGGGATGGGCAATAAATGCTGACCTAGCCAGCGAAGCCCACACCCCTTGAATGAATTTTTAAAAATTAATTGTGAATTATATCCCATCTTAACCAGAATGCATATTGAAGGAAGTTCCTTCCTGCTAAACTTCTGATTTGACTGGTCTCTTGATGGTTAAGCAGTCAATGTTACAAAGGCAACGGGATAACCTAGACTCTTGACAATCCCATTTAGTTAATTGATATCGCTTGGATATTTCCATTTGTTACAGCCGGCCCCTGGCCGAAGTCCCTAATTTGAAACTCCCAAACAGGACCTCAATTTTATTATGGTCCCGGGCGAGGAGGGGTGAGCTGGCTCCCTTTTTTTATTCAACCCCCTCAGTTGGTCGCAGCAAGGTTAATTTGAAATTAATCCCTTCCTCTGTGGATACCTTTTCCCAGTCCAAATGTATTAATTGTTTAGAAGGAGCCAATTTAACCAAGCTTTCTTAAGTCAAAGGGGGCAGAGGGCAGCAGAGCGGTGACGCTGATTGGCTGTTGCGGGGAATGAATTGTGGAAAGCCGCTGTCAGCTGAGTTTCTAGAACTAATATATTTCAGGCAGTGGCTAAACTCGAGACACTACACAGGTAGTGTCTCCCACCCATCCTTCTCCTCTAACCAAAAAAAAAGACTGTGTGGTGAGTTGGTGAGGAAAGCTTTTCTTTCCTTTTCTTCTCGCCGCCCTTCCACCACCTCTAACCAGCGGGGAGTGTGAAAATCAGGTAAGCTTTTTTTTTTCTCTGTAATTGTCAAGTGGATAAATGGAAGGGAGGGAAGGGCAGGGCAATGTTCCTCCTGCAGGATGCTCGAGGTGAGGGACACTGTCAGCGACCCTGCTCAGTTCACCTGTGGGAAATGCAGCCACCTCCAGCTCCTCAAAGACCGTGTTAGGGAACTGGAGCTGGAGGAACTGAGGATCATTTGGGAGGCAGAGTCGGTTATAGATAGAAGCTACAGGGATGTAGTTACTCCGAAGAATGAAGGTAGCTGGGTGACGTTTAAAAGGAGGGGGAAGAAGCAGTCAGTACAGGGATCCCCTGCGGTTGTTCCCCTCAATAACAGGTGTACTGTTTTGGATACTGTTGGGGAGGGGGTTCCTACCAGAGGCAAGCCACAGTGACCAGGTCTCTGGCACTGAGTCTGACCCTGTGGCTCAGAACGGAAGGGGAGAGTGCAGGAGAGCATTAGTTATTGGAGACTCTAAAGTTAGAGGTACAGATAGGCGGTTCTGTGGCAACGATAGAGGCTCACGGTTGGTGTATTGCCTCCCGAGTGCCAAGGTCCGTGACGTCTCTGATCATGTTTTCAGGATCCTTAAGGGGGAGGGGGAGCAGCCACAAGTCGTGGTACATATCGGTACCAACGACATAGGTAGGAAAAGGGATGGGGATGTAACACAGGAATTCAGGGAGCTAGGGTGGAAGCTGAGAGCCAGGAAAGACCGTGTTGTCATCTCTGGTTTGCTGCCAGTGCCACCTGCTAGCGAGGTGAGGAACAGGGAGAGAGTGCAGTTAAACATGTGGCTACAGGGATGGCATAGGAGGGAGGGTTTCAGTTTCTTGGATAATTGGAGCACATTCTGGGGAAGGTGGGACCTGTACAAACAGGACGGGTTACACCTGAACCAGAGGGGCACCAAAATCCTGGGATGGAAATTTGCTACAGCTCTTTTGGGGGGGGGGGGTGTAAACTAATTTGGCAGGGGGGTGGGAAACTGATTTGTAGTCCAGGAGATAGCGTTGCTGGAGTTCAGGAAGTTGAGGGTAGAGCAGTACTGAGGAAGGTACCAAGGTCACAAGAGTGGACCTGTAGGCATGAAGGTGGTTTGTAGTGTGTCTACTTCAATGCGAGGAGCATCAGGAATAAGGTTGGTGAGCTTGAAGCATGGGTTGGTACCTGGGACTACGATGTTGTGGCCATTATGGAGACGTGGATAGAACAGGGGTAGGAATAGTTGTTGGAGGTTCCGGGGTTTGGATGTTTCAGTAAGATTAGGGAAGGTGGTAAAAGAGGTGGAAGAGTAGCATTGTTAATCAAGGATAGTATAATGGCTGCAGAAAGGCAGTTTGAGGAGGATCTGTCTACTGAGGTAGTGTGGGCTGAAGTTGGAAATAGGAAAGGAGCGGTCACTTTGTTAGGAGTTTTCTATAGGCCCCCAAACAGTAACAGAGATGTGGAGGAAAAGATTGCAATGCAGATTTTGGATAGGTGCGGTAGTTACAGGGTAGTTGTGATGGGTGACTTTAACTTTCCAAATATTGATTGGAACCGCTATAATTCGAATTGTTTGGATGGGGCTGTTTTTATCCAGTGTGTGCAGGAGGGTTTCCTCACAAAATATGTGGATAGACTGACAAGAGGCAGGGCCACATCAGATTTGGTATTGGTAATGAACCGGGCCAAGTGTTAGATTTGGTTGTGGGAGAGCACTTTGGAGATAGTGACCAAGGCCAACCCCAAGGCCTTTTACACTTATGTGAGGAATAAAAGAATGACCAAGGTGAAGTTAGGGCCAGTCAAGGACAGTAGTTGGAACGTGTGCATAGAGTCTGAAGATATAGGAGAGGCCCTAAATGAATACTTTTCTTCAGTGTTCACAAAGGAGAGGGGCCATGTTGTTGAGGAGGATAGTGCGATACAGGCTGGTAGGCTGGAGGTAGATATTCGGAAGGAAGATGTGTTAGAAATTTTGAGAAGCCTGAGGATAGATAAGTCCTCTGAGCCTGATGGGATATATCCTAGGATTCTTTGGGAGGCGAGAGATGAGATTGCAGAGCCTTTGGCTTTGATCTTTATGTCCTCACAGTCTACAGGAATAGTGCCAGAAGACTGGAGAGAGGCGAATGTTGTCCCCTTGGTCAAGAAAGGGAATAGGTATAACACTGGGAATTATAGGTCAGTTAGTCTCACTTCGGTCATAGGTAAATTATTGGAAAGTGTCCTGAGGGATAGGATTTATGATCATTTGGAAAGATACAACTTAATCCAGGATGGTCAGCACGGATTTGTGAGGGGTAAGTCTTACCTCACAAGTTTGATTGTATTCTTTGAGGAGGTAACTAAGTACACAAATGAAGGTAGAGCAGTTGATGTTGTATACATGGATTTTAGTAAGGCGTTTGATAAGGTTCCCCATGGTCGGCTCATGCAGAAAGTAAGGAGGCATGGCATAGAGGGAAATTTGGCCAATTGGATAAGTAACTGGCTATCACTTGGAAGACAGAGGGTGGTGGTAGATGGGAAATTTTCATCCTGGAGCTCAGTCACCAGCGGTGTACCACAGGGATCGGTGCTGGGTCCGCTGCTATTTGTGATTTTTATCAATGACTTGGATGATGGAGTTGAAGGTTGGGTTAGTAAATTTGCTGATGACACCAAGATTGGTGGAGTAGTGGATAATGTACAGGGCTGTTGTAGGCTGCGAAGAGACAATTCTATGTTCTAAAGAGTGATAGGATGCAGAGCTGGGCTGAAAAGTGGCAGGTGGAGTTTAACCCTGATAAGTGTGAGGTGATTCATTTTGGTAGGACAAATTTGAATGCGGATTACAGGATTAACGGCAGGATTCTGAAGAATGTGGAGGAGCAGAGAGATCTCGGAGTTCATGTCTACAGATCTACATGTCTACAAAGTTGCCACCCAAGTGGATAGAGCCATGAAGAAAGCCTATAGTGTGTTAGCATTTATTAACAGGGGGGTTGAGTTTAAGAGCCTTGAGGTTATGCTGCAACTGTACAAGACCTTGGTTAGACCACATTTGGAGTATTGCGTGCAATTCTGGTCACCTCATTATAGGAAGGCTGTGGAACCATTGGAAAGGGTGCAAAGGAGATTTACCAGGATGCTGCCTGGATTGGAGGGTAGGTCTTATGAGGAAAGGTTGAGGGAGCTAGGGCTTTTCTCATTGGAGCGAAGGAGGATGAGAGGTGACTTGATTGAGGTGTATAAGATGATGAGAGGGATAGATAGGAGTGGACATTCAGCGACCTTTTCCTCGGTGGATGTAGCTGTTACAAGGGGGCATAATTATAAGGTTCATGGTGGAAGATATCAGAGGGATGTCAGAGGTAGGTTCTTTACTCAGAGAGTGGTTGGGGCGTGGAACGCACTACCAGCTATGGTAGTGGAGTTGGACACTTTAGGAACTTTCAAGCGGTTATTGGATAGGCACATGGAGTGCACTAGAATGATTGGGAGTAGGTTGATTTGATCTTAGTTTCAGATTAGTTTGGCACAACATCGTGGGCCGAAGGGCCTGTACTGTGCTGTATAGTTCTATGTTCTAAAGAGTGAGTTTATTAGTTACTAAACCCCGAGAAATATAATAAATGCAACACACACAAACACATTCTGATCAGTCCAGATAAAAGAAAAAAATATTTACGAATCAGTATTTGGCTTATCCACAAGCAGAGATGGTGATACGTTTCGGTTATTAAGTTGGGTGATTTCGGTAGGGCTCACTTTGGCGGTTTTGCAGTTAGTTTGGAGACACTGGATTTCGAAGAGTAAGAGGCTGCCCAATTTCCTTTTGATAGTGACTTCTGCTGAGCTGTCCTCCAGCTCTTTATCTTTGCAGAGCTGACTGTCTGCTGTCTCTTATTGTTTCTGACTGTGTCTTTTTTTTTTGCAAAAATATAATTTATTCATAAAATATCTCAAAGAAAATTACGAACCATTTTACAATTTTCTACACTGAAAGTGCAATAATAGACAAGTTTTCCACACACATCCTGTTGCACTCTAAGGTACTTCAATACAATCAAAGGAACATAGAGTGTAGAAGGAGGCCACTCGGCCCATTGAGTCCGCACCGACCCACCTAAGCCCTCACTTCCACCCTATCCCCGTAACCCAACCTAACCTTTTTGGTCACTAATTTATCATGGCCAATCCACCTAACCTGCACGTCTTTGGACTGTGGGAGGAAACCGGAGCACCCGGAGGAAACCCACACAGAGAGAACGTGCAGACTCCGCACAGACAGTGACCCAGCAGGGAATTGAACCTGGGACCCTGGCGCTGTGAAGCCACAGTACTATCCACTTGTGCTACCATGCTGTCCAAACATTGAAGAGATTTCAAAATGGTCATTACAAAAAGTGCAATGATATCTAAGTTGTCTACATAGGTCATGTTGCACTCTGCAGATTTCTTGTTTCTGTATCACTCACACACTAGCACACGAGCAGACCAGTACAACCAGGTCAGGTCTGCGGCGTGTTTTTTAAAAAACCATTTCCCTGTTATTTAAATTTAGAGTACCCAATTCTTTATTTATTTTAATTATTTCCAATTAAGGGGCAATTTCGAGTGGCCAATCCACCTACCCTGCACATCTTTTTGGGTTGTGGCGGTGAGAACCACGCAGGCACTGGGTATGTGCAAACTCCACACAGACAGTGATCCGGGACCTCGGTGCCGTGAGGCAGCAGTGCTAACCACTGCGCCACCATGCTCTCCCTCCCCTGTGTATCCCTGATAGGAAAAAACAAACATGTCTTTCGCCCAGAATCCATTTTCCTTCAACTCAGACCACATACTGAGATATAACTCAACAGGAGATGGGTTTTGGATGTCTGCTGAGGTGTGATAGTCACCATTTTCTTCACAACCACAGGAGATTAAGGTTCATCTTTTGCATTTTATCTCTTCCTTTCAAACGTCTCTCTCTGAAGTCGGCTTTCATGCATTTAGGTGCGACATTCCATTTTCTCACGGGACGAGTCGGTCAAGTAGGATCTATGTAGGAATTTAGCAGGAAGTGGTTACCTTACATTCTCAGCCATCTTTTGCTTAATGTCTTTGCTTGTATTTTTAAAAAAAACATATATATTCCTTAAAACGTTCAATTTCCCATAAGTAACGCGAGGCTGTAGTGTATTGTCATGACACACTGTGCTGGTCAATACTTCATTCTCGCACCTGGCGTGTGGTACAGCTGACATAACTGCTATTGTTTATTGTTTCTTTGGAAAAATATTTTATTGATGCATTTGTATATGAACACAACAAACATAATCACAAATCAAATCAAGCCAACAGGGCTGCAAATAATTAGCTCAACAAAATACCCCCCCCAATGCCCCCCCCCCTCCAGCCTGTGAAACTCTGCTAGATCACTCACCCACACCCCTGGTTTCGGGGTACCCGAGTCCCTCCATTCCAACGATATCCATCTCCGGGCTACCAGGGAGGCAAAGGCCAAGACACCGGCCTCTCTCACTCCCTGGACACCCGGGACTTCTGATACTCTAAAGATCACTACCTCTGGACTCAGGACCATCTTCAACTTCAGGACCTCCAACATAACATTGGCAAATGCCTGCCAGAATCCCCCAAGCTTCGGACAGGCCCAAAACATGTGGACATGATTCGCGGGCCCTCCCGCTCACCACCCACACCTATCCTCCACCCCTTCAAAAAACCTGTACATCCTGGCCACAGTCAACTGTGCCCTGTGTACCACCTTAAACTGGATAAGGCTAAGCCTGGTGTCATGTGAGAGTACCCTTTAAGAAATGGGTGTTTAAGAAATGTACCTTTAAGAAATTGAGCTGCTCATGTTACTGGAGTGATGTCAGAGTGTGGGTGGAGCTGAGTTCTACTTCTGCTTTTTAGTTTCAGTTTGAGAAAAAGCTTGGGTGTGTTTGTGAGCTGCACTGCTGTTGATCTCTGCCATCCAAAGACTATATATGGATCATTTGGTGAATTCAGAATTATAAATGATCTCAGTATTAAATGTAAACCTAATGTGCTCCTGTTTGAAGGTTTGTTAAGTCTTTTGGATGTTAAAAGGACAGCATACAGGTTACTTAGTGTTGTAGTCTTTGGGGGTGTATTTGATTTACTGGTTGCTAAGATGTTCACTGTTTGTTTTAAAAAGGTTAACTTGAGTTCATAGAATAAACATTGTTTTGTTTTAAAAAAAATACTGGTCCATCTTCTGCTGTACCATACCTGTAGAGTGAGCCGTGTGCTCCCCATACCACAATCCATTAAACGTTGTGGGTCAGGTGAATTCTATGATACACTTTGGGATTCTCTAAACCCTGGCCCATAACACTGGCACACGACGATGATGCCTTCACTCTCCTCGGGGCATCGTCCCACAACCCAGCGTCCAATTCCTTACACAGCTCCACTTCCCACTTGTGCTTCACTACCCCGGCCAGGGCTCCCTCCCAGTCCATAAGTTCCTTGTAAATTTCCGTCACCTTCCCATCCCCTACCCCTGTCTTGACACCATCTTGTCCTGTAGCCCTTGGGGTGCCAGGCACGGAAAGGATGGTATCTGCCTCCGAACAAGGTCCCTCACCTGCAAATACCGGAACCCATTCCCGATGGGCAGCTCAAATTCCTCTGTTGCTCTGTTCGTCTGTTTAGACATATGGCAGTCAATATGGTTGTCTTCCTTCATTCTAGTTACGCTTGCTTTCGAGTCGCCAGGTATCTTTCGATACCGCCACAAGGTTCAAACCCGAATACTGATCAAAGAGTTGGTACACCAGTTAGTTAGTTCAAAGTCAATACTATTTATTTACACACACAGTAATATCTACTCATGCACGAAATACTACAGACTAAACTATCACTACTGCTAAAGCCTATACTTAGCTTCGGGCACCCACTCAGCCAGAGGAACAATGGCCGTTGTTCGGTTCTGAGGCTGCTGGGGTCGAAGTGATCGAGGGGAACAGCTAAGGTTGTCCGTCTGGTAGCGAGCGCTGACCTTGGACTTACTTGCTTCTGGTGTAGCTGGTGGACGGGTCTCTCCGCTGTGAGAGTCAAGTCCAATGGAGCAATTCTCTCTTGGGGCCTTCTTCTTACACCCGAAGGGGGCTTCGCACGCTTTTGGACGGGCCTTGAACTTGGCCCCAATCAATTGGGCCATTTCTTGATCAGTCGCATTGATCCTGACCAATAAAGGGGTGGGTGCGCTGATGGCTGGGAGTGTCCTCGGTGGCCGTTGGCCTGCTTTGTTTTCTGCTTTCGGTTTGGGGAACTGGCGCCGCGAGGTCTGGGGCCAGATCGGTTACTGAAGGATCTTCCTTTGTTCCTAGAGATGGGCCATCCATATGCTAATGGGCCTACAGTTTCAGTCTCATCTGGGAGTTGTTTCTCCAACATGCAGACAGGCTCTGTGCTTGCCTGCTTTCTTAGCATTGTCCATATTTCCCTGCAATCTTTGCAAATGTCCATTTTGTATTCTGGAAGTGGCCATCCCAGATGGCTACACTCCCTCCTTGTGATCCTCAACGTGAAGCGTGAAGGATCACATTGCCGCGTCATCTTCGTTCTCCTCCCGAGTCGGGCAGCCATAAGCACTGACAGGCTCTACACTGCTCCGTCCTATGAATTGCAACTTTTACCTAAATTATTTTATGTACATACATCATTATAAAATTCTACGGGGCGCTATGACATTCAGGCATGCATTACAAAATTAAAAAACTGGAACCTCTAACTGTCCTTAACTAAACTATCCTCAGTGAATCAAAATAATTTACAACATTTCAAACTGTACAATAGCAGCAACACAGGTCTCTCTGGCTTGGCAGTCAAGCACAGCGTTTTACATTTCTTTATTAAAACGAAACAAACACACACAAAAAAAGGATGTACTTTAATTCGCTTAATGGGGTTGGGGGGTTTGTTGAAGTCCAAAATAGGGGATCTGAAGGTGTATACCGGGGTGCGGGAGGCTTTCCTCCGCCATTTCCTGAGTCTAAGGGTCTGAACGACACTGCAGAGTATCGCCAGTACTAACAGTGCTTCCACAACGTAGGACAGGGAATACCGGGTGATGAACTTGTCACACCAGATCGGTGTATCGGTAACTATCTCGGGGTTTAGTGTATGGCAGGGGTGGGAAACATTCATGGCCTGTGTGGTAGGGGTCAGTGGAGTAGCGTCCGCGCGCAACTGGAGGGATCCCACTAAGATACAACTGTAGAGCATGGTGGTTGTCTTCATCTTTCCTTCTTTCTGTCTTCTTCTTTTCTTCTTCTGAGGTTCCCGAGTTCTATGGACACAAGCATAATTTCTGTTATTATCTTGTTTAAGATCTCATCTGTCTGTCTCTGTCCTTTATTGCCAATTACCCATTATAATTTGTCACCATCTGTGACACCCTCATTTTTTTTAAAAACCAAATATTTGGGGATAAGACATCCGAGAAAAATACTGACACAGTGCGAGCTGTCTCGCAGCCTGTGTGATCGACCATCCTAGTGTTTGAGGATGTAAATAGCATCTGGAAGCAACCTAAGGGTTGCCATAAACAAACAAAAGAGTTTTGAACTTAAAGTGCCAAATGGGGTGCGTATGGGCTGCGGCGGGTAAGAATGGGTGGAATCCCCGGGTAGGACGGTGACCAGTGCCGTTTGTGCTCTACCCGAGCGCAGCTGACCAGAGGGGGGTCCTCAGGCAGGGCAGGAACCAGTGCCGTTTCTCCACTGCCTGAGCGACCGGCAAGAACGGTCAGAATATGTGGTCGTCGTGGGGGCTGCCTCTTATGATTACCTTCGAATCAGAAGAGTAGCTATGATTGGTTGTCCGTGGACAAACGAGTTCCTCTAACAGCCATTGGGCATCAGAAGGGTAGTTCTGACTGCATTCAGATGTGGCGTAGGGCCATGGAAAACTTTAAATTAACAAACAACATTTAAGATTCACAATAACGAAAAAACATACATTACAAAAATGGTGCAGGTTCCATCAGAAAGGACACCGTAACTCTCCATCGGTTCCCTTTTTACCATCATCTGGACACCTCATTGCCTAAAGCGAACAGAGTTGCAAAGGGATTTGTTTGGTGGGAGTCAGACTCTATGTCATCATCTTCTCCCGGCTGCCATACTCTTGACTGGAGTAACCGTGCTAAAGCTGCTTGGGGCGAATTGGGGTCCATCTCATCATTCCGGATGAGCCTGAACAAATCGTCTCGGTGCCAGAATCTTGTGTCGAGGTTGGAGCTGCTAGGGTTTAATCCATAATCGTCTGGGTCAGGGGCTTTAATGTACGTTATGTCGAAGGGATCACTGGGATCATGTTCGGAATCGCTGGGAGTGGGGCCTGGTGCAGGGGTGTAATCATAGCGTGGTGTGCTGGGGCTGTTGCTATCGCTATCGCTGTCACTGCTGGTTGAAGGAAGGGAGAGGCGGAGTCGTGCCTCTGGGGGTGGAGTCGAAGTTGTGTCTGAGGATGGGCTGGACTGGTTGGGGGAGGATAGGAATACGTCATTTGTGGACGGGACATGCTCATCTGTTGCTGCAAACGAATTGTGGTGTGCATGGTTGTTCTGTGAGCCTGAAGCTGGTTTATGTGGAACCACGCAGACTTGCCATTCGGATAGGTGATCTTATACACAGAGGGGCTGACTTTATCTGAGATGGAGTAGGGTCCGGAACATTTGGGGGAAAGGAATGAACTGGGGTTGTATAGAGATAGCATCACTTGCTGCCCTACTGCAAACTCGGTGGCGTGTGCCGTTTTATCAAAGCAAGCCTTGCTTTGCTTCTTGCGGATTCCAAGCCTGACGGCTGCTGCGAGCTGGGCGGCCTTCACATTCTCAATAACCTGTTGTACTGCTTTCTCAAGCATGAGGGTGGTGACTGTGGGGCTGGCCAAATCCAGTCCTAATAAATATTCTGTCCCTTTCATGGAGTGTCCGGTCATGAGGGTGTATCCTATGGACGTGGATACTGTGTTACGAATGAACAAGAATGCAAATGGGAGAACTGTGTCCCAGGTGCTGTTGTGCTGTTGCACAATTTTTCTGAGGGTGGCTTTTAGAGTTCTGTTCATCCTTTCTACAATGCTGCTTGATTGGGGGTGGTATGCAGTATGAAACTTTTGCTTTTTACCGAAAATTGTGAGGACGTTTTTCATCACTCGTCCTGTAAAATGGGAGCCTTGATTGGACTCTATACTGCGTGGGAGGCCCCATCTCGTAAAGATGTGCTGAGTTAGGATTTTAGCTGTCGTTTTGGCACTGTTTGTTCTGGATGGACAAGCTCCCACCCATTTTGTGAAGGTGTCGATGACCACCAACACATACTTAAAACCATTCCTGCAGGGGGGTAGGGGACCTATATCGTCGATTTGCAAATTCGTCCAGGGGCCATTAACGGGGCGGGTGTGGCTTAGCTGAGTTTTTCTTGCATATCTGTCCGGATTGTTCTGGGCACAGATTAAGCAATTTTTGATGTAATTGGTAACATTGGCTTTGAAATCAGGCCACCAACAGAGAGGTCTGAGGTGGGCTAGGGTGGGTTCAATGCCCTGGTGTCCATGATTGTCATGGAACTGACAAATAATTTGATTCCTGTCCTGGCTGGGGACTGCATAAATGCCGTCTTTTAGAATCACACCGTCATGTGTTGTTATCGCGTTTTTAAACTTATCATAAGGGGCTGGGAAGTTGCCTTTTAAAACATCCCTGAGCTTCTCATCTTCCTTTTGAGCCTTTGCCAAATCTTGAATGTTGGTCTGTGAGACCTGAACCGCGTGTACTGAGGCGCTTTCGGGGGGTTCCAAAAGTGACCATGTATGGAACCTGCCTTTGCTAAGGCACCTGCTTTAACGTTACCGGGGGGGGGGGAAAGAACGATGATGACTGCGAACTTTGATGATTCCATACTTCCTGTCTTTGTCCGTTTTCAGAATATGTTGGAGTAATGGGGCTGAGGGTAGGGGCTTTCCGTCTGCAGAAATGAATCCTCTAGTTTCCCATTCGCTTAAATTCGCTTAAACTGTTGCAGACATATAAACTATCCGAATATATGTCGGCTGGGGGCGGAAACGAGTCGGGGTGATCTACAATATAAGCTATGGCTGCCAGTTCTGCTGCCAGTTCTGCTGCCTGTGAGCCTACATGTCCTGGCAATTTTTTTTTTTGAAATATATTTTATTGAAAATTTTTCAATCGCAATTTTTTCCCTTTACACATCAAACATTAAAAAAAAAATTTTAACAGTACATGTAACATAATAACCACAGTCTAATAAAAAGTAACTAACCAACATGGTAAACTAATCAATTAACATAAAATAAAACTTCCCCCCCCCCCTCCCCCCCTCCCCCCTGGGTTGCTGCTGCTGGTCATCTGTCTTCCCTCTAACGTTCCGCTAGGTAGTCGAGAAATGGCTGCCACCGCCTGGTGAACCCTTGAGCCGATCCTCTCAGCGCAAACTTCATCTGCTCCAGTTTTATGAACCCTGCCATATCGTTTATCCAGGCCTCCAGTCCGGGGGGTTTCGCTTCCTTCCACATGAGTAAAATCCTACGCCGGGCTACTAGGGACGCAAAGGCCACGACATCGGCCTCTTTCGCCTCCTGCACTCCTGGCACATCCGCAACTCCAAATAAAGCTAACCCCCAGCCTGGTTTGACCTGGACCTTCACCACCTTCGAGATCACTCCCGTCACTCCCCTCCAATACCCCTCCAGTGCCGGGCACAACCAAAACATTTGTATGTGGTTTGCCGGGCTTCCGCTGCACCTCCCACACTTGTCCTCCATTCCGAAGAACCTGCTCAACCTTCCTCCCGTTATGTGTGCTCTATGTAGCACCTTAAATTGAATTAGGCTAAGCCTGGCGCACGAGGAAGAGGAATTTATCCTGCTTAGGGCATCAGCCCACATACCCTCCTCTATCTCCTCCCCGAGCTCTTCTTCCCACTTTCCTTTTAGTTCGCCCACCAGCTCCTCCCCCTCTTCTCTCATCTCTCGGTATATCTCTGACACCTTGCCCTCCCCGACCCACACCCCCGACAGCATTCTATCCTGGATCCCCTGTGTCGGGGGCAATGGAAATTCCCTCACCTGTTGTCTTGTGAACGCCCTCACCTGCATATACCTAAAGAAGTTTCCCCGGGGCAGCTTATACTTTTCCTCCAACGCTCCCAAGCTCGCAAACGTCCCGTCTATAAATAAATCTCCCACCCTCCTAATTCCCAACTGGTGCCAGCTTTGGAATCCTCCATCCATCCTCCCTGGGGCAAACCTATGGTTGTTCCTGATTGGGGACCCCACCAGGGCTCCCAGCACACCTCTCTGTCGCCTCCATTGTCCCCAGATATTTAATGTTGCCGCCACCACTGGGTTTGTGGTAAATTTTTTTGGTGAGAGCGGTAGTGGCGCCGTCACCAGCGCCTCTAGACTCGTCCCTTTACAGGACTTTCTCTCTAGTCTTTTCCACGCCGCTCCCTCTCCCTCTATCATCCATTTACGGATCATCGCCACATTGGCGGCCCAATAATAGTCGCCCAAATTCGGCAGCGCCAGTCCCCCTCTGTCTCTGCTACGTTGTAAGAACCCCCTCCTTACCCTCGGGACTTTCCCTGCCCACACGAAGCTCGTGATGCTCCTGTCTATTTTTTTAAAGAAGGCCTTAGTAATCAGTATAGGGAGACATTGGAGTACAAATAGGAACCTCGGGAGGATCATCATCTTAATTGCCTGCACTCTGCCCGCCAATGACAGTGGCTGCATGTCCCACCTCTTGAAGTCCTCTTCCATTTGTTCTACCAATCGTGTCAGATTAAGTCTCTGCAAGGTTCCCCAGCTCCTGGCTATCTGAATCCCCAGGTATCGGAAGTTTCTTTCCACTTTCCTTAAAGGCAGGCCATCTAGCCCTCTACTCTGGTCCCCAGGGTGTATCACGAAAAGTTCACTCTTCCCCATGTTAAGCCTATATCCCGAGAAATCTCCGAAATCCCTCAATATCTGCATGACCTCTGTCATCCCCCCCACTGGGTCCGTCACATACAACAGTAGGTCATCCGCGTAGAGTGACACTCGGTGTTCTTCTCCCCCTCTAATCAGCCCTCTCCATTTCCTGGAGTCTCTCAGCGCCATGGCCAGTGGTTCAATTGCCAACGTGAACAGTAATGGAGATAGCGGGCATCCCTGTCTTGTTCCCCTGTATAGTCAGAAATACTCCGATCTTTGCCGACCCGTGACCACACTTGCCGTTGGGGCCCCATAAAGGAGTTTGACCCAGCTAATAAACCCGTTCCCGAACCCGAACCTCCTTAGCACCTCCCATAGGTACTCCCACTCCACCCTGTCAAATGCCTTCTCTGCATCCATTGCCGCCACTATCTCTGCCTCCCCCTCTACTGGGGGCATCATTATCACCCCTAATAGCCGTCGCACGTTGACATTTAGTTGTCTCCCCTTTACGAACCCTGTCTGGTCTTCGTGCACCACCCCCGGGACACAGTCCTCTATCCTCGATGCCAGCACCTTTGCTAGCAATTTGGCGTCCACATTTAATAGTGAAATAGGCCTATAGGACCCGCACTGCAGCGGATCTTTATCCCGCTTCAAAATTAGTGATATCGTCGCCTCCGATATTGTCGGGGGTAGAGTCCCTCCTTCCCTGGCCTCGTTAAAAGTCCTCACCAACAGCGGGGCCAACAGGTCCACATATTTTCTATAAAATTCCACCGGGAACCCATCTGGTCCCGGAGCCTTCCCTGCCTGCATATTCCCCAGCCCCTTGGTAACCTCGTCCACCCCAATTGGTGCCCCCAGGCCTTCCGCCTCCTGCTCCTCCACCGTCGGGAACCTTAATTGGTCCAGGAACTGCCGCATCTCCTCTTTTCCCTCCGGGGGTTGGGACCTATAAAGTCGTTCGTAAAAGGTCTTAAACACCTCGTTTATCTTCCCTGCTCTCCGCACCGTAGCTCCCTTTTCATCTCTAATTCCCCCTATCTCCCTCGCCGCTGCCCTCTTTCGCAGCTGATGGGCCAACAGGCGACTAGCCTTTTCCCCATACTCATACCTCATCCCCTGTGCCTTCCTCCACAGCACCTCCGCCCTCCTGGTGGTCAGAAAGTCGAACTCCGTCTGGAGTCGTCGTCTCTCCCTGGATAGTCCCTCCTCCGGGGTCTCCGCAAATTCCCTGTCCACCCTTAAGATCTCCCCCAGTAGTCTTTCCCTTTCCTTGGCCTCTGTTTTCCCTTTGTGGGCCCTGATGGAGATCAGTTCTCCTCTGACCACCGCCTTTAGTGCTTCCCATACCACTCCCACTCGGACCTCCCCGTCGTCATTGGCCTCCAGGTACCTCTCGATACATCCCCGCACTCTTCCACAGACTCCCTCATCCGCCAACAATCCCACATCTAATCGCCAGAGTGCTCGCTGCTCCCTCTCCTCTCCTAGTTCCAGGTCCACACAATGTGGGGCATGATCCGAAATAGCTGTGGCTGAATACTCAGCTTCTTCCACCCTAGAGATCAACGACCTTCCCAAAACAAAAAAATCTATCCGGGAGTACACCTTATGAACATGGGAGAAGAAGGAGAACTCCCTGGCCCTCGATCTAAGAAATCGCCATGGATCCACTCCCCCCATTTGGTCCATAAACCCCTTAAGCACCTTGGCCGCTTCCGGTCTTAGATCTGGATCTATCTAACCCTGGGTCCAGCACGGTGTTGAAGTCTCCCCCCAATATCAAGTTTCCTACCTCCAGGTCCGGTATACGTCCCAGCATCCGCCTCATAAATCCCGCATCGTCCCAATTCGGGGCATATACGTTAACCAACACAACCTCCATTCCCTCCAGCCTGCCACTCACCATTACATATCTGCCTCCACTATCTGCTACAATGCTCCTTGCTTCGAATGATACCCGTTTCCCCACCAGTATGGCCACCCCTCTATTCTTTGCAACTAGCCCTGAATGGAACACCTGCCCACCCATCCTTTCCTTAACCTAACTTGGTCCGCCACCTTCAGGTGCGTCTCCTGGAGCATAGCCACATCTGCCCTCAGTCCTTTCAAGTGCGCGAGCACTCGGGCCCTTTTAATTGGTCTATTTAGGCCTCTCACGTTCCATGTGATCAGCCGCACTGGGGGGCTACCTGCTACCTGCCCCCTTCCCGTGTCGACTAGCCATCACCCTCTCTAGGCCAGTCCCACGTCCCGATTCCGCGCTCCCACTCGTTCCCCAGGTGTCGCATTCCAGCCCCGACCACCCTTTCTTTAGCCAGTTCCTCTTTGATTTCTGCAGCAGCAACCCAGTTATCCTCCCCCCCCCCTCCCCCCGCTAGATCCCCCTCTAGCGTGATTGCTCCCCCCATATTACTTCCGCAAGTCAGCTGACTTCAACTGACCCCGGCTTCTCCTGCTCACTCCTTGACCCCCCCGTGTGGGGAACTCCCATCTGCCTTGCGCCTATCTTCCCGCCATTATCTTTCTGGCGTGGGAACATCTCTGTAGCTGACCCGCCTCTTGTGGCGCAGCTCCCTTTCCCACCCCACTCCCATTCCTCATCCTCCGCCTATGTCTCTTCTTTCCCCCCCCACCAGCGCCCACATTTCTTAGTGTCTCCCCCCTTCCCAATTTACATCTCTATATACATCGACAGTAAGATTTCCCTGTAATATCAGTCCCTCAGTTCCGATCCAATTTCTCATTTTTAATAAAGGTCCATGCTTCTTCCGCCGTTTCGAAGTAGTGATGTCTCTCCTGGTACGTGACCCATAGTCGCGCCGGCTGCAGCATCCCGAACTTCACCTTCTTCTTGTGTAACACTTCCTTGGCTCGATTAAAACTCGCCCTCCTTCTCGCCACCTCCACACTCCAATCCTGGTACACCCGTACCACTGCATTCTCCCATCTACTACTCCGTACCTTTTTGGCCCATCTCAGAACCACTTCTCTATCAGTAAAGCGGTGAAATCGCACGATTGTCGCCCTAGGTGGTTCTCCCGCTTTTGGTCTCCTCGCCGGGACCCGATGAGCCCCCTCCACTTCTAAGGGGCCTCAGCTCCCATCAGCGAGCTTAGCATCGTGCTCACGTAAGCCCCGCAGTCCGCTCCTTCCACTCCCTCGGGGAGACCCAGAATCCGAAGGTTCTTCCTTCGTGCTCTGTTTTCCAGGGCCTCAATCCTTTCAATGCACTTTTTGTGGAGCGCCTCATGCGTCTGTGTTTTGACCGCCAGGCCCAGGATCTCGTCCTTGTTATCCGTCACCTTCTGCTCCACCACGCGGAGCTCTGTCTCCTGGGTCCTTTGTGCCTCCTTAAGCCCCTCAATTGCCTGTAGCATCGGGGTCAGCACCTCCTTCTTTAGTAGCTCCACACACCGTCTTAAATATTCGTCTTGATCGGGCCCCTTAGTCGCCTGGGCTTTCTCCGCCGCCATCTTGCTTCTTTTTCCTTTCTGTCCCTATCGTCGAGGATTCCTCGCGCTGTAGCCGCCGCCGCCGATATTTTCCTCTTTCGTTGGGGGGGACTCCCTATTAACTCACCCCACACCGGGTTTCGTTGTGCGAAAATTTCCCGTTGCGGCTCTTAAAAGAGCCCGAAGGTCCGTTGGAGCTGTAGCCGCCGAAACGTGCGGCTTAGCTGGTCATCGCCGCAACCGGAAGTCTTGTCCTGGCAATTTTAACGAAATCTCTTCTAGGGCGCGTCCCTGCGCGTCCTCTACATAAATACCGCAACCGTTGATTCTTTTCCCATTTAAAACTGTGGAGGAGCCATCCACATAGATTCTAAGGGGAGCGCATGTGTCTGTGGGCTGGGGTTTCTGGGGTGTAGTACCTGGTTTTGGGGGAGCTGACTTCGGTACAAAGGGTCCTGTATTATGCTTTGTGGAGATGATTTCACACTCAAATCGGGTGCCTGCATATTGTAAATTATCGGCTAGGAAAGTGTGGGTCTTGGTTCTCTTAACTTTGATGTCCCGACCCTGTAAAGGAAGGGTCCAACGGGCTGCGCGATCTGGCTGACTGTGCCATCCTTAAATCGACCATCTCGTAGCAGCTATGTTGGGGTGTGTTCAGTGAGAATGGTAATGGGGTTGAGTCCTGTAATGTAGGCGAAGTACTGTACTGCCCAAAAAACTGCGAGCAGGTGCCTTTCGCAGGCAGAAAATCCTTGCTCGACAGGATCTAATACGTGTGAGGCGTATGCCACGGGGCCTAATCGATCATGTCGTTCTTGGAGGAGCATGGCTGAAAGGGTTCGGTCGGTAGTTGCAACCTCAATTGCGTACGGGAAAAGTGGATCTGGGACCTGTAATGCAGGGGCTGTGCTGAAAGCTCTTTTTAAAGCATCCACAGCATCCGTGTGCTGTGGAAGCCATTCCCAAGGTGCTTGTTTGTTGAGAAGTTCGGATAGGGGCGCTGCTTTTGTGGCGAAACCGTCGATGTGGTTTCTGCAGTAGCCAACCAATCCTAGAAATGACCGGAGGGCTGAGACATTACGGGGCAGGGGTAATTGGACAATTGAGTCGATTCTTTTCTGCTCGACCTCGTGTTTGCCATGTGTGATTACTGTACCTAAGTAAATCACTTTTTCCTGTAAAATCTGGGCCTTCTTGGGGTTCACATTACAGCCAATTTGTTGTGGGAGTCCTAAAGGTTCGGCGAGAAATGAAATGTGCTCTCCCTTTGTGTCTGTCTGTAGTAGCAGATCATCTACATATTGGACCAAACAACCGGGTCGGGAAAAATTTGCTAATCCATTTGCCAGCTGTCGGTGGAAAATGGAGGGGGAGTTGTGGAAGGCACGTCCACGTATACTGCTGTCCCTGGAATGTGAATGCGAATTTATATTGGCACGCTTTATCCAAT
Source organism: Scyliorhinus torazame (assembly GCF_047496885.1). Lineage (NCBI taxonomy): Eukaryota > Metazoa > Chordata > Chondrichthyes > Carcharhiniformes > Scyliorhinidae > Scyliorhinus > Scyliorhinus torazame. The sequence goes on along the minus strand of NC_092709.1, from coordinate 22,422,189 downwards.
GGAATGGACCAAAAGCCGTTGCTAATGTCCAAAACCGGAAAAAAATGTGACTGTAGTCCCTGTTTGAGCATGGTCTCGGGACTCGTGGCTACGGTGGGGGCTGCTACTGGGGTTACTTTGTTCAGTTCCCGGTAATCAATGGTCAGTTGCCATTGTAACATAACGTAACTGTAACGTAATTTACAGTTATGCTAATTTCCGGCCGACAAAACTCACGACAGTTTTACGCAACAAAATCTCTCAGGTTTACCTTATATCCCTGTTAGTATGCATGCATTAACACACTTCCGAATCTTGGCGGTTTGATCAGTATCGTTCTTACGCTTGTGGTTTATCTGTTTCCAATTGGTTCCCAATTCAAATTTGGGTTCTCTCGGAGTGACTAGGCCACGTCTCGGTCGAGTCCCGGCAAAGTCGCCAGTACATGTTGCTCTCTTTGGTTGTTTCTAAATATGGCGGTCAATATGGTCGCCTTGTTCATTCTAATTACGTTTGCTTTCGAGTCGCCAGGTATCTTTCGATACTGCCACAAGGTTGAAACCCGAATACTGATCAAAGAGTCGGTACACCAGTTAGTTAATTCAAAGTCAATACTATTTATTTACATACACAGCAATATCTACTCATGCACGAAATACTACAGACTAAACTATCTCTAACGCTAAAGCCTATACTTAGCTTTGGGAGCCCATTCAGTCTGAGGAACAATGGCTGTTGTTCGGTTCTGAGGCTGCTGGGGTCGAAGTGGTAGAAGGGAACAGTTAAGGTCGTCCGTCTGGTAGCGAGCGTTGACCTTGGACTTACTTGCTTCTGGTGTAGCTGGTGGACGGGTCTCTCCGCTGTGAGAGCCAAGTCCAAGAGAGCGATTCTCTCTCAGGGCCTTCTTCTTACACCCGAAGGGGGCTTCGCACGCTTTTGCGCGGGCCTTGGACTTGGCCCCAATCAATTGGGCCATTTAGAACATAGAACATAGAACATAGAAAAATACAGCACAGAACAGGCCCTTCGGCCCACGATGTTGTGCCGAACCTTTGTCCTAGATTAATCATAGATTATCATTGAATTTACAGTGCAGAAGGAGGCCATTCGGCCCATTGAGTCTGCACCGGCTCTTGGAAAGAGCACCCTACCCATAGTCAACACCTCCACCCAACACTAAGGGCAATTTTGGACACTAAGGGCAATTTAGCATGGCCAATCCACCTAACCTGCACATCTTTGGACTGTGGGAGGAAACCGGAGCACCCGGAGGAAACCCACGCACACACGGGGAGGATGTGCAGACTCCACACAGACAGTGATCCAAGCCGGAATCGAACCTGGGACCCTGGAGCCGTGAAGCAATTGTGCTTTCCACAATGCTACCGTGCTGCCCTTAAGAACAAATAAATCTACACTATATCATTTTACCGTAATCCATGTACCTATCCAATAGCTGCTTGAAGGTCCCTAATGTTTCCGACTCAACTACTTCCACAGGCAGTGCATTCCATGCCCCCACTACTCTCTGGGTAAAGAATCTCTCACATTTCCTGATCAGTCGCATTGATCCTGAGCAATAAAGGGGTGGGTGCCCTGATGGCGTGGCGTGTCCTAGGTGGCCGTTGGCCTGCTTTGTTTTCTGCTTTCGGTTTGGGGAGCTGGCACCGTGAGGTCTGGGGCCAGATCGGTTACTTAAGGATCTTTCTTTGTTCCCGGAGAAAGGCCATCCATATGCTAATGGGCCTACAGTTTGTCTCGTCTGGGAGCTGCTTCTCCAATATGCAGACAGGCTCTGTGCCTGCCTGCTTTCTTAGCATTGTCCATATTTCCCTGCAATCTTTCCAAATGTCCATTTTGTATTCTGGAAGTGGCCATCCCAGATGGCTACAGTGCCCTGATGGCTGGGTGGGTCCTATGTGGCCGCTGGCCTGCTTTGTTTACGCTTTCAGTTTGAGGAAGTGGCGCCACGATGTCTGGAGCTAGATCGGTTGCTTGAGTTCCTTTCCTTTGTTCCCGGAGATGGGCCATCAATATGTTAATTGCCCTACAGTTTCGATCCCGTCTGGGAGCTGTTTCTTCAATATGCATACAGGCTTTGTGCCTGCTTGCTTTCTTAACGTTGTCCATAGTTCCCGACAGTCATTGCGATCATCCATCTTGTAATCTGGAAGTGGCCATCCCAAAGCGTGAAGGATCAAATTACTGTATCTTCTTTGTTCTCCTAAGTCGGGCACCCATACGCAAGGACAGGCCCTACACTACTCTGTCCTATGAATTGAAACGTTTACCTAAATTACTTTATGTACACACATCATTATAATATTCTATGGGGCGCCATGACATTCAGGCATGAATTACAAAATAAAAAAACTGGAACCTCTAACTGTCCTTAACTAAACTATACTTAATCAATCAAAAGAATTTACAACTTTTTAAACTGTACAATAGCAGCAACACAGGTTTCTCTGGCTTGGCAGTCAAGCACAGAGTTTTACATTTCTTTTACTAGACCAACAAACACACAAGAAAACAGATGTACTTTACTTCACTTAAAGGGGTTGGGGGGTTTGTTGAAGTCTGAAAATAGGGGATCTGAATGTTTATACCGGAGTGCGGGAGGCTTTCCTCCGCCACTTCCTGAGTCTAAGGGTTTGAACGACACTGCAGAGTATCGCAATTACTAGTAGTGCTTCCGCATCGCTTCTCGGCCTTTTGGCTAAGATCAAGCGTCTGTAGATTGATCCTTTGGGTTCAGATCTGGTATGTCTCTCTTGTGGGGACCATAAATTTGATTCAATTTGAATTAGTTTTTTGGAGCAGGCAAGGAGCTGGATTAGGGGTTTGCCCCTGACCCACACTCTGAGCCCTGACTTGGTAACTCAGAAAAGGAAAAATTAATAAAAAAAGTAGTGCTTCCACAACGTAGGACAGGGAATACCAGGTTAGGAACTTGTCACACCAGGTTGGTGTATCGGTTACTATCTCGCGGTACAGTGTATGGGCGGTGTGGGAGGGGTCAGGGGGGTAGCATCCGCGCGCAACTGGAGCGATCCCGCTAAGATCCAACTGTAGAGCATGATGGTTGTCTTCATCTTTTCTCCTTTCTGTCTTCCTCTTGAGGCGTCTGTGGTTCCCGAGTTCTATGGACACAAGCATAATTTCTGTTATTATCTTGTTTAAGATCTCATATGTCTGTCTTTCTGTCCTTTTATTGCCAATTACCCATTATAATTGGTCGCCATCTGTGACTCCCTCATTTTTTTTTTAAACCAAATATTTGGGACAAGACATCAGAGAAAAAAATATATTGACACAGCGCGAGCCGTCTCGCAGCCTGTGCGATGTACCATCCCAGTGTTTGAGGATGTAAATAGCATCTGGAAGCAACCTAAGGATCACCATAAACAAACAAAAGAGTTTTGAACTAAAAGTGCCAAATGGAGTGCGTATGGGCCGCGGCGGGTAAGAATGGGTGGAATCCCCGGGTAGGACGGTGCCCAGTGCCGTTTGTGCTCTACCCGAGCGCAGCTGACCAGATGGGGGTCCTCAGGCAGGGCGGGGACCAGTGTCATTTCTCCACTGCCTGAGAGACCGGCAAGAACGGTAAGAATTTGTGGTCGTCGTGGGGGTTGCATTTGTTGCTAACTTCCACCTTCAAAGCAGAAGAGCAGTTATGATCGCTTGTCTGCGGACAAACTTGTTCCATTAACTGCCAGTGGGCGGTAAAAGAGTGGTGGCGTGGGGCCGTGAAAAACTTTAAATGACCATTCAACATTCAACATTCACAATAACAAACAAACATACATAACAAACATGGTGCAGGTTCCATCAGAAAGGACACCGAAAATCTCCATCGGTTCCCTTTTATCATCATCTGGACACCTCATTGCTCTTAAGCGAACAGAGTCGCAAAGGGATTCGTCTGGTGGGAGTCAGACTCTATGTCATCATCTTCTCCCGGCTGCCATACTCTTGACTGTAGTAACCGTGCTAAAGCTGCTTGGGGCGAATTGGGGTCCATCTCATCATTCCGGATGAGCCTGAACGAATACTCTCGGTGCCAGAATTTTGTATCGAGGTTGGAGCTGCTCGGGGTTGATCCATAATCGTCGGGCGGTGGGTCTGGGTCAGGGGCTTTCATATATGTTATCTCGGAGGGGTCGCTGGAATCATGTTCGGAGTCGCTGGGAGTGGGGCCTGGTGCAGGGGTGTAATCGTGGCGTGGTGTGCTGGGGCTGTCGCTATCGCTGTCGTTGTCAGTTGGAGGAAGGGGAGGCGGAGTCGTGCCCCTGGGAGTGGAGTCAAAGTCGTGTCTGACAGGTTGGGGGAGGGTAGGAATACGTCATTCGTGGGCGGGGCGTGCTCATCTGCTGCTGCAAGCGAGATGTGGTGTGAATGGTGGTTCTGCGAGCCATGAGCCTGAAGCTGATTTATGAGGAACCACGCAGACTTGCCATTCGGATAGGTGATCTTATACACCGAGGGGCTGACTTTATCAGAGATGGAGTAACCTCCTCCAACTCATCCAGGCTCGGAAAGCCGGCGTCGATGAACAAATCCCCAAACCGCTCAATCCCCACCCAATGCCACCCCCCGAAACCCCCCAGCTCGTCGCCGTGTGCATGCACGGCCACGGACCCGGCCGTTTTTGGCGCGGGAGCCGGGAGTTGTACCCGGCGCCGCTGCTAGCACCTCACCGGTCCTGGAATCGGTGAGGGTTCAGCGCCGATTGTGGCGTCGTAAAACGCCACAGCCCCACGCCGGCGTCGGCACTTCGCCACAGAATCGGAGAATCCAGCCCCAGCAGTCTGAGGAGAAAAAAAAACATCAGGAAGAGTGAAGAATAACTCTCGCGACCAAATAGCCTCCCCAGTCTCCTATGCAGCACCTTGTAGAACTTTCAAGATTTACAAACATTAGTGAGAGATCAATGCTGCAAAGAGTATCGTCTCCAACAGGAAATGTGGCTGGGCAAAACTTTACCTTACACTTGCTTGCAAATGTTCCAATGCAATCAAGTCAAGAAAGCGCTACCTTGTCATGTGCATATCCCGGCAAGTATGAAGCTTGGGATTCTTTCCAAGCTAGGCGAGGTTCGACAATCCCCTTTCATGGAGACTAACTCTCAGTTGGGAGACGGCGTTAACCCGTTCAGATCGCATCAACTCATGCGCCGATTAACTGTAGAATCCCATGATAGTTTGGGTTTGATGAGACAGAATGAGCGCAGACACAGCTTACAAGCGGGAGACTACAGCAGCGAATAGACCCGTGAGTATTTTGCTGTGTCAGTTTCTATTCATATATATCATTCATTTAATGGCTGAATTTTAGTTGCCTCACTGAGATGCTGTGCAGGAGTAGAGAGGAGGGGGAGAAGGGTGACCAGAATGGTGTTTATAGTTGGATATGGTTTATAAAAGACCAGCTCCGCAAGCCCATCAATTAATCTTTCTTTTAAGTCCAGATATCTAGGATGTTTTTTGCAGTTTAAAGCCAGCACAAGCTTGAATCACATTGAAAGTACAGCCACTTATTGCTGGTCCAGAGGAGACTGGTCTTAATTTTCTGAACCATTTTCTTTTCACCGCCTGTCGCGGTATCTTTGATTCCGCGCCTTCTCCGCCTTGTAGCTCTTTTTATGAACCCTCTGCACTATTTTAGAGTCGGTACCACAACATGTGCAAGTATCCCGCGGATGTGATTTTTAAAAAAATATTCGTGCTACCCGTTACTTTTCACGTGCTTGTTGTTGCAATGACTATACTGGTAAATGCAAGATGCTCAAACCATCTTCTCAGTTCAATTAGCCCTTTCCAGGTGACCTGATCTCTGGGTGGAATCAGATGGCCCAGTTACCCTTACAGGGATTCTGTAAGTTATGTTCAAGCTTCGTGGGCTGCTGGCTGGGTTCCTTTTGGTACGAGAAGCTAACCTTACATTTCAACCATCTGATGTAGGACCAGGAAGGTTTATTTTCATTGTATCACTTTTTTTTGTTGCAAAAATATACTTTATTCACAAAATATCTAAAAGAACATTACAAAATGTTTTGAAAAGGCCGTCGCAGTGCAGTTTTTCCACATAGATCATGTTGCCCTCTGAAGGTGCTTCAATACAATTGTGATACATGTAATACTTACTGTATACAGTGGCTGAAGGTCAGTGTGCAGGTGCAGCAGGCGGTAAAGAAGGCAAATGGTACGTTGACCTTCATAGCGAGAGGTTTTGAGTACAGGAGCAGGGATGTCTTGCTGCCGTTATACATGGCCTTGGTGAGGCCACACCTGGACTATTGTGTGCAGTTTTGGTCTGCTTAACTGTGGAAGGATGTTCTTGCTATGGAAGGAATGCAAAGTAGGTTTACCAGGCTGATTCCTGGGATGCCGGGACTGACATATGACGAGAGATTAACTCGGTTTGGATTGTATTCACTGGAGAATGGAGGGTCGGGTGGGTCTCATAGAAATCTATAAAATTCTAACAGGACTAGACAGAATAGATGCGGGAAGGACATTTCCGATGGTGGAGGAGTCCAGTACCAGGGGTCACAGTCTAAGTATACGGGGTAAACCATTTAGAACTGAGATGAGGAAAAATGTCTTCACCTAGAGAATGGTGAGCCTGTGGAAATCACTACCACACAAAACAGTTAAGAGCAAAACGTTGTATGTTTTTAAAGAATTAGATACAGTACTTGGGCAAAGGGATCAAAGGATATGGGGGGAAAGCGGGAACAGGTCACTGAGTTGGATGATCAGCCATGATCATAATGAATGGCGGAACAGGCTTGAAGGGCCGAATGGCCTCTTCCTGCTCCTATTTTCCATGCTTCTACTTTTTATTTCTTATTTTTCAAATAGTTTTATTCTATTCGCCTATTTTCTGGTCATAACTTTGCCTTTTGTCCAAGGATCCAATTAAATTGAAATAGTGTGCATGCATATGTGTAAGAAATCTGTTTGCTGTAGGTTGAATGAGCTTTTCAGGGTTGACTGGCTAAATCAGGTACTTGAAAATTCTTCCCTAGAGAGAAGTCTAGACGGGTTTCTTGGTGTCATTTTCCCTGTTCGAATGTAGCTGCAGAGTTCACACCGACTACACTTCCATTCTCATTATGACACATATTTAACCCAATCCGCACACAATTATTCTTTTCTTCCAGTTCTGGCAAAAAGGAAAAGTGCAATTTCTGGCAATCTGAAGCAAAATGCAGAACAATCTGTACTGGAGATGGGGAGACATTAATTAACACCTCGGCTACTGATCCATGATCAGAGTTCCGATGAGAGAGTTCACCAATCTCTCTATTTAAGGTGCTCACAGATCAGTTGTGTAGTTGCGACATTGCCTGTTTCCACTGTTGAATCATTCTGGACGTTTTCTATCTGTGATGCAAATTGTTTATTTGCACAAACAAAGTAGACTCCTTATGCATGGATCAACTCCATGTGATGTCTTCCCCATCTTCTCTATTTAAATATATAAGCTGTTAACCCTGTCATCAATAAACCCTGAGCTTTAATAGGAAATGGTTCTATTGACTGAAAACAGCAGCAGTTAAAATAATGTATAGTGCAGAATGAGGACATTCAGCCCTTTGTACGTATGACAGCTCGTTGTAAAAGCTATCCAATTAGTCCAATGCCATTGGCTCTTTCTCCACAGACCTGCATTATTTTCCTTGTGAAATATATATCTAATTCCCTTTTGAAAGTTACTATTGAATCTTTCACAAACGATTCCAGGTCATCTGAACTCATTAAAAAAGACACTTCTCCATTTCCCTTGTTGTTTTTGTCAATGATCTTAAATCTTGTCCGTTGCTTATTGGTCCTCCTGCCAGTGGACACAGTTTCTCGAGAGATTCTCTTAATCTCCCGCTAAATTTAAAGCAAGACGGTACCTGTAGTTCAGATCCATATAGAAAGAAATTGTTCAATATTTCAAAGACTTTGAGTGCGATCTATCTGCCACTCTGCGCCTGGAAAGCAGCATGGCGCAATGTGGGCGGTAAATGCCAGGAGACCCCGCTCCCGGGATCTACCCGGCTTATTATGCCTCGCAAGATCTATGGGCGGAATCACATTTTGGCAAATTAGGATTTTAGAGTGAGACAGCTAGTCTCACTCTAATGTGCAGTTACCTGAGGTAACCAGGCCATTGGGATATATCCTCTTCGCTGATGAGTACCTTTCAGTACTGGGCCCCACAATGGCATGCTGCCCTCGGAGTGGCTGTTGGGGAAATGAGACAGTCACCCACCTTCTTGTGGAATGTGCCTTTGCAAAGAAGGTCTGGAGAGAGATGCAGTGGTATTTGTCAAGGTTCATCCCGAGCAGCTCTGTGACACAGGACTCTGTGCTCTACGGACTGTTTCCAGGGACACACACCGAAACAAACATCAACTGCTGCTGGAAGGTCATCAACTCGGTGAAAAACGCTCTTTGGTCTGCCCGGAACTTGCTGATCTTCCAGTGCAAAGAGCTGTCCTCTACCGAGTGTTGCAGACTGGCACATTCCAAGGTCCAGGACTACGTGCTGAGGGACGCACTCAAGCTTGGGGCAGCTGCCGCCAAGGCGCAATGGGGAAAGACCACTGTGTAAAGTCTTACCAGCAAATGTGCACCGAGGGGCGGGTAACAGTGTAAACCCCCCTCGGTCTGGGTCATTAACGCTCCAATGTATAAAACAAACATGACAATGTAAATATTTAAGAAGGAATTGTAACGTAAAGAGCGATATGTGTAATGTTATCAAAATTGAATGGAAGAAAGTCAAGGGAATGTGTAACTCTGATGGAAATGTACAATCAAGACAATTCGAAATGTTCTGTAATGTTTATGATAGATTTTATGAATAAAGTATATTTTTTGAAAAAAAACCTTGTGGGGGTCTCCCAGGGGATCGAAGGCCTCCAGGTGCTTACCCTTTGGACAGGGTAGCACCCTGGCATTGCTAGTGCCAGCCTGACATGCTGGCAGTGCCACCTGGGTGCCAGCCTGGCACTGCCAAGGTGTCAAGCTGGCATTTTTAGCATGGTGATGGTCGGGCCTGGGGGTGCCCTGTACACATGAGTTGGGGGGGCTGCTGAGGACCCCCTTATAAGTGATTTGGGGCTTTGGGGGATTTTGCGTTTGGGGGTGGATTAAAAATAGCGTCCCGATCTCTCCCTGCACTGAGGAGTTCTGGCAAGTAAGGCTCTTCAGTGCAGGAAACGGGACCAAGTGCGGCCTCGAGCACGCAATCCTCGCTGAGGCCCCGTATCTAACCAGAGTCGCGTTAGATAGCATTGTGCTTCTTGGCACTGTGGATACTGGCAAAGATGCGGCTAAACGCGCTCGCTATGGGTCTCTGTTTCCATTTCGTTCGATCGCACCCTTTAACACCCACTCCCTACATTACAGCAGTGGCTACACTTCAAAAGTATTTAATTGGTTGTAAAGCACTTTGAGACATCCAGTGATCATGCATTGTGGTTAGCAAATCTTTCTTCACTCTTCACTGAAACTTTGAACCGGTCAGAACTGGACCGGCTCAAAGGTACACGGTAAATCCAGTACGAAGTCTTACAACACCAGGTTAAAGTCCAACAGGTTTGTTTCGATGTCACTAGCTTTCGGAGCGCTGCTCCTTCCTCAGGTGAATGAAGAGGTCCACAACATGGTAAATCGGCATTTGGCTCAGCAACCTGTTTCACAGTTCTACTATTATTGCTGAAAAGAGAGACATGTCTACGAAGCTTTTCCTCTTGTGCTCATCAGGGCAAACACAAGAATGGCACATTTCAAATAATCCCAAAAATCTATACTCCAGGAGCAAAAGGTGCTGATTGGTTGGCAAGGAAGCTATTTCACGCTGCTTCTATGCAGTGATGTCAGGAGTGGCATTTTCCACTAAATGGATATGGCTATCAGTTTAAAAAGTTATTCTGCCTACTGTACAATTGTGTATGAATTTTGGTGCCCATGTGATGTGCAATACATAGGCTGTATGCCCAAGCAATTGGCTGACCAAATTAAATTGCATGTTTTCTCAGTTGTCCAATATAGGCTGTGTACGGACTGTACTCAACCAGCCCACACTGGCAAATCCCAAAATAAAATATTTACTGTTAGTTGTGATTCTGCGATTGGGCACCACCTGCTGAACAATCCTGAATGCGCTAGTAGCTACACTAACACCCAATTTAAGGTAATCAGTTGTTATCATTTACCCTTGCTAAAAGCGACATACCTGCAAACAAAAGGAATATGTTCAAGCTTTGTTCCTTTTTTGAATTACCGGGGAATTTGGAGAGCCTATAGTTCCCCCATTGCTTTCTCCATGGCAACTCCTTGGCCAATCAGGGTCAACTTGCAAACAATCGCCCTTTTCTCCTGGACTATAAATTGTTGTGGTTGTTTGAAATGTGGTATTCTTGCCATTGTCCTGAATTCAAGATGAGTGCAAGACAAACATTTTACACAGTCTAGTCTTTCATTTACTTCGTAGACCTCAACTAAACTGACACTGATTCTAAGTCCCTCCAAAGTATAGAGACCCATGATTTGGAAACAGGATTTAGGCCAGATTGTAGGAGACCTCAGAAAAGAAGATTGGAAATTGCACATCGAATGTTATGTTTCAAAGAAATATTCCCAGGAACATGGGGACAGACTTTCCAATTGGACCATAGATTGGACATCACACAGGGGGTTTGTCGTTTTCATCCTGCCTGATCCAATTATCATTGGATAATAAATCAGGATGAGGAAGAACGCTCTATTTTCATTCAACCATCCAGGTGCACACTTTGCACTCCCCATTTCTGCATCAACGATTTTGTTTCTATTAAATCCATTCTCAAGATGTGGACTTCACTGGCAAGTACGGAAGTTATTGTTCACCTCCTGCTGCCCCGAGAATGCGGTGCAGGCTTTTTAATAAACTGCCGTAGCCCGTGTGGTGAAGGTACTCCCACAAGTTTTGACCCAGCGACGATGAAGGAATGAATGGCGTGTGACTTGGAAACGATTACGCAGCTCCTGCCATCATGTTAAAGCAGTGGAGGTTGTAGTTTGGCAGGGACCTCCAAGGAAACACTCCTGATTTGTTCAAGTGTATTCTCTGAAAAACAGAGGAACTGACTTCCCTTAGAAAAATCCCAACTCATTTGTTCACGGTTCAGAAATAATTATTTATATTTACCCAAGATGTTGCCTTTAACAGACAACCAGATAATATTACAGGATAACATCGATCCACTCACCAGCCGGTGAATAAATATCATTTTGAAAAGAATCAATTTGCGTTTTTAAAACAGTAGAGTTGCTCTCAAATTAAATGCATTGCATTATAAAATCAATTGAAGAGACAGCACCGCAATTCATATTTTAAAAACCGATATTCTGGAATTTTAGAATTGGTTTTCCAGTGTGATCTTTAAAGAGGACTTGGTATTTTACATAGATACATACATAGAGGTTAGGAGCAGGAGGAGGCCTTTTGACCCTTCGAGCCTGCTCCTCCATTTATCATGATCGTGGCTGATCATCCAACTCAATAGCAGAATCCTGCTTTCTCCCCATAGCCTTTGATCCCATTCTCCTCAATGAATGAAAATCGCTTATTGTCACATGTAGGCTTCAAATGAAGTTACTGTGAAAAGCCCCTAGTCGCCACATTCCAGCACCTGTTCGGGGAGGCTGGTACGGGAATTGAACCGTGCTGCTGGCCTGCCTTGGTCTGCTTTAAAAGCCAGCTATTTAGCCCAGTGTGCTAGATACAGTGTGCTGTATCTAGCCAAATCTTGAATATATTCAATGTTTTAGCATTAGTTAATTCCTGTGGCAATGAGTTCCACAGGCTCACCACTCTTTGTGTGAAGAAATGTTTCCTCATCTCTGTCCTAAATGGTTTATCCTGAATCCTCAGACTGTGACCCCTGGTTCTGGACACACCCACCATCGGGAACATCTTCCCTGCATCTACCCTGTCTAGTCCTGTTAGGATTTTATAAGTCTCTATGAGATCCCCCCTCATTCTTCTGAACTCCAACGAGAGGCAATCCCAACCTAGTCAATCTCTCCTCATATGACAGTCCCGCCATCCCTGGAATCAGCCTGGCAAACCTTCGCTTCACTCCCTCGAGAGCAAGAACATCCTTCCTCAGAAAATGAGACCAAAACTGCACACAATATTCCAGGTGTGGCCTCACCAAGGCCCTGTATAATTGCAACAACACATCCCTGCTGCTGTGCTCGAACCTTCTCATAGTTCATTTTTTCCCCCCTTTGTGATAGGTGTCATTAGCAGGATGGTGAATTGCACGCCCTTGCAATGATTGTTTGTCAGAATGGCAGTTCTCCAGGGACAGCATTATAAAGATGTGTCTTTTCGAGCTCGGCTGGTGCACATCTTGAGCAAGTTGTCCTCTGGGACACAAAGTACCCACTGGAATACAGAGGAGGCAACCTTTCAGGGGGAAAAAAGCTAATTTACCACCTTGTGGATCTGCAACTTAGTTTATGCTTCAATCACCTAACCACTGATTAAATGAAAGCATGATTCTTATTTGCAATGCAGTTCTTGAATGCAATGCAGCGCCGGAGTAGTGCAAAACCAGGAATAAAAATATAAAGATAATAATTGATTTCAGTACATTTTATCACTAAATTCTGTGCTGGGCAACAGAAATCAGAATAATATTCGGGTCAGCCTGCATGATATAAACAGGTCTGATTCATCATGCAAAATATATATTTTTTAAACTGCAAAACATAATATGCACAGGTGAAACAAAATGCAACAGAATTAATCAGTAAAGCCTTGCACAGCTGCTCCCTGAAAAGGTAAGCTGGCAACTTGTAACCAGTTATTTCTAACCAGACTGCTTCTAACCAGACTGTTTCATGTCTTCTGTGGAAACCCTGAAGATTACATTACTCCACCCAGCAATAGTCGGTGAGCAAATGAAAAAGATGTAGGATTTGCAGGGTTCCAGCAAAAGAGGGGGGGGGGGGGGAGGGGAAACAAAGGCCAGAGTCACAGGTGAGATGGGGGTGGGGATATGGAAGTCAGGTTGAAACCAGCAGGTGAGGGTGAGATGTGATGGGGAAGGCAGCAGGGACAGTTAGGAGGAGTGTTTACAGTCAGATGTGGGACAGGTTTGACTGAGGGAGGAGGGCGGGGGGGGGGTCGGTGAGTGTGGTGTTTGAGGAAAGAAGAGCCTGGACTTTGCTGACCCTGATTTGAAGGAAGGAAGGAGGTGGGCGGCCGTGTGGCTGGAGCCCGGGGCCAGTGGAGAGGCGGAGTGTTGACTGAGAGGAGGAGGAGGTCGGGGAGCAGCCAAGGAAAGAAAGGCGGAGGGTGAGCTGGTGAGCGACGCACTGGGGGGAATTCACGACCGCCTGGAGATTTGGGCGGTGCAAGGTAGGAATCGCTCTTCCCCCTGACAGAAAGGATTGTTGACTTGGAAATGAGAGTTAAAATGGGTTGAAGGCTTTGAAATGTAACTCGAAATATCTCAGCATTGCTGCAAACCCTCCTTGGCAAATATCAAAAATTGAGTTAGGAGTTGTTGCTTCATACAAACAATAATTTAGTCACCTGGGTTGTTCCTGATAACCACGATTTCTACTGTTATCTCAATCCAGTAGTTTAACCGAATTTATACCATTCGCCATCCTAAACAAGAACTCGAAAGATAAGTTAGGCTGATTGGAAAACATGTTTGTTTGTTCTTGAATAATTAAATCGTCCAATAATTTGAATCAAGCAATGCAGATAATATAGCACAGTGGGAATGGAGTTCTTTCAGAATGAATAATCAGGTAATTTTTAATTTACTATTTTGTGATTTGAGAATAATATATTTTTTTTCTGTATATTTGACGTACAAGTTCCAAAGTGCTGGAAAATTGGGATTAGAAGAGATGGGTGCCTGATGGCTGGGGCAGACACCATGGGCCAAAGGGCCTGTTTCTGTGCTGTAAAACTCTTATGACGACAATGAAAATCGCTTATTGTCACGGGTAGGCTTCAATGAAGTTACTGTGAAAAGCCCCTAGTCACCACATTCCGGCGCCTGTTCGGGGAGGCTGGCACGGGAATTGAACCGTGCTGCTGGCCTGCCTTGGTCTGCTTTAAAAGCAGTTATTTAGCCCAGTGAGCTAAACCAGCCCATTGATTGAACGTGAGATGCTGCTGAAAACATCTCTGCAGTTTACAGCAATGGGTTACGCACCAGCACTGCTCGTGTCACCACATATGTTAAGTTCCCTCGCCATGGAGAACTCTTGATTGCAAATGTCTTCTGAGGAAATAAATCTGCTTTCCTTACCTGGTCTGCTCTACATATGACTCCAGAACCACAGCAATGTTGTTGGTGCTTTTTTAAAAATTATTTATTGTCACAAGTAGGCTTACATTAACACTGCAATGAAGTTGTTTTTTAAAATAAATTTAGAGCACCCAATTCATTTTTTTCAATTAAGGGGCAATTTAGCGTGGCCAATCCACCTAACCTACACACCTTTTGGGGGCAGACACAGACACGGGGAGAATGTGCAAACTCCACACGGACAGTGATCCAGAGCTGGGATCGAACCTGGGACCTCGGTGCCGTGAGGCAGCAGTGCTAATCACTGCTCCATTGCGCTGACCAAACACTGCAATGAAGTTACTGTGAAAAGCCCCTAGTTGGCACCTGTTCGGATACACGGAGGGAGAATTTAGAATGTCCAAATTACCTAACAGCACGTCTTTCGGGACTTGTGGGAGGAAACCGGTGCACCCGGAGGAACCCCACGCAGACACGGGGAGAACATGCAGACTCTGCACAGACAGTAACCCAAGCTGGGAATCGATCCTGGGACCCTGGCGCTGTGAAGCAAAAATGCTAACCACTGTGCTACCATGCCGCCCGTTAACTGTGCTCTAAATTGGCGAGCAAACCACTCTGGTGTACCAAACTGTTACAGAAAAGTCAGAAAGGAAGAAAATTATACAGACCACCTGTCATCGACCTAGGCACTGGAAACCACAATGGCACACCCCTGCTGACCTGCACAGTCCTCCTTATTAACATCTCGGTTCTTGTGCTAAAATTGGGAGAGCTGTCTCACAGACTGGTCAAGCAACAGCCTGATGTAGACATGCTCACGAGATGATAGCTTACAGTTCATGTCCCAGACAACACCATCACCACCACTGGTTATGTCCTTTCCCACCGGCAAGACCAACTCAGCAGAGGTAGTGGTGTACAGAGTCGGGAAGAAGTTGATCGAGGTGCTCTCCATATTCATTCCGGACCCCATTAAGTCTCGTGGCATCATGTCATACAAGGCAAGGAAATCATTTGATGTTGAACACCACTTGGAGGTAGCACGGAGGGTGGAAAGGGCACAGAATGTACTCTGGGTGGGGGACTTCGAAGTCTAACACCAAGAGTGGCTCAGTAGTATCACGACTGGCCAAGTCATAGATCATAGAATTTACAGTGCAGAAGGAGGCCATTCGGCCCATCGAGTCTGCACCGGCTCTTGGAAAGAGCACCCTACCCAAGGTCAACACCTCCACCCTATCCCCATAACACAGTAACCCCACCCAACACTAAGGGCAATTTTGGACACTAAGGGCAGTTTATCATGGCCAATCCACCTAACCTGCACATCTTTGGACTGTGGGAGGAAACCAGAGACGGAGGAAACCCACGCACACACGGGGAGGATGTGCAGACTCCGCACAGACAGTGACCCAAGCCGGGAATTGAACCTGGGACCCTGGAGCTGTGAAGCAAGTGTGCTATCCACAATGCTACCATGCTGCCCGAAGGTGTACAATTTGGACAAAAGTCATGGAATATATAGCTGCCAGACGGGTGAGCGAACCAGCAAAAAGGAAAAACATACTTCACCTCGTCCTCTCTAATCTAACTGTCGCAAATGCATCTGTCCATGACAGTATCGGTAGGAGTGACCACCGCACAGTCCTTGTGAAGATAAAATCAATCGTGCTAAATTATTTCAAACAGATCTAACTGCTCAAAACTGGCGCTGTGGGCCATCAGCAGAAACAGAATTGTACTCCTCCATAATCCGTAACTAAATGATCTGGCATATCTCTCACTCTACCAATACCTTCAAGCCAAAGGATCAGCCCTGGTTCAATGCAGAGGAAGATGGTGGTGGTTGTTGAAGAATCATCTCAGTCCAGGGACATCGCTGTAGGAGTTCCTCAGGGAAATGTCCGAGGTCTAACCATCGTCAGCTGCTTCATGAACAAACTTCTTTCCATCATAAGGTCAGAAGTAGGGATGATTGCTGATGATTGCAAATGTTCAGCGCCATTTGTGACTCTTCAGATACTGTAGCAGTCAGTTTCATATGAAGAAAAACCCGGATAACAATCAGACTTGGGCTGATAAGTGGCAAGTAATATTTAATATTTGTGCCATACAAGTGCTAGACAATGACCATCTCCAACAAGAGGAAAATGAATCATCTACCCTTGATGTTCAGTGGCATTATCATCTCTGAATCCCCCACTGTTAACATCCTGGTTGTTACCATTGACCAGAGACCTAACTTGACCAGTTTTAAATACTGTGGGTACAAGAGCAGGTCAGAGGTTGGGAATCCTGCATTGAGTAACTCACCTCCTGACCACCCCAAAGCCTGTGCACCATCTATAAGGCAGGTCAGGAGTGCGATGGAATACTCCCCACTTGCTGGATGAGTGTGTCTCCACCACATTTAAGAAGCTTGACACCGTCCAGGACAGCGCAGTCCACTTGATTGACACTCCTTCCGCCACTTTAAACATGCACTGCAGCAAGTCAACAAGACTCCCTCAACATCAACTTCCAAACCTGTGACCTCTCCCATCTAAGAGGTACACAGGCAGCAAATACATGGCAACACCGTCTGCAAGTTCCCCTCCAAGCCACACACCATCCTGACTTGGAAATATGTCACCGTTCCTTCACTATCATTGCATTTACATCTTGGAACACTCTTCCTAACCGCACTGTGGGTGTACCTGCACCAGCGGACTGTAACGGTTCAAGGCGGCGGCTCATCAATACTGTCCCAAAGGCAATTGAGGATGGGCAACAAATGTTAACCCAGCTAGCGAAATATTTTGTTTAAAAATGCAGATCAAGAATATTTGTATGACTGTGTCAATTGGACAGTTTAATTCTGGTCTCTGCAACTGCCTTACAATTCTGTTTTATCATGTTCGGTTACCCATACCTTTACAAAATTACTTGCTTTTTCCTTTTTGTTTGAATGTGTGTCTTGCTACATTTATTAAATTAATGTTTTTGAAGTTCCAACACTGTAGTTCAAAGCAAAGCCAAGCGGATGGGATCAACGCCAGCAGAATGGCACCAATCCTGCCGTACTGTCATTTTCATCAGCATATTTTTGAGCCATTTCAAATGTAAACAAGCGGCAAAGTTACCAGCCATTTGTGACAATTGTATTGCATAGTCACAATATTCATACTCTGGAAGTTTTCTCTTGCAACGCAATATTTTTAAAATTAAGTTTGTGAGCAAAATAGGAACTCAAATTTGAATTTCTATCGGTGACATGAGTATGAATTTGACTTCAAATCAGGCATGGCTCCGCCACTGAAAGTGTGGACCACAATATCACACCCATTCATCATTTGTTTCTTGCATTCTAATTTCAGAAACAAATCACGATTCCAAACAGTTTAAAGGACAACACATTCCATCTCACAGTTGCAGGCAGCATTCTGTGCATTGTTTCCCTCTTGTTCTGCATTCCGTAAAACATCTGCACACGTACGCACCGGGTGACCAACAAGACAAACGGGGACCAGGAGGCCCATTGATCCAGAGGGAGAGGCCTACCCCATCACACTGCGACACCCAACAGGCCACTGGGCGTCACCATTACTCTCATTCGAAGTCTGTTTCCAGTGTTGATGACTGCTTGTGTGAAGAATTCTCCCTGACAGCAGTCCTGAATTTGCCCTTCAACGGTTTTGGCCCGTGCTACTGTGTAGCCGCTCTCCTGTTTACCTCATGGTCCTAATGCTCCGGATTTAACTCCACGCCACTTAACATCTTGCTAGCAGATCTTCTGTGGCACTGCTCATGGTGAGTCGCAGGGTTATCAACAAGGTATGACGGGATTGTGTGACATTTGCGTTAACCGTTTCAAATGGGGACAATGCAAACATAATCATAGAATCCTTACAGTGCAGAAGGAAGCCACTTGGCCCATCGGGTCTGCACCAACTTGGTGGAAGACTAATGAAAGACTTCTGTCATAGCAGCTCTTTTTGGAAATGTTCATAGGAGGTTGGATGAATTTTTCCAATATAGAACAGAGAACATAGAACATAGAACAATACAACAGAACATAGAACATATAGATGTTATGAACAAACTGTCATTAGGAATGTGTGACAAAAAGTGTAGGAGCAGAATTAGGACATTTGGCCCATCGAGTCTGCTCCGCAATTCAATCATGGCTGATCGGTTTCTCATCACCATCCTCCTGCCTTCTCCCCATAACCCCAGATCCCCTGATTAATCAACCTCTGTCTTAAAGACACTCAGTGATTTGGCCTCCACAGACTTCTATGGCAAAGAGTGCCACAGATTCACCACCCTCTGGCTGAAGAAATTCCTCCTCATTTCAGTTTTTAAAGGGTAGTTAGTCCCTTCCGTCTGAGATGGTGTCCTCTGGTTTTTTTAGTTTTTCCTACAAGTGGAAACATCCTCTCCACATCCACTCTATCCAGGCCTCACAGTATCCTGTAAGTTTCAATAAGATCCCCCCTCATCCTTTTAAGCTCCAAAGAGTACAGACCAAGAGTCCTCAATCGCTCCTCATATGGCAAGCTCTTCATTCCAGGGTTCATTCTTGTGGACCTCGTCTGGACCCTATCCAAGGACAGCACATCCTTCCTTAGATACGGAGCCCAAAACGGCTCTCAATACTTCAAATGGGGTCTGACCAGAGCCTTAGACAACCTCAGAAGCAAGCCTCACTCTTGCATTCTAGCCCTCTCGGCATGAATGCTACCATTGCCTTTGCCTTCCTAACTGCCGACTGAACCTTCACGTTAACCTTAAGAGGATCTTGAACAAGGACTCCCAAGTCCCTTTGTGCTTCTGATTTCCTGAGCCTTTACCCATTTAGAAGATAATCTATGCCTCCATTCTTCCTACCAAAGTGCATAACCCCACACTTTTCCACATTGTATTCCATCTACCACTTCTTTGCCCACTCTCCTAGCCTGTCCAATCCTTCTGCAGCCCGTCTGCATCCTCAATACTACCTGTCCCTCTACTGATCTTTGTATCATCTGCAAACTTAGCAACAGTGCCTTCAGTTCCTTCTTCCATATCGTTAATATATATTGTGAAAAGTTGTGGTTCCAGCATCGACCCCTGAGGCACACCTCTAGTCACCGGCTGCCATCCTGAAAAAGACCCCTTTATCCCCACTCTCTGCCTTCTGCCAACCAGCCAATCCTCTACCCATGCCAAGATCTTACCCTTAACACCATGGGTTCTTAACTTAATTAACAGCCTCTTATACGGCACCTTGTCAAAGGCCTTCTGGAAATCTAAATAGATCAGTTCCACTGAAAATGAAATGAAATTTGCTTATTGTCACAAGTAGGCTTCAAATGAAGTTACTGTGAAAAGCCCCTAGTCGCCACATTCCGGCGCCTGTTCGGGGAGGCTGGTACGGGAATCGAACCGTGCTGCTGGCCTGCCTTGCTCTGCTTTAAAAGCCAGCGATTTAGCCCAGTGTGCTAAAACAGCCCCTTATTTATCTTTATCACCAGGTTCTTCTTTATCTAACGCCCTTGTTACCTCCTCAAAAAATTCTAACAGATTTATCAGACATGACCTCCCCTTGACAAAGCCATCCTATTTTATTATGCACTTCCAAGTACTCTGCAATCTCATCTTTAATAATGGACTCTAAAATCTTACCAATGACCGAAGTCAGGCTAACCGGCCAGTAATTTCCTGTCTTCTGCCTCCCTTCCTTCTTAAACAGTGGTGTTACATTAACCACTTTCCAGTCCTCTGGGACCTCCCTGCCTCCAGTGATTCCTGAAAGATCACCACCATTGCCTCCACAATCTCCTCAGCTATCTCTTTTAGAACCCTGGGGTGTAGTCCATCCGGTCCAGGTGATTTATCCACCTTTAGACCGTTCAGTTTCCTCAGAACCTTCTCCTTAGTGATGGCCACTGCACTCACCTCTGCCCCTTGATTCTCCTGAAGTCTGCATTCCTCCAATTCTGACCTCTCCTACATCTCCAATTCTCTTTGCTCCACCATTGGCAGCCATGCCTTCAGCTGCTTCAGTCCTAAGCTCTAGCATTCCCACCGCATACCTCTCTCCATTAAGATGCTCCTTAAAATCTATCTCTTTCACGATACAGTATGAATATTTTAAAATAGGTCACTGTCAAATTTTGTGCGATAGCATTCCAGTGAAATTCTTTGGGACATTTCATTTCTTTAAAAGGTGTGAAGATAAATGCAAGTTGTTGTTGTAGTGCATGTCCTCCGACATGGAAAGTTGGAATTCATGGCCATCTCTTTGTGTTAATGTTCCTGTCTCCACCTTCTTCTCAATGTCTCTCTGCTGCTTCTCCATCTTTGTTTTCAGGGAGACGTGTCTTTTGTGGCTTTCTGCTTCTAGCACTCTCGCTCTTTCACTTTTTCAGTAGGGTAGGCTAATCACAGCGCATCGCAATCCAGCCACAAGGTGGAAGTGGATGGTGGGAGCTTGTGGGATCCAAAAATGGCGGGAGGCAGTTGGCAGACATGGATGGAGGGTTTGGGGTTTTTTTTTCCGAGTCGTGGGCACTGATGTGGAGTAGATCGCTCACTTATTATAGGACCTGTTCAATTTTCACCTTGTTGATTTTATTGCGATGAAAATCAGAGGGGTCCACAACAGACTAGTGACCTGTTCCATCACTTTACTGCTCAGATAATGACATTGGAATTTAACCTTGTGATCCGTTCATGGCTCCAGGTTCTACCCCTCACTCGTGGTTGATCCCAAAGCCATCTACCCAACGCCACCATGCCCCAGTCCTTCTATTTCCAGCTCACCCCCATCTCTGTGTCTCATGATATGAGTGATCCCCGGGACAATTTCCTCCCTTGAAAGATCCACTTTTGCTTGGCCGCTGGCTGACATCACACCCCATTCTCTCCATTGTACGATTTTTGATTCACTTCTCCTTCACACTCCCCTCCTCCTGGTTGGCCCCTCCCCCATCCACCATAATTCCCACCCTTTCTCTGAACCCTGGTACACAGCCTGGTCCAAAGCCCTTAATTTAAGATGCTACGCTCTTTTCACAAGAGTGTTTTGAGAGCTGGGTGCCTCAAAAACATTTTCAGGACTGCTTCCATCTCACCAGTTTTATTGGCAATGAGACGGGCAGCAGGATGGTGACGAGTGAGCCGGAGAAAGGAGGACTTTATGTCCTAAGTTTAAAAGGTATTTGCAGCAGCACCGACGTGAGCCGCAAGTCGGGACATAGGAAGGAGGGAGAGAAAGATTCGGAGTTCAGGCTGGAAGCCTTGCTGAAGAAAGATGCAGAGATGATGGAGAGCAAATTCACTATTCCCTATTCCCTCATAAGTGGGAATAATCTTTCCCTGTATACCCAAACTGCAGGCCTCCATATTCTACAGACTCTTTTTCTGCTTGCCCCTCTCAATGCCATTCCAGCTCACCATGTTGCCCATGCTGCTCCCAGTGTAGTGTTCAATTGTTCTGTGTTTGATTATGTGAGTCTGATAACAGATCGACACTCATTCGCTTGTTTGGTTAAGTCTGGCTGTTGAATCAGAGAAAAGTAAACAGAAGCACAGAAGCTACTAGAAGCTGAGTTTTGAAGCATGGAGTAGACATTTTAAAAGCACTGTAAATAAAGTTACTGCGCACCTGGAAGTTGGTGTCATCTCTACATAGATCCGAGATTTAAAAGCTACGACACCAAGCTCTGTGAGAAATTCTCAACTCCGTGCTGACTCACTTCCCCCTCTCTGAAGTCAGTGTCGCACACTTTCCAAAGCCAATCTCTTTCCCTGAGAGCTGTCATTCAGCGATACTTAACCCTCGTCTTCTCACCCGTCCAGCCTACCGTCTCTTTTGCCTGAACCACAATCTTCCACTTCCCTCAGCCCCTGGCCACCCCAAGCCCGGCGGCGAGCAAACTGCGGGCTGCGACTCCAACTGCGACCAGAGAAACAACGATTGAGGTCGGGACAAATAACGCCACATTAATACCTCCCCTGCCCACATGGGCAGCCGCCCCCACACCCCACCTTGTATTGTTCTGTTGGCGGTTGATGAATTACTGGTGGCACAGTTACTTTTCCTGCGACGGCTCTGATCAGGCATATTGTGATGTACCAATAGATCAACATAAATACATGAGAGGTTTCCTGGAATGCCTGGTCGCAATGGGCACGAATTTAGTGCCCAGCAACATCCCGGTGACCGAGGGCCTGGGACTTTCATCACGGAATTTCATATTGATGTTGATCTGTAATATGCTAATTTTAATGATATACTGTATGTGACAATGCTGTTTTATTGCTATTTTGTTGGTGCCTGGGGTTGTGTTAATTTTTTACTATCGAAATGGGTTTGTTTGGACAACAGTTTGGGAAGCACTGCCCGGGTCCCTATTCTTCAAAAGCAGCTCCGCACCTCTCTATCCTCCATGGAAATAACGTGCATCTTTTGCTTCCATGACTTGTAACTCCACTTCCAGTGTCTCCCTCACCAGCTGTATATCGAGGCACAAGCCATCAACTGGAGCGATTATTAAGGTGACTCTTGGGATTTTGAAGGGAAGTCTTCAGGAGCCTCAGTAGGTCAGGACGGATTGTGCTGTACACTCCCAAACGTGGTTACTTGTTGTGCCCTACGTAACGTCAGAAAATAAGGAAATAGGCTCCCATTTACTTAGAAATTCCAGAACCTCAGAATATGCCAAACCCCTTTCAGGACAATCAAGTCAATGTTGTAATGTAGGAAAAGCGATAAAAAGGTGATCGAGACATTGGCCAGGATACTGAGAAAAACTTCTCTATTCTTCGAATTGTGCCATGAGGTCTTGCAGTCCAAACGAGAGGGCAAAAGGGGCCTTGGTTCAGTTTCTCATCTGAAAAATGGCATGTCTGACACTGCAACACTTTGCCCGCACTGCGCACTGAAGTGTCGGCTTGGATTTTGTGCACATGTCTCTGGAAAGGGAAGGAATGGAGTCGGCACCTTTGGAGGGAATAGGCTGTTGAGGAAGCTGAGAAACCTGAAGTTTAACCGACTTGATCAAGCACGGATATTGAAATGTTTTGGCGGACAACCCTAAGATATAGGAACAGGAGTAAGCCAAGCAGCCTTACAAGCTGCACCGTTTAATAGGATTGTGGCTGATCTAACACTCACAAAGTCCACTTTCCTGCCTTATCTCTGTGACCCTTAATTCCCCCACTGATTAAAAACCTATCAATCTCAGCCTTTAAAATGTTCAGCGACCCTCAGGTGCTACAGCTTTCTGCAGTCTCTCTCCATTTAAAGAATAATCCGTGAGGCCCTGTGAGTTCGGAATCTCTGAGCATGTTGTGATACATATGAGCATACGAATTAGGATCAGGAGGCCACCAGGCCTCAAGCCTGTTCCGCCATTCACCAAGGTCACGGCTGATTTGATTCTAACCTCAAATTTACTCTCTTCCTGCCCTCCGATGACCTTTCATGCCCTTGCTAAACAAGAATCCATCTACTTCTGCCCTTCCCTGCTAACCAGGATTTGGGCCTAACCTTTCTCTGCCTAGCTCTGCTTGTTCTGTGTAAAGGCACAAATGGTTTCATTGGTTACCTCTGCTGCTTGGCAATTTTTAACGGTCGTTTTTATTCATTACTTTTACTAGTTCATTGCTTTGACATTGATTTTTACCTTTTCTTTACACTTGAACATCTTTTTCCTTTTTTAAAATCATGTTTATTGCTGTGTGTGTTAATACCAGGTATTGCGGTACCTGAGAGGTGGATGACCATTGGTTAGACCCAGGAGTCTACCATTGGCTGATGTACATAGCTCCGCCCAGAGAGGCGGGGTATAAGAACCGATGCCGTCCCAGCAGCCTTCACTTTCTGTATCGAAGCTGCTGGGGAAGAGTTCTACCAGATTAAAGCCTATTAGTTATGACTCACCTTGTCTCGAGAGTAATTGATTGCGCATCACTGTGCCAAGCCAGAGCTCAGGCAGCGGCTGCTGGGTTTCCTGCTGGGGATGAGAGGCTCACGAGAAGTCTTGACTGCTTTTTGGAGGGCTGGCAAAAGAGGTTATGTTTGCTCCAATAGAAAGGCAAATGATCAAAATGCCTGGCAGCATGTGTGCAGAGAGAAACAGGTCCGTGACCCTTTGTTCGAACCAGTGCGGGTTGTGGACCTGAAGTGTTGACTCGGTTTCTCGCTCTATTATATGCTGCCTGACCTGCTGTGGATAATGGGCGATAAGGACTGCCTTGAGGTGCTGAATCCGTCACCTATGGTCTGTCGCTTCAGAAGCTCAAAACGAACATCCTCTATAATAGAGAACTACACATGATGGGGTGTGGGGTAGCTTTAAGCTAATTTTGCTGGATAAGAAATGGGAAGGGGCTCAGTTCAGCCACCTGTTTAGTACTCTCTATCGACGTCCATGGCAGGGTAAAATCAGGAGGGTGTAAAGTGGGCTTCCCACGGGCAGTTAAAATGACTACTCTCTTGCCCATTCTTTATAAAGCATCGACGATTGCAACTGCAATTGAGGTACCTGCCCCCTGTTGTCTGCACAGGATGTCCCTTGTTCTGTGAATTGGAAAACGGCCCAATGAGACAGCAGCAAAGGAGCACGGTCTGCATCATCCCTTTGTGATGGTGTAATCCAGACTTACAGTGAGAAATAAAGAAGCTTGGCAAAAGAGCAGCCTATCTAGACACACCCCACACTATCCTCGTAAGACCATAAGACATAGGAGCAGAATTAGGCCATTCGGCCCATCGAGTCTGCTCCACCACCAGGAACCATGCCTAACCTTTCTAGCACCGCCAGTCCACCTAACCGGCACATCTCTGGACTGTGGGACGAAATCCACGCAGACACGGGGAGAACGTACAATCTCCACACAGTCACCCAAGGCTGGAATTGAACCTGGGTTCCTGGGTCCCTGGCACTTGTGAGGCAGCAGTGCTAACCACTGTGCTCCCGTGACACCCTTAATACCTCCCATTCTTCTACCTCACGCACCCACTGCCCCACAGCTCCGCTGCTTCCCCAACTACCTGTTACTCTCCCCAAGATATACTCCCTCCCTCTCAGCTGGCTACTCCCCCAGCTCCTTTAGCTCCTCCCATGCCCTCTCGCGAATCAGTCTCTGTCTCCCAAACAGCGTAGCCCCTCACACGGGTGTGATCAATGCCACAGATTATATGCCGTCCCTCGTAAGGCACTTGAGACTATTTTGAACCATAGACAGTGGAAGGGGATGGCAGAGTGGTAGAAAAGCAATGCAATCAGAAAGAGGCAGGTTGGAATATGACAGGAGGCCGATCACTGATACCCAGAATCAGCCTGGCTGTGTGTGCTGATCGCCCACAAGCAATGTTGCCGATCACATCACTTGGTAACTGGTACGTGTCACACTCCAGACAGCACCCGCTAATGTTGCTTGCTTCTGACTGGCTGCCTGAAACTGATGGGAGTTTCCAAACTGCAACATTCACTGGCCAAGGAAGAACTGAACCCGGGAAGACCCTGGGGTCACTTTAGAAAGGTGCTGTCGGCCCCCATTTTGTTTTGCCAGCCTATCAACTGCACTCCGGTGAATAAAAATACAGTTTGTAGCATGCATAATTTTCGAACCTTTTTCAACCTTCTTGCAAGATTAGCCCAATTGCAGTTGGAAATGCGTCTGTAAATGTTCCTCGCTCCCCACTCGCGGCCGAGGGCCTGAGTTTGGTGCCAGTGGTGTGTCTTCTCTGTGAGTGACGCGACCACCAATTCACACGAGACAGAGAATGAGGTGTTGGGTGCTCTGAGGTACAGACGAACCAACACGGTTGCGATTGGTACAACGCAGTTTTATTCCATTCAACTATTTATACATCAGACTTGGTACTCAGCACGTTGTGACTGTGTAAGTGTCTTGCTATGAGGTCCTGGCCCTGTGCCGTCTCCAGGTGGACTGCCCAGGAAGTGTCGTGTTTCTTGTTTTATACTGTGACTGCTCTTGTCTGTGATTGGCTGTCGTGTAATGTGTGCTAATTGGTCCGTTGGTCTGTCTATCATTATGTATGTGTTATGATGTATGTTTGAATATCATGACATCCCCCTTTTTACAAGATTATGTGCCTACGTGGTTATAAATATAAATGTGTCCTGAGTGCAGCTAAAGGTGTGTGTGTGTGTGTGTGCGTAATATTTACATCATGTACATGGGGCTTAACTATATACAAGGGGCGATGTCAGGTGTGACATGCTAACGAGGTTGTACCAGAACAAAAAGAAGAACAACGTGGAAATTTGGAACGATCAAACCAAGCCTGTAACGCTAAAACAGTGACATGTTATAAAACAGTGGTTGCAAAAGTTTGACGTGTGAACAGTCTCATAAGTCCAGTCTAGTAGGTGGGCGCCGAATTCGGGTTGACCGCCTCAAGGGTGGGTCAAGAACCACCGGCTGAGGTGCGAGCCTGGCCACGGGCGGCGACAGAAGGGGCATGGTCTGTGGCAGCTCCACGAAGTCGCTATCAGGAACCAGTGGAGGACACGGCGTCTGTGTAGGGTCCCGTTGCGAGCGTGGAAGTAAGCGAAGGGCTCGGCGATTGCGCCTACGCACGGATCCATCCGGCATGCGTACCAGGAACGAGCGGGGAGCCACGCGTCGGAGAACTTCGGCAGGTGCTGACCAGCCACCGTCTGGTAGGTGGATGCGGACGTTGTCTCCAGGGGCCAGGGAGGGAAGATCAGTTGCCCGTGTGTCGTACGATCTCTTCTGGCGACTGCGCTGCAGTTGCATCCTATGCAGTACCGGAGCATGGTCTATTGTTGGTGCCAGGATGGAAGGCACAGTGGTTCTGAGGGCGCGACCCATCAGCAGCTGTGCTGGTGAGAGACCAGTGGCTAGTGGGGCCGAGCGATAGGCCAGCAGGGCGAGGCAGAAGTCCGACCCGGCAGCAGCAGCCTTGCAGAGGAGCCGCTTGGCAATGTGAACACTCTTCTCTGCCTTTCCATTTGACTGGGGATGCAGAGGGCTGGACGTCACGTGTGTGAAGCCATACGAGGCCGCAAAGGACGACCATTCATGGCTGGCAAAACAGGGCCCATTGTCCAACATGACAGTCATCGGAATGCCGTGGCGAGCAAAGGTGTCTTTGCAGGCCCTGATGACAGCAGACAACGTCAAATCGTGCAGGCGTATGACTTCAGGGTAGTTTGCGAAGTAGTCAACTATGATGACATAGTCCCTGCCGAGCGGGTGAAATAGGTCGACACCCACCTTCGCCCAGGGGGACGTCACCAGCTCATGGGGCAGAAGCGTCTCAGGAGGTTGCGCCGGCTGAAACCTTTGGCAGGTTGTACAGTTGAGCACCATGTTAGCAATATCGTCACTGATGCCCGGCCAGTATACCGCCTCTCGGGCCCTCCGTCTGCACTTCTCGACCCCCAAGTGGCCTTTGTGTAGTTGATCGAGAACCAGCTGGCGCATGCTGTGCGGAATCACAATCCGGTCCAGCTTCAGAAGGACGCCATCAATGACGGCCAGGTCGTCTCGGACATTGTAGAACTGCGGGCACTGCCCTTTGAGCCACCCTCCCGTCATGTGGCGCATCACCCGCTGTAGAAGTGGGTCGGCCGCAGTCTCTCGGCGAATACGGGTCAGACTGGAGTCGTCAGCTGGCAGATTTGCCGATCTGAAAGCCACCTGTGCCTCGACCTGACATACGAACCCCTCCGCATCTGGCGGCGTGCTCACTGCTCTGGATCGGGCATCCGCAATGATGAGGTCCTTCCCTGGGGTTTAGACCAGATGGAAGTCGTACCTCCTGAGTTTAAGTAGGATGCGCTGGAGGCGAGGGGTCATCTCGTTCAGGTCCTTGTTTATTATGCTGACCAGGGGGCGGTGGTCAGTTTCGACAGTGAACTGGGGAAGACCATATACATAATCATGGAACTTGTCTACACCGGTTAGCAAGCCCAGGCACTCCTTTTTGATCTGCGCGTAGCGCTGCTCTGTGGGGGTCATGGCTCGCGATGCATAGGCAACTGGGGCCCATGATGCCGTGTCATCCCTCTGCAGGAGCACTGCTCCAATGCCGGATTGGCTGGCATCAGTCGAGACTTTGGTGGCACGAGACGTGTCAAAGAACGCCAATACCGGTGCAGTGGTGAGTTTGAGTTTGAGCTCCTCCCATTCCAGCTGGTGTGTGTGTTGCCACTGGAACTCTGTGGACTTTTTGACGAGGTGGCGCAGAGCCGTTGTGTGGGAGGCAAGGTTGGGAATGAACTTCCCCAGGAAGTTGACCATGCCAAGGAAGCGTAGGACAGCTTTCTTGTCGGCCGGCTGCGGCATGGCTGTGATGGCGCTCACCTTGTCTGCATCCGGACGGACCCCTGACCGGGAGATATGGTCCCCCAGGAACTTCAACTCGGTCTGGCCAAAGGAGCACTTGGCTCGGTTGAGGCGCAGGCCGTTTTCCCGTATGCGGGCAAAAACGCGTTGGAGACGATATATGTGCTCCTGCGGTGTGGTGGACCTGATGATGACATCGTCCACATATACGCGCACCCCTTCGATGCCTTCCATCATCTGCTCCATGATTCAATGGAAGACCTCGGATGCCGAGATGATGCCAAATGGCATCAGGTTGTAGCAGAACCTGCCGAAAGGGGTGTTGAAGGTACATAGCTTTCGGCTGGACGGGTCCAGTTGGATCTGCCAAAATCCTTTAGAAGCATCCAGTTTTGTGAATATCTTCGCCTGGGCCATTTCACTGGTGTTCTCCTCCCGTTTGGGTATGGGGTAATGTTCCCTCATGATATTATTGAGGTTTTTGGGGTCAATACAGATCCGGAGCTCGCCGGAGGGCTTCTTGACACACACCATGGAGCTGACCCATGGTGTGGGCTCCGTGACCCTGGATAGGACCCCTTGGTCCTGGAGATCCTGCAGCTGCTGCTTGAGGCGGTCTTTAAGTGGCGCAGGAACCCTGCGAGGTGCGTGAACGACTGGGATGGCGTCCGGTTTGAGGCGAATTCGGTAGGTGTATGGCAGTGTTCCCATGCCTTCGAATGCCTCCTGGTTGTGGGCAAGGAGCGATTGGAGCTGTGCGTTGAACTCTGCAACCGGGAAGTCAGACGTGCCGTCTGGAGAGAGAGAGAGGATTTGTTGCACAAGGTGGAGAGCCTTGCATGCCTGTGCGCCCAGCAGGGAGTCCTTCGATGAGCCGACTATCTCGAACGAGAATGCGGCCGTGTGTGTGTTGTGTGTCACCTGGAGCTGGCAGGATCCCATGGCCAGGATGACGTTCCCGTTGTAGTCGACCATTTTGCACCGGGATGGCCGAATTGGTGGTCTGACCTTCATGGCGTAGAAGGCGGACCATGTTATGAGGTTGGCGGAGGCGCCAGTGTCCAGGCGGAAAGTGATCAGCGATCGGTTGACCGTCAGGGTGGCACTCCATTCATCGCCCGGATTGATGGTGTTGACCCGGTTCCCATCAATGACCGCAACCCGGAAGGCATCTTGGTCATCTGTGTCATCGGTTTGGATGTCGTGATGTGGATGCTGAATGGTCCGCACGTTCCTGCGAGGTTGTCGGAGATGTGGAAGATCAACAGGTTGAGCCGCTCGACAGTAGGCAGCGTAGTGGCCCATCTTGCCACAGCGTAGGCATTGTCGGGTTTTTGCAGGACATTGCCCTTTTAAATGTACAGCTCCACAGTTGCCGCACGTCATGACGTCATGGCGTTCGTTACGCCACTGCGCATGCGCAGTTCGGTCTTGCGTCGGGCGCGCCTGCGCAGCACGTCCCTCAGTGTTGCCGTAGGTTTTGGCGCGCACAAACGCAGGAGGCCTTAAAAGCACGCGAAACGGACGCCCTCGTCCGGGCCGCGGGCCGGGAGAAACTCGATTGCCTGGACGCCTTCGGCCTCGTGGGTGGCCTGGCTTGCCGATTCGGTCGCGTGGGACCCCCTCCGTGCTGATTCCGTCGCCTGAAATTGGGCATATCGGCTAGTCGCATTCTCATGCAGGACACAGGCTTCAACTGCAGATGCTAAGGTCAGGCCTTTTATTTTTAGAAGCAGCTGGCGTAGGCCACTGGAGGCAACGGCAAAAACGATCTGGTCCCGGATCATGGACTCTGAGGTGGTGTCGTAACCGCAGGACTGCGCGGGCATGCAGAGGTGGGTCAGGAAGGACTGAAAGAGCTCATCCTTACCTTGCAGGCGCTGCTGAAAGACATATCTCTCAAAGCTTTCGTTGACCTCAACGTTGAAGTGCTTGTCGAGCTTGAGGAGGACCGTGTCATACTTAGCTTTGTTCTCGCCTTCCGCGAACACCATGGAGTTGTATACATCGATGGCGTGCTGACCTGCGGTAGTGAGGAGCATGGCAATCTTTGTTTCGTCCCAGGCGCCCTGTTTTTTATTGGCTTGCATGAAGAGTTCGAAGCGCTGCTTGAAGATCGTCCAATTTGTGCCCAGGTTCCCAGCGACTTGCAACGGCTGCGGTTTGTTGAGGGTGTCCATGGCTCAGGATGGCAGATTTGCCGGTAGGTATCGATTCACTTCTGGTATCATGAAGTGTTGGGTGCTCTGAGGTACAGACGAACCAACACGGTTGCGATTGGTACAACGCAGTTTTATTCCTTTAAACTATTTATACATCAGACTTGGTACTCAGCACGTTGTGACTGTGTGAGTGTCTTGCTATGAGATCCTGGCCCTGTGCCGTCTCCAGATGGACTGCCCAGGAAGTGTCGTGTTTCTTGTTTTATACTGTGTCTGCTCTTGTCTGTGATTGGCTGTCGTGTTATGTGTGCTAATTGGTCCGTTGGTCTGTCTATCATTATGTATGTGTTATGATGTATGTTTGAATATTATGACAGAGAATAGAAGTGAACTGTGGCTTCAATCAACTAGAACAGTGCCTGCCTGCGACTGCTCTGCAATGAGAGCTGCCTACAGGGCAGCTGCTCTTTATACCTCCACTCAAGGGGACGGAGCCCACAAGGGCACCAACATGATACAATCAGTGTAGGACAGTACAATGGTCCATAGGTGGAGCCCACATGGGCAGCAGCATGGTTCAGTGTAGTACAGTGGTGAATAGTTACCATAATACGTTCACCACAGTGAGCAATGCCAAAGATAGCTGTGCCGTACAGCTCTGCTCGTCCGAAGCCTGGCCTGCCATATCCCCCCTGGCTCGTTTCCATCCTATAGTGAAAGTGACCTGTCATTCTCAGCATGTGTGAATCGCTGGCCAAGGCCACACTTGCAACCCTTCCGCATAGTCATGAAACAATGGTGGGTGGCCGCCTTCTGCTGCCGTCCACATGGTGCAGGCACTGTTAACAATGCTGCTCGGCAGTAAGTTAGTGGCTTAAGGCTCGCTATCCCACAGAAGAGGGACGTTGAGTCGACCAGATGTTGTGGAACCCGGGCCATATGTGTATTTAATGTTTATAGACCAGACCTGATAACATCGACAGGTTTCCATCACGAAAGGATATTAACAAAAAAAAAACAACCGATTCACTCGTGACCATTGAACAGCTTCTTGATCACATTTTATGACACCAGCCATGGTGTGATTTGAACTCGCGTTCATCTGGATTATTAATCCAGACCTTTGGACCACCACGCGGTGTCCTTTAGGCTCCCATAGTCCAATAACGTAACCGTCAGACCACCTTACCTTCACTCCCCCATTCCCCTCGACAATTGTACCATTCCCCTACTTTTTGTCTTCTGCCATGTTTGGCCCTTCGTGACTTGATGCTACATTTAACTTTACGCTCCACTTCCTTGATGGAATGGGAATTGCCGCAGATTTTTAAAAGTAGGAACATTGACCACTGCAATGAGACTGATGCTGAGGAATAAATACTTCAAACGGAATGAAATATATCTTTCAAATATTATCTGACAATATTTGAAAGATAAACCAAAGACACACGAAGTTGGAGTCACTGCTAATGTCAAATACTGATTTCAAACACCAGGTGGCAGCGTTAACACTCAGAAGCATTCTCCTTATTCCATCAGTTGGAAAATCAAAGGACAAACTCACAAATTAAGGTTGCCATGTTAGCAGACAAGTAAACACTTCTTTGCCTGCCGTTTTAGTGTGCTGTTTTATCCTATTTATTAACCACAAACCACTGGCAGCTGGCTAATTGGGAATCTAGATGTGGCTAATTGTATTTTGATTAGAAATGAACACCATGCACTGTCATTAGGTGTGCGATAAAGCAGATTGTCAGGTGTTTTACTTTCTGGGTTAGGGGATGGCGGTGGATCTGTGGCACAGTGGTTAGCACTGCTGCCTCTCAGCGCCAGGTTCAATTCCGCCCTTGGGTGACTGCCTGTGTGCAGTTTGCACGTTCTCCCCGTGTCTGCGTGGGTTTCCTCCGGGTGCTCCGGATCCCTCCCACAGTCCAAAGTTGCGCAGCAGATTAGGTGGATTGGCCAAGATAAATTGCTGTCCGTGTGGAGTTTGCACATTCTCCCCGTGTTTGCGTGGGTTTCGCCCCCACAACCCAAAGATGTGCAGGTTAGGTGGATTGGCCAGGCTAAATTACCCCTTAATTGGAAAAAAATCAATTGGATATTCTATTAAAAAAAAGAATGTGCAGGTTAGGTGGGGTTACGGGGATCGGGTGGGGGAGTGGGCCTGGGTAGGGTGCTCTTTCAGAGGGTCGTTGCAGACTCGATGGGCCGAATGGCCGCCTCCTGCACTGTATCAATTCTATGATAATTTCTCTTTCTCTACGAGCGAAATACATTACGGGATTGTGGAAGGGCCTTTCTAGAAGACTAGATACACGTGGCTAAAATGGTGTTGCTGGAACCTCACTTGTAGCTAGTCAATTGTTCCTATTGGACAGCACTGGTTTAGTAGTGGAGCTGTTAACCTGTTTAAATTAAAAGGACTGAAGCCGGCAGTAACAAAAATTTCACCCTGTATTCAAATAACACCTTTAACACTGAAAAACATTCTGACAAGCCTCACAAGAGCATAATCAGACTCAAATTGACACAGAGCCAAAGAAGGAGAAACTAGACAAAGAACAAAGAACAAAGAAATGTACAGCACAGGAACAGGCCCTTCGGCCCTCCAAGCCCGTGCCGACCATACTGCCCGACTAAACTACAATCTTCTACACTTCCTGGGTCCGTATCCTTCTATTCCCATCCTATTCATATATTTGTCAAGATGCCCCTTAAATGTCCCTATCGTCCCTGCTTCCACTACCTCCTCCGGTAGCGAGTTCCAGGTACCCACTACCCTCTGCGTAAAAAACTTGCCTCGTACATCTACTCTAAACCTTGCCCCTCTCACCTTAAACCTATGCCCCCTAGTAATTGACCCCTCTACCCTGGGGAAAAGCCTCTGACTATCCACGGGTGGTTTGAATAACAGCAAAGCACTGCCGATGTCAAAAGTCTGAAATTAAAAACCAAGTGTGTTGGTAAGAGTCAGCAGATCTGGCAGCATCTGTGCAGATTCCAAAGAAGAGTCACATACAACTTGAAACATTGGGCGCGATTTAATGGAAACATTTCTGAGTGTCATTTTGGGCGGATTAGCAGGGTGTTACTCAACGGCCGTGTTGGGGAAATCACAGCCCGGATTTAACAGCACTCGGTGCCGGGAATGAGCCCCCACAAGATTCTCAACATTACTGGCTGGCCGGTTCGACCAGACGTCCCGCCGCTAACAAGGGGGAGCAGCTATTAATCGCTCACTCGCCGCTCACTCCCAGTCGACACACAAGAACGGCAGCGCGCAGACCTGCTCCTCGCTTTGGGGGTGCCGACCTCACCGGGCTTCTCGAAGCTGCGGATGAGGGATGGGACACCCTCCTGTTCCTCCGAGGGGCTCGGAGGACCAGCAGCAGGGTCAGCTGTACCGCCCGGGAGGCAGAGGCAGCGGCTGTCAGGTCGGGCAGCATGACAAGGAGGAGGACCGCTGTCCGGTGTAGGAGGAAGACAAACTACCTCCACCGAGCTGCATGGGTAAATAACCGCCTCTCTCCTGGCATCGGTTCCACCTGCCACCCCTCGATTTGCCAACCCCCCACAAACCACCTCGCACCCTCCCCACATGTGATCTTAGCACTTGTCTCTCAGAACCCCCTGGCCCCCAGCAACACAACCTCTTCATGTCCAGGTGCGGTGCCCACACATGCTACCTGCTACAGACCCCCCCCCACCCTGATCCATCAAGCACGTGGCTCACATAGCCCTCTCTTTGTCCCCACAGCAGAAGATAACTGATAATAAGCGGGAAAGGACCAAGATGGGGGGGGGGTACCAGAGATTCGAGTCTTCATCCCCTATGAGGAATGGGCCCTGGAGATCACGGGGTTGTCCGAGCAGACAGCAGTCACCGACTGTGCGGTTGGCGTGCGCTGCCGAGGTGATGGTCCGCTGCCCCTTCACCCAGATGACCTGCCTCAGGAGAGTTATTCATGTCAGACAAAATTGTCCTTCCCTCTCACTGACCATGTGTCCATTGTCTCGCAGGATCGCCATCCGATGGGACGGGGCCATTCTGAGTCCTCCCACTACCCAAGAGACCACCTCAGAGGAGAGCTCCGAGGAGACCATGATCGAGGCGTCACACCTCTCACCCCATCCTTCCACCAGCGCAGAGACACACACCTCGGTGGGTGACATTAGTGGACAGGCTTCTGGGGCACAGTCTGGTGAGCAGCGCACAGTTGCTGTTGCACAGAAGGTGGAGGCAGGAACATCCAAGGGAGACATCTTACGGAGGTCGGCTGGACCCCAGGACTCAGCTGAGTCCCAGTCAGACGCCGAGTCGCTGGACAAGGTTATCCCAGAGCTGATGCAGATGCTAGGGCACGGCCGTGAGATTCAGGAGGGGATGTAAGCAGTATGCCAGCGAGTACGTAGCCGATTGGCGGAGCCCCAAAGGCTCCGGGTACAGGAGATGATGCCGACAGTGCGTGGCACCGAGGCCAACACTGCTGGGGTGGCGACCACAGTGGAAAGCCTGGAGCACGAGATCAGCACCTTGAGTGGTGGTGCCCAAGGCGTGGGTCAGTCCGTGGTGATCATGGCTGAGGGCCTCGACATCAATTCCCAATTACTGAGGGATGTGTCCCAGACGCAGGCAGACATTGCCGAGGCACTGCAGAGCATGGTGAAGTCACTGAGGGGCATCGCTGAGGGCATCAACACCATGGTGCAGACAGTGGTCATCTTCCATCCTCCCTTTCCGTACTCCCGGCTACAGAAAATGAAGGAAACAGCAGCAGACTCTGTTATTCTCTAAGTCTGAATAAAGATTATAGACTTCCAGTTGACACTAATACTTTATTCAGTGGGTTCGTTCTGTCTCCAGAGCTCAACCAGACGTAATACAGTCAAGAGGCAAAACAAGAGAAGCTAAGGTAAGCTGCCTATGCTGAGCTGTCTCTGTGTGCTGCTGCTCACTAGCCCTGTGCTTCTAAAAGAGACGGATCCTTCCTTGGGTCAGACCCTTTATTCCCGCCTCTGATGCTGCCCTCTAGTGATGCTGTGGCTGCTACATCTGTGCTGTAGTCCCTGGTGTATGTGCAGATGTACAGATCACTACATCCCCCCCCCTTTTTATTTGACATGTTTTCTGTACTGGTCTCAAGAAAACTGTACATACGCTGGTGACAGTGCTGTTCCCGCCGACTAGGTGCACCACACGTCCGGTGTGGCGGCGACTTTGAAAATTTGGGGGCAGTGGAGACGCCACAGGAATGAGGTAGAGGCTTTGCTTTGGTCCCCGATCCGAGAGAACCATCGGTTCGTCCCGGGGAGAATGGATGGAGGGTTCCTGAGCTGGCACAGGGCAGGAATTAGAAGGATGGGGGACCTGTTTTTCGATGGGACGTTTGCGAGCCTTGGGGCGCTGGAGGAAAAATTTGGGCTTCCCCCGGAAATGCCTTCAGGTTCATGCAGGTAAAGGCGTTTGTAAGACGGCAGGTGAGGGAGTTCCCGCTGCTTCCAGCACGTAGGATCCAGGATAGGGTGCTCTCGGGGGTGTGGGTTAGAGAAGGCAAGGTCTCGGCGATCTACCAGGAGATGCAGGAGGAGGAGGAGACCTCGGTGGAGGAGCTAAAGGGTAAATGGGAGGAGGAGCTTGAGGAGGAGATAGACGAGGGCACGTGGGCGGACGCCCTGGGTAGGGTTAATTCTTCCTTCTCTTGCTCCAGGCTTAGCCTGATACAATTTAAGGTTCTTCACAGAGCGCATATGACAGGAGTGAGGCTGAGCAGGATCTTTGGGGTGGAAGACCGGTTTGTCAGGTGCTCGGGGAGCCCAGCAAATCATACCCATATGTTCTGGGCGTGCCCGGCGCTGGATGGGTTCTGGAGGGGCGTTGCGAAGACGGTGCCTAAGGTGGTGAACACCCGGGTTAAGCCGAGCTGGGGTTAGCACTATTTGGGGTATCGGACGAGCCGGGAGTGCAGGAGGTGGAAGAGGCCGGTATTCTGACCTTTGCGTCCCTGGTAGCCCGGCGGAGGATTCTGCTACAGTGGAAGGATGCGAGGCCCCCGAGCGTGGAAGCCTGGATCAGCGACATGGCAGGATTCATTAAATTGGAAAGGGTAAAATTTGCCTTGAGAGGGTCTGTGCAAGGATTCTTCAGGCGGTGGCAACCGTTCCTAGACTTTCTAGCGGAGCGTTAGGGGAGGGGAGGGGGGTGTACTTTGTGTTTACTACTGTGTTTATGTATTTGTAAGATGTTTATGCGATCTTTGTTTTTCCTTTTTCTGTAAGGGGGGGTTTGTTGAAAATATGTAAAAATTTGAATAAAACTATTTTTTAATAAACAAAAACTGTACATAACAAGTGGTTGAGTGGGAATATTCATATCTGCACACTTTGAAAATAATAATGGTGATACAGAGCCAATTAACTGTGTTACGAGTCCATTGTGAGAAATGTCCGTTGTCACCTTGTTCGTGTTTTGCATTTTCGTTATAAATCTAGTCGGTCGGGTGTCTTGCTACTTCTGCTGGAGCGTCTTAGCGGTTGGAGTAGTGATGATAGTTTGATGTCGTCGAGAGTGCTGTCTGGCATTGTGTGGTGAGGGAGATCCTGTTGACGAATGGACTCGTTCACGTCAAGTGTAGGAATTACTGGTGTTTGGGGTCGAATCTCTAATAGATCCTGGCGGTTGCGCCGAAAGAGTATTCCTGCTGCCGATTTGACAATGTAGGACCGTGGTGCCGCCTGCCTGATCACTGTGGCTGGATCAGACCATCCTCCTTCTGGGTCCCTAATTCTGATGGTGTCACCTATTGTCAGTGGCTTGAGTGGGATCGCGTGTTGATCGTAGTATTGTTTTTGTTTGCAGCGTAGTACCCGCATTTTGTCGAGAACCGTTGCGTTGCCGGGGTCTCGGAATTGCTTTGCCGGTAGGGTTGTCTGGATGTCTCTGCCGAAGAGCATTTGCGCTGGCGACAGTCCTGAGCTCAATGGGGTTGCTCGGTACGATAACAGAGCTAGGCTGATGTCAGATCGTGAATCGGTTGCCTTGCTGATGAGTCGTTTAATGATGTGGACACCTTTTCCCCTTTTCCATTCGATTGTGGGTAGTGATTCTGTGTTGCACCGTTGCCTGACCTGGACTGTTTCCTGTGCTTGCAGTATTGATTCTGTATGTCATCTTTCTTGAACGCTGGTTTGCTTGTTTGCTGTGGGGCAGATATGAATTTGCGAGATTCGTTGTCATGCCATGTTATGTTTGTACTCTTGCCATTGTTTTGAGCTGTGCTGTTACATTGCCCTTCATGTGCAGAGTTGTGCCATGTTGTACAGGCCGTTGTTTCATTGTTGTTGTTTTTGTTGCCTCTGTCTTTGTTGTTTCCGTTGTTGTTTTTGTTGTGCGTGTTGTTTCTGTTATTGTTGTCTTAGTTGTTGGCCTTGTTGTTTTCATCATGCTTGTTGTTGCAGTTGTCGTTTTTGTTATGCTTCTTGTTGTTTTTGTTGTTGCTACTGTTGGTCTCGTTTCTGTTGTGCTTCTTGTGTTTTTTGTGGTTCTTGTTGCGCTCAATGACTGTTCCGTGTGGATAATTCGAGTCATTCTCAAAGTTATTTGTGTCAGTGTCTTTTTTGGCATCTGATGTTTCATTGAGCGTTTCTTCTTGAGGATTGTGTGAATGATCTGATGTTGCATTGATCTTGGTGACATCAGTCATTTGTGGTTGATGTGATTCCTCTTCTTTGCTTCCTTGGTGCTCCTCTTCTAGAGTCATTTCTGGTTCACTTGAATCTGCATTGATTTCATGGTGCTCCTCTTTTGGAGTTATTGCTGGTTCATTTGAATCATTGTTGGTTTCTTGGTGCTTCTCTTCTGGAGTCAAAATTTTCAAGATTTCATTTTCTGGTGGGTAGTTTAGAGTAGATGAGGTTTTAATTGACGTGGTCTCACTGGACTCAAGAATAGTTTCACTTTCATTGTTGAGTGCTGCTGTACATACGAGCTAAGATCTGTCAGTCTCGCTGTAATCGTGCACATCTTGTATGTTGATCGTGATCACATTGTCGCTATTCTCACATACAGTGGGTAGGCATTTAGTGTCTTCTTGTTGGTTAAATAAGCTGGGTAGACTTTCATAGTCTTCTTCTGGTGGCTCAGATAAGGTTGCTAGACCTTCATGGTCTTGTTCATGCATGGACTTCGCTATGGATTCTTGAGTTGCTCACTGTGTGGAGTCGTGCAGTGGTCTCGCTGTGGAGTCTTTCATCGCTCTCTGTGTGGAGTCGATCTGTGCTCTCTCAACGGAGTTGTTCTGTGCTCTCTGTGTGACGTTGTTTTCTCCTTGGCTGATTGACAGGTTGTTGTCATCCAATGTTTCAACGATCTGCCATTGCGTCATGGTGTTGGATTCATCTACGATGAGTAGATTCGTATTGAGCTTTTCAACCATGTTGCTGATGCTATGAACATCATGTCCGAAGAACTCATCCATGTCTGAGTAGTATTCTTCAATGTACAAATCATCTCTTTTTGTTTCGCATTCGTTATTGTGCTCGTCATGTTCAATGAACAAATCCTCTTCTTTGGTTTCGGATTTGTCACTGTGGCCTTCATGTCCAATGAACAAATCATCGTCTGAGTGGTATTCTTCAATGTGCAAATCCTCTTCTTTGGTGTCGGATTTGTCATTGTGCTCTTCACTTTGGGTGATGCAAACTGCTTGATCCAGGGAGCTGCGGAGGTTATATTCAACTGCTGGTAGAAGCTCAGGCTGTGTCTGTCTTTCCAGGTAAAAAATATTGTGTTTTGTAGCTTTAAAACTCTTTTGTTTCCATTTTTTGGGCATTTCCCCTTTAAGTGGGCGTGGTCCGCGTCCTCTGACGTCATGAGTAGGGCTCGATTGCGCATGCACAATCCGAGTTTCCTTTACTGTGTGCTCTTTTCGCAGCTGCGCATGCGCGGCTTCTCGCGCATGCGCAGAACACTTTCGTCGGTTTGCATCTTTTAGGGTAATGCGCATGTGCGGACTGGCCAGACTGCACATGCGCAAGATAGCTGCCGCTCAGAACTTCCTTCTTCTTCTGTTTAAACCCTGCCTCTGCCTCGTGGTAAGTATTCGCGCCATTTTTACCGATTTCGTTTTCTAGATAATGATTCTGTGTTTGTAGAGACTCAAAGTATTGATTTTGTTTTTGTTCATAAGCAAGGCATTTTTGTACAGCGATTTCTAGAGTTAGATACTTATTTTGTGAAAGTTCTTCCCTCAAATTTTTATCAGGTAGTCCAGAAATTAGTTGATCCATTATCATAGAGTCTCTGAAATCAGCATTATCAAAGCCTTGTGGTATTGACTTGAGATTGTTAATAAAATCAGTGATGGGCCCTCTGATTCTCTGGCATCTATGACAAAAGTTAAATCTTTCCAGCATCTCACCAGACTGACTTTTACAGTGTTCATCAAATTTTTTGAGTATTACTTCTAATTTGGTGTTGTCTTCACCATCTAATTAATTAAAGCAATTGTAGATGTTTCTCGCTTCATGCCCTCCTGTTGAGAGTAGTAGTGCTATTTTCGTTGCTTCAGAGGCCGTGCTTAACCCATTAGCTGCGATACATATTTGCAACATCTGTTCAAACATTTTCCAGTTACAACTTAAATTACCGGTTGTTTCCAGCTGCCATGGAGTTCCAATGATTTCCATCGAATCAGTTAGTCGTCGAGGATCCATTTGCTGCGCAGTCTTCCTTGGTTGAATGTCCGGTTCAAGATTTTCTTCTCTTGCTGGTGTCTAGCTAGCTTTTCTGAAATCACTCCTGGTATCATATGTTATTCTCTAAGTCTGAATAAAGATTGTAGACTTCCAGTTAACACAAATACTTTATTCAGTGGGTTTGTTCTGTGGCCAGAGCTTAACCAGAGGTAATACAATCAAGAGGCAAAACAAGAGAAGCTAAGGTAAGCTGCCTATGCTGAGCTGTCTCTGTCTGCTGCTGCTCACTAGCCCTGTGCTTCTAAAAGAGACGGATCCTCCCTTGGGCCGGACCCTTTATACCCACCTCTGATGCTGCCCTCTAGTGATGCTGTGGCTGTTACATCTGTGCTGTAGTCCCTGGTGTATGTGCAGATGTACAGATCAGTACAGACTCCAGACGTTTGCTGCTGCAGCAGCAAGCAGCAAACACAACCTCCAGCACCACTTGAGAATATTTTGTTGATTATACGGTCAATCTCACAACTAACAAGGCCAATTCCTCATTAGCAACAGCCTCCAGCTGTGAAGCTGGACACTGCTCACAGTCAAAGGGAGTTAAAGTGACCTTCAGCATAGAACCAAGAACAGGACTCTGTCCTGGAAGTGTTTGGTAGGACCGACCAGGAGCAGGTATAGTTGCTCCTGTTATGGGTATGCACAATATTTAAAGATGGCTTAAAAGCCTCATAGACAGAAAGCCCCTCTCCACCACCCCCCACACCAGCCGAGCCCAGGGCTGACCCTGGAACGCTTCAGCCCCCCCCCCCCCCCCCCGAGCACTTGAGG
This sequence comes from Scyliorhinus torazame, assembly GCF_047496885.1. NCBI lineage: Eukaryota > Metazoa > Chordata > Chondrichthyes > Carcharhiniformes > Scyliorhinidae > Scyliorhinus > Scyliorhinus torazame. The sequence continues at coordinate 22,380,882 of NC_092709.1, read as the reverse complement.
CAGCAGCGCAAAATGGGAATGGCTGCTCACCTCCCCAGTTCCCCTCAGCAGCCATTGCACCAGCCTCCTGTTTTTAGAATGGCGTACTAAACGACGCCTGCAGGATTTCTCACAGGGAGGAAACAGAGCGGGAGGAGAGGGCAAGTCTGCTGGATGAGATTTGGAGAGGGGACAGGAGAAATTCAGAGGCGCTGGAGGCAGGGTTGTTGAAGGAGAGGCAGACACTCTCTGTGCGGAGTCTGCGCGTTCTCCCCGTGTCTGCGTGGGTTTCCTCCGGGTGCTCCGGTTTCCTCCCACAAATCCCGAAAGACGTGCTTGTTAGGTGAATTGGACATTCTGAATTCTCCCTCTGTGTACCTAAACAGGCGCCGGAATGTGGCGACTAGGGGATTTTCACAGTAACTTCATAACAAAGATTATTATTATTATTACTCACTAGAGAAGATGCGTGGAGAGATCAGTTCAGTCCACAAGAGGGTCATTCAGGAGTCTGGTAACAGCGGGGAAGAAGCTGTTTTTGAACCTGTTAGTGCATGTTCTCAGACTTTGTATCACCTGCCTGATGGAAGATGTTGGAAGAGCGAATGACCTGAATGGGAGGGGTCTTTGATGATGCAGCCCGCTTTCCCAAGGCAGCGGGAGTTGTAGACAAGAGTCAATGGATGGGAGGCAGGTTTGTGTGATGGACTGGGCTGTGTTCACAATTCTCTGAAGTTTCTTGCGGTCTTGGGCCGAGCAGTTGCCATACCAGGCTGTGATGCAGCCAGATAGGATGCTTCGTATGGTGCATCTGTAAAAATTGGTAAGAGTCTGATCCCAGATTTGAGGGGATTAGATTATGACGAGAGGTTGAGTAGACTGGGACTGTACTCGTTGGAGTTTAGAAGGATGCGGGGGGATCTTATTGAGACATATAAAATTATGAAGGGAATAGATAGGATAGATGCGGGCAGGTTGTTTCCACTGGTCGGGGAAAGCAGAACTAGGGGGCATAGCCTCAAAATAAGGGGAGGTAGATTTCGGACGGAGTGTAGGAGGAACTTCTTCACCCAAAGGGTTGTGAATCTCTGGAATTCCTTGCCCAGTGAAGCAGTTGAGGCTCCTTCTTTAAACGTTTTTAAGAAAAACATAGATGCCTTTCTAAAGAATAAAGGCTCGGGGATATGGTGTATGGGCCGGAGAGCGGAGCTGAGTCCACAAAGATCAGCCATGATCTCATTGAATGGCGGAGCAGGCTCGAGGGGCCAGATGGCCTACTCCTGTTCCTAGTTCTTATGTTCTTATGGACATGCCAAATGTCCTTAGTTTCCTGAGAAAGTATAGGACCTGTTGTGTTTTCTTGGTCGTAGCGTCGATGTGGGTGGACCAGGACAGATCGTTGGTGATGTGCTCACCTAGGAATTTGAAGCTGTCAACCATCTCCAGCTCGGTACCGTTGATGCAGACAGGGGTGTGTACAGTACTTTGCTTCCTGAAATCAATGACCAGCCCCTTAGTTTTGCGCCCTACACTCGACCTTCAGCTGTATCAGCCCCAAACCTGACTCATCGTTGTTTGAGATCCGACCGACTACGGTCGTGTCATCAGCAAACTTGTAGATGGGGTTGGAGCCAAATTTCGCCACAGTTGTGTATAGGGAGTACAGTACGGGGCACCAATCTGCCATAACCATAGGTTTGCGCTGGCGGTGCTGGATGTGAGGTTTAGGGACTGCCGGCAGGTGGGGATTGAGCACTTTGGGGACATGTTCATAGGATGCAAATATGCGGGGCCAAAGGACTTGGAGGAATGTATGAGTTACCCAGGGTGAATGGCTTTAGGTACCTGCAGTTTCGGGACTTTGTGTGGAAGGAGGTGCCATCCTTCCCGGGGCTGCCTCCCCTGGGGTTGCCAGTCAAGATGCTGTCGAAGGATGAAATAGGGCAGGGGAAGGTGTTGGATATCCGTAAGGAATTGATGGAGTGGGAGGGAGAGCCCGTGGTGGGGGACATTAAACACAAATGGGAGGAGGAGCTGGGAGGGGAGGTGTGGGTGGGACGAGGGCGGAGGCCTTGCGGATGAGGCTAAGCCTCTTCCAGTTTAAGATGGTGCACAGGGTTCATATGACGGTGGTGAGAATGAGTAGCTTCTTTGCGGGGGTAGAGGATAGGTGATGGCGGTGCGCGGGGGCCCCCGCGAACCTCATCCACATGTTCTGGGCGTGTCCAAGATTGTTGGGATTTCTGGCAGGGGTTCTCGGACGTAATGCCCGTCCGGTGTGCTGGGTATGGGGCTGGTTCCCGGTCCAGACGTGGCAATGTTTGGGGTGTCAGAAGCGCCGGGAGTCCAGGGGGTGAGAGAAGCCGATGTTTTGTCCTTTGCCTCCCTGATACCCCAGAGAGGGATTTTGCCAGGGTGCCGTGACTCGGTGCCGCCGAAGGCGGGAGTGTGGGTGAGTGACCTGGCGGAATTCCTGAGGCTGGAAAAGGTCAAGTTTGCTTTGCGAGGGTCGACAGCGGGGTCACCTGGAGGTGGATTGAGGGGTCAGCGGGGTTGGGGGAGGAAGGGGGTTAAAATGGGAAGGCGAAGTGTGGTGGGGTATTGCTGTCGGTGGGGCAGGTGGGTAATGGTTGTTTAATGAGCTGATGGTTGTTCTTCTGATACTTTGTGCATATATGTGAAAATGCCTCGAATAAAATGTTTTTCAAAGCTCCACACCATTTTGAACACCTCCCCTTGCTCTCAGGGGAACAGTTCCTGCATAAAGGAAACCCTTCATCCTTGACCATTTTGGCGTTCAACGACCAATTGTTGTAGAGAGGCAGTGAGGCAGGTCAGCAGGAATGGCCCGACGCCGGAGCCAAGAGCGGCGCGAACCACCCCGGCGTCCGGCTGACCAGAAGGTGCGGAATCCTCCGCACTTCCGGGGGTAGGCCGGCGCCAGAGGGGTTGGCGCCGCGCCAACCGCTGCCGAAGGGCCGCCGCGGGCTGGCGCGAGTTGGCGCATACGCAGAACCTCTGGCGTGATCCTTGCGCATGCGCAGGGGGTTCCTTCTCAGCGCCGACCATGACAGAGCCTGACAAGAGGCCGGAGCGGAGGGGAAGAGTGCCCCCACGGCACAGGCCCGCCCGCAGATCGGTGGGCCCCGATCGCGGGCCAGGCCACCGTGGGGGGCCCCCCATGGCTGGATCCACCTGCGCCCCCCCCCCCCCACAACCCCCCGACGACTCCGGTAGTCGGCCTACCAACCAGGTCCCGCCGTGATGGACCATGCCTATTTCACGCCAGCGGGACTGGCCGAAAACGGGCGGCCGCTCGGCCCGTCGGGGCCCGGAGAATTGCCGGGGGGGCCGCTGCCAACGGCCCCCGACCGGCACGGCGTGAACCCCGCCCCCCCCCGCCAACGGCGCCAGAGAATTCGGCAGCTGGCGTCGGAGCGGCGGGGTGGGATTCACGCCCCCGGCGGGGGGTCGGAGAATCCCGCCCTCTGTGTCTCTTTAGCTTCCAAGACTATTATGGAGCCTGCAGTCACCCTCTGATAATGCAATGTCGTGGTAAAATACAACACTTAGCTACTGTCAAAGAGTCAAATCCTAGCAAAGTAAACAGTGAGAACAGTGTGTGAGGGGGGAGGGGGGAACCTGTAGCTTTTTCTGCTTTGCTTTCTTTCACTTTTCTGACTTTTTCCTGTGAGCGTAAATCTGCTGCCTGCTGTGTTTTGAATGTGACAGTGTTGTGAGCCCTGACACAGATGTGGAAAATGCTGATTTGTTGATCGAGGCAGAGAATGTTCCGGTACCTGCCCCTCTTAAGGAAAGATGTGGTTTTGATGCTCTGGGCTAACAGTTAGAGAAACCGCTGTTTGTTCTCCAGCTGTCAGAGAGACAGGTCTCCGGTTGTACTGGTGCACAGATATTGGATGTACTGCCTACATATCGGACCTGTATTATAAATTGTTCAGAGTACAGTAAACAATACGACAGGCCGTGTCCACTTCTCTGGTGAGTGTAAAATTAATCTTAAGTAGATGGAATTTTTTTGACGTGTGTTTTGAAATGTTAAAGGAGCAGGCAGCTAACGCAGCAGTACGTTGAAAATGGTACACTGTAATCTTTAGATTCAATGGCTAATGGAAAAGATTTAAAAAATCAAAACAGTCAAGATAAATATCTGGGTAAAAGGAATTGGTACTGAAGCACAGCAGCGGCGAGAGGAGATAAACGTGGAGAGAGCTGTGAGTAACGTGAACAAGGGATAATAAGCCCGGGAGAAAATGAGGGAGAACTGAAAATAACCATTAGTTTGTCTTGAAAAGCCACCTTGTTGCCTTTGGGTTGTCTTTCCCTTTTCCGAACTGAGGGATTATAAATATGGGGTAGGACTGAACAAGCCGGATCTTAAAACAAGTTTTTTTTTTAAACAAAGCTGAGGAGTGACCCGATAGAGGTCTTTAAAATTCTGGTTCGTCGTAGAAAAGGCATTTCCACATGTGTTGAGTTCAAAGCGAGGGGATTATAAATGTGAGACGGTCACAAACCAACTCGATAAGCAATTCAGAAGAGACGTTTTTACCCCGGAGAATGGTTAGAATGGAGAGCTGGCTACCAAGTGAGTGGTACCGCGGTGTGTGTTTACGGGGAAAGCAGACAAGAACCTGACAGAGAAGGACGCGGAAGGTTAGGCTGACAGGATGAGATGAGGAGGCTGGGGTGGAGCATAAACACTGGTGCAGACCAGTTTGGCCAGATGGCCTGTATCTGTGTAGAACTATGAAAATGTAAATGTCGCCATCGTCCCAGAGGACCTCAGGCTGATCCCCCCCCCCCACCCCCTTTGATTCCTGACTGGTGGGGATTGAACCCCCCCCCCCCCCGCCCCCTTCCCAGTTTTGATAAAGTGAGCAAGGGAAAACTGTTCCACTTGGCAGCAGGATTGGTCGCCAGAGGACTCAGATTTCAAGTCATTAACAAAGTGTTGGGGGAGGTGGGCTGTGGAGGTAGAAATTTGCTTTCCGCACAGAGTTGAGAATTCTGGAATGCACTGCGCGAAAAGTGGAAGGAAACACAAATGTAATATTATAAAAATCTATATTTTATTCAAGGCATTTTCATATGAACAAAAGCAGAACAACCAAACAAAGTTATAAACAACCAACACTCACTCTTATCCTCCCCCGCTCCCCTAATCCCTTCTCCCACCCTGCCTTTCCCATTTTAACCCCCCATTCCCCCCCCCCCGCCCCATTTGATGACCTCTCAAACCTCACTAAAGAAATCAATAAACGGCTTCCACCTGCCATCCACTGACCGCCCCCCCCCCCCCCCCCCAAAGACGGATAGCACAATTGCTTCACAGCTCCAGGATCCCAGGTTCGATTCCGGCTTGGGTCACTGTCTGTGCGGAGTCTGCACATCCTCCCCGTGTGTGCGTGGGTTTCCTCCGGGTGCTCCGGTTTCCTCCCACAGTCCAAAGATGTGCAGGTGAGATGGATTGGCCATGATAAATTGCCCTTAGTGTCCAAAATTGCCCTTAGTGTCGGGTGGGGTTACTGGGTTATGGGGATAGGGTGGAGCTGTCAACCTTGGGTAGGGCGCTCTTTCCAAGAGCCGGTGCAGACTCGATGGGCCGAATGGCCTCCTTCTGCACTGTAAACTCTGTGATTGACCTACTCCAGCCTCAGGAATTGGCGAGGTTGCTCACCCACATGCCCGCTTTCGGCGGCTCCGCGTCCCTCCACCCGATCAAGATCCGCCTCCGGGCTGTCAGGGAGGCAAAGGCCAAAACATCGGCCTCTCGCATCTCTTAGACTCCCGTGTCTTCCGACACCCCGAATACCGCCACCTCTGGACTTGGAACACCCTCCACGCACAGCGCCTCGGACATCATGTCCCCGAACCACTGCCACAACCCCTTCAGCTTCGGACATGCCCAAAACATGTGGACGTGATTCATGGGCCACCCCGCACACCGCCCACAGCCGTCCTCCACCCCCTCAAAGAACCTAGTCATCCTCACCACCGTCATATGCACCATGAGAACTACTTTAAACTGAATGAGGTTTAACCTCACACATGACCAGGACGCATTCACCCTCCGCAGGGCCTTTGCCCTTGTCCCGGCCTCCACCTCTCCTCCCAGCTACTCCTCCCACCTGCTTTTTATATCCCTCACCAGGGCTCCTTCCCAGTCCATCGACTCCTTGTAGGCCTCGGACACCTTCCCGTACCCTATCTTGTCCCTCGCCAGCACCTTGCCCTGCAACCCCAAGGGGGCAGCGCAGGAAAGGATGGCACCTCCTCACAAAATCCCGGACCTGCAGGAACCTAAAACCATTGCCCCGGGAAGCTCGTACTCTTCCTCCAGGTTCTCCAATCTAGTGAATTTGCCCCTTAGGAACAGGTCACCAAATCGCCCGCTCCCTGATCGCTGCAACCACGGAAACCTCACATCCAACCCCACGCTACAAACCTATGGTTGTCGCAGATTGGCGTCCATACCGAAGCACCCACCAGTCCCAAATGCTGCCTCCACTGCCCCCACACCCTTAGGGCCAACACCACCACTGGGCTCACGGAATACCTGGCCGGTGAAAACGGCAGAGGCGCTGACAACAAAACCCTCACACACGTTCCCCTACACGATGCCGCCTCCATTCGAACCCATGCTGACCCCTCCTCCACGACCCATTTCCTAACCATAGTGATATTCGGCGCCCAGTAGTAGTTCATCATGTTTGGCATGATGAACAGCCCCGCCCCCACCGGTCCAGGAAAACCCTCATAACCCGTGGGGTCTTTCCCGCCCACACAAACCCAGAGATCAACGCATTGACCTTCTTGAAAAACGACTTTGGGACGGAAATTGGGAGGTTCCTGAAACACAAACAGGAACCTTGGCAGCACCACCATTTTTACTGTCTGCACCTGTTCCGCCATCAACAACGGCAACACATCCACTTGCATTTGCGCCATCAAACGGCTTGTGCGGCTGCACCCAATCCTGAGTCACCTGAATACCCAAGTATCTAAAGCTCTCCCCCATCACCTTGAAAGGCAGCTCTCCGAACCTCCTCTCCTGCCCTCTAGTCTCAATCGGGAACACCTCGCTCTTTCCCAAATGCTGTACCCAGAGAACTGTCCAAATTCCTCCAAAATCCCCTTGACGTCACTGATACTGCCCAATGGGTCTGAGATACCTAACAACAGGCCATCCACATGCAATGAGACCCTGTGCCCGGCACCCCACCTACACAATCACTCTCCAGTCCCTCGACGCCTTAGGCATCATTGCCAGTGGCTCTATTGCCAAGGCAAAGAGCAACGGGAAGAGCAGGCACCTCTGCCTCGTCCCATGATGCAGCCCAAAATATCCCAAACTCACTCAGTCCATCCGCCACTTGCGATCAGCTTCTCGTATGGCAACCGGACCCAGTCCACAAACCCCTGCCCGAACCCAAACCTCCCCAATACCTCCCACAAATACTCCCACCACCCGATCAAACACCTTCTCCATGTCCATCGCCACCTCTACCTCCACCTCCTGCCCCTCCGAAGGTATCATGATTACATTAAGCAGCCTCTTAATTCGCCATCAACTGCCTCCCCTTCACAAACCCCGTTTGGTGCTCAACTATCACCCCCGGACGAAGTCCTCGATTCGTAAAGCCAGTAACAATATCGGGCGGTAAGACCCGCACTGCTCCGGATCCTTGTCCTTTTTAATTATTAGAGAGATAGAAGCCTGCAACAGTGTAGACCAGCAGTGTCCACAGGTCTGCCCCAAACTTTTTATAAAACTCCACTGGGAACCTGTCCGGACCCAGGGCCTTCTCTGCCTGAATCGCCCCCATACTGTCCATCACCTCCCTCAACCCAATTGGGGTCTCGAACCCCTGAACCATTTCCTCCTCTACCTTGGAAAACTCCAGCCTGCCAAAAAAACGGCGCATTCCCCCCCCAAAAAAAAAAACTGCCCCCCCCCCCCTCATCCTACACAAACCACCTTGAGTGCCTCCCACAGCATGACGGTGAGACCTCTTTCATGTCGTTTAGCTCCACACAGCCCTCACCCGCTCGCACACCCCCTCCTCCGCCAACAACCCGCTATCCCGCCTCCACTGCGGGCGCTGCCCCCCTCCCCCCTTTGCAAAAAGGCCACGTGTGAACACACGTGACCCTTTGACCGGCACATTCAGCACCCTCACGTTCCACATGACCAGCCTGGTCGGGGACTCCCTACCCCACTCCTTTTGGGGCCAGCCCCCGGCCCGTGTCACGCAGCCCTCCAGGGCCACCCCCCCGGATGTCCACCGTTATTGATCCATTTCCAACTGCACCATATCAACCACACCCTCTTCAGCAACTTACTGCCCCCAGTCCTGAACAAAACATCAACCCCATCCCCCCCCCTGCGCCTGCCTCCTGACAACCCCCCACTTCGCTCCTGTTAACTGGCTCGCCCAGCTAGCATGGTGGCCCCCGCCCAAGGCCTCCAACTTCTCTACCGCCCCAACCCCCCCCCCCCAATATACACCCCTAAAGAGCAACTAAAGGTGCACTCACCTTTGATGTTCCCCATGAAAAGCCTGCCCTCCAGAAAACCCGCAGTCAAAAGACTTTTTTTAAAGAAAAATCTTTTCAAAAATGCCTCCCACACCATCGCCATCAGTGGCTCGCCCGCCTGCGGCCTCCTCATTAGCGCCTGGTGCGCTCGATTGACCTCCAGGGGCCGGTCAAAGGCCCCCTCCCCCATCAGCTTCTCCAGCACCTTGGCCACATCCACACCAGCCTCTGCACCTTTGTATCCCCACGATCCTGAGATTTTGTCTTCTGGAGCGATCCTCCAGATCCTTCACCTTCTCTTTCAGCCTCTTCTGGGTCTGCCACATCACCCCCACCTCAGCCACAAATGTGGCCAGATGTCCCTCGCGCTCCCCCACCACCTCCGCCACTTTCTGGCTCAGCCGGGCCTAGGACTCCAGCCTCTGCCCAACTCTCTCTCAATCCCCGACTTAATCGGTTCCACCACCTTGGCCAGGTCTTCCAAGGCCTCTTTCCTCAACTTTCCATTGAAGAACTCTCTTAACTGCTCCGCTGACCACTGGGCAGGTAGAGCAGCCCCCTTGCCCTCCGACATCTTATCCTGTGGCGCGCCACGACGAATCTCCTCCTCCTTCTTGCCCCACTCCCTAGTCCATGGATCCATCCACATGCCACACTGGAGGAGTTACACCTTCCCCAGGCACTCCTGCACCTCCTACACTCAAATACTTCACCTTTCGGGCGGGGAAAAGACCAAAGAAATCCGCCTTGAGCGGGAGCCGCCAAATGTACGACTGCTCACTCCATGGCCGCCACAGGACGTCTGCAATTGTAACTTTAAACAGGGAATTTTATATGCGTTTGAAAAGGAAGAGAATGTGCAGGGCTCTGGGGAGAGATCGAGGGAATTGGACGAAGTGGCTAGCCCTTTCAAAAAGCTGATGTGATGGGCCAGATGTCCTCGTTCTGTGCTGTATGATTCTATGAAAAGAGGAAACAAATTTTACCAAATATCTCAGTAACTGCACTCAGTTCTACAAAATTATTCTGCTTCAGGAACCATACTTTCATTCAGAATCTCCCACCACAGTTTAAGAATGATACAGTCCTTCCAGGATTTGATGTCCATGTTAATTGTTTTTATTTTGGCTTCTCTTTCAGTATAAATATATTATTTAAATTTATTCTCAGGGGCTATGGATGAGGACTTGAAAATCGGATCACAGAGATGGCTTCCAGTGTGTTTCCCGCTGTTTTCCCTGAGTCAGCTGTTAAGGTCTAACACTGCCATGCAAATGTGGGCGCAAGGGGGAATGAAACACTCGCCTGCACACCAGAATTTTGGACAGATGCATTTAACATTTTCCTGTCTTTTTCCTCCCAGCCCCAGTTCAGCGTTACTCCCCATGGCAACTCTGAAGATCTCGCCCCCACCCTGTGGGCAAAAGCTCCTTTGGCCTGGACGTAGGCAGGGGTCTGAGGAGTCTCCTCACCTGAGCGGCCAAACAGCCACCCCTCTGAATATACTTTCCAGCCTGGAAGTCATGAGCACTATGCAATTTCCACAAAAAAAACACGTCATTTGTTATTCAAGAAGGGGGGAAGGGATAAACCAGGAAAAGACAGGCCAGTCAGTCTAACCTCCGTGGTGGGGAAGCTACTAGAAGAAATTCTGAGAGACAGAATCAATCTTCATTTGGAGAGGCAGGGATTAATCAAGAACCGTCAGCATAGGTTTGTTAAGAGGAGGTCATGTCTGACCAACTTGATTGCATTTTTTGAAGAGGTGACCAGATGTGCAGATGAGGGCAATACATTTGACATTGTCTACTTGGACTTCAGCAAGGCTTTTGATAAGGTCCCACTTGGGAGTCTGATAACGAAGGCAAGAGCCCATGGGATCCAAGGAAATTTGGCAAATTGGATCCAGGATTGGCTGAGTGGCAGGAATCAAGAGTGATGGTCACAGGGTGTTCTCTGACTGGGAGCCTGTGTCCAGTGGGGTCCCGCAGGAATCAGTATTGGGGCCCTTGCTGTTTGTGGTTTATATAAATGATTTAGACTTTGATGTAGGAGGGTCAATCAGTAAGTTTCGAATGATATGAAAATTGATGGGGTGGTAAATAGTGGGGCGGATAACCTTTGATTAAAGGTGGGCTGGTCAGATTGATTGATCAGTGACAAATGGAATTCAATCTGGATAAGTGTGAGGTGATGCACTTGGGCAGAACAAACAAGGCAAGGGAATACATGATAAACAGCAGGACCCTGGGAAGCACTGAGGATCAGAGGGACCTTGGTGGTGTAAGGGCCCTTCTTGTTTGTTCCTGTTTATTCCCTTATTTTCCCTCTCTTTTACATTTGCTGTTACATTTTTGATCCATGGACATGTGACTTTAAGGCAGAGCAGCCTGTGAGGAGCCTGTACCTTTAATTCAAACAGGAGGGTCCAGAAGGCTGTGCTGTTTTAGACTGACTTTGACTGACATCTTGGTGACTCGGTTTGATTGATTTGGCTGGTGGACAATGAATTGGCCCAAAGAGCTGTGCTCTGCTTGGTAACAGGCGGTGATTGGACCTGATCCCACTGGAATGTCTTCAAAGTCACAAGACTCCTGTTTAGTTTCACTTTAGGCAGTATGTGCATTCCCCAAACAGAAACCATGGTTTAACCGGGAGATCCACTCCCTACTGAAGGCCAGGTCTGAGGCATTCAAGACGGGTGACCCTGACCTCTACATGAAATCTGGGTATGTCCTCCGTAAAACCGTCAGGGAAAAAACAGACTAAGCTAGAATCCCAGACTAACGACACAAACTCTCTTCAGTTGTGGCAAGGCTTAAACAATATAACGGGCCGCAAAGCAAAGCAGAGTATAATCTCCAGCAACAGAGCACCCCTCCCTGATGAACTCCATGCATTCTATGTTCATTTTGAGCAAGAAGCCAGCGAACCGATGTCTCTTGCTCTAACAGCCTCGGACACACCCATTCCTACCATCACAGTCTCAGAAGTTAGATCAGCCCTCTCGAAAGCGAACCTGCGGAAAGCAACAGGCCCTGACGGAGGCCCTGGTCATGCACTCCGATCCTGCAGGGACCAACTGGCGGGTGTGTTCACAGCCATCTTCCACCTCGCCCTACTCTGTTCCAAGTTCCCACCTGCTTCAAGAAGACCATTATCACACCAGTGCCAAAGAAGAACCAGGCAACGTGCCTGAACAACGACTGATTGGTGGCCCTGACATTTATTAACTGTTTTGAAAGGTTAGTCATCAGACATATCAACTCCAGCCTTCCAGATTGCCTTAACCCACTGCAATTCCCCTACCGCAACAACCAGTCCACAGCTGATCACCCTGGCCCGACACTCATCCCTGGAGCATCTCGACAACATGGACACCGACATCAGACTCCTGTTCATTGACTACAGCTCCGCCTTCAACAACATAATCCCAGCCAAGCTCATATCCAAACTCCAAAACATAGGACTTGGCTCCTCGATTTCTTGACCCACAGACTGTAATCTGTAAGGATAAACAACAACACCTCCTCCACGATAATCCTCAATCCCGGGGCCCCACAAGGCTGCGTATTTAGCCCCCTACTATACTCCCTATCCACACATGAGTGTGTGGCAAAATTTGGCTCCAACTCCATCTCCAAGTTTGCTGATGACACAACCTTAGTGGGTCGGATCTCAAAAAACAGGAGGGAGATAGAGAACATAGTGCCGTAGTGTAACAACAACAATCTCTCCCTCAATGTCAACAAAACAAAGGAGCTGGTCAATGACTTCAGGAAACAAAGTATCGTATATGCCCCTCTCTGTATCAATGGTGCCGAGGTGGAGATGGTTGACAGTTTCAAATTCCTAGGTGTGCACATCATCAACAATCTGTCCTGGTCCACCCACGTTGACGCTATGCTCAAGAAAGCACAATAGCGCCTATACTTCCTCAGGAAGCTACGGAAATCCGACATGTCCACATTGACTCTTACCAATTTCTATAGATGTACCATAGAAAGCATCCTATCCGGCTGCATCACAGCCTGGTATGGGAACTGCCCGGCCCAAAGACCAGGCGAAACTACAGAGAGTCGTGAACACAGCCCAAAACCCGCCTCCCATCCATTGACGCCATCTACAATCCCGCTGCCTTGGGAAAGCAGGCAGCATAATCAAAGACCCCTCCCACCTGGCTTACTCACTCTTCCCAACCTCTTCCATTGTGCAGGAGCTACAAAAGTTTGAGTACACGCACCAATCAATTCAAAAACAACTTCTTCCCCGATATTTCCAGACTCCTGAATGACCCTCTTGGATTGGATTTGTTTATTGTCACGTGTACCGAGGTACAGTGAAAAGTATCTTTCTGCGAGCAGCTCAAACAGATCAATTAGTACATGAGAAAGAAAATAAAAGGAAAAGAAAATATATAATAGGGCAACACAAGGTCCACAATATCAATACATAGACACTGGCATCGGGTGAAGTATGCAAGAGTGTAGTATTAATCAGGTCAGTTCATAATTGGGCAGCACATTAGCATAATGGTTAGCACAATTGCTTCACAGCTTCAGGGTCCCAGGTTCGATTCCCGGCTTGGGTCACTGTCTGTGCGGGGAGTCTGCACGTTCTCCCCGTGTCTGCCTGGGTTTCCTCCGGGTGCTCCGGTTTCCTTCCACAGTCCACAGATGTGCAGGTTCGGTGGATTGGCCATGCTAAATTGCCCTTGGTGTCCAAATTGCCCTTAGTGTTGGGTGGGGTTATGGGGATAGGGTGGAGACGTGGGTTTGGGTAGAGTGCTCTTTCCAAGAGCCGGTGCAGAGTCGATGGGCCGAATGGCCTCCTTCTGCACTGTAAATTCTATGATAAGAGGGTCGTTTAGGAGTCTTAGGGTCTGAACTGATCTGGGCTGAACTGATCTTTCTATGCATCTTCTCTACAGGTGCAGCACTATATACCGTATACTTCACCCGCTGTCTATGTTTATATATTTTCATTCTGTACCCACATGTATTTGATGTATGTTCTATGTTTTCATATACGGACGATCTGTCTGGACTGTACGCAGAGCATTACATTTCACTGTACCTTGGTACACGTGACAATAAATCAAAATCTTTTGATTCTGCAGCTTGGATGGAGGGTTCTAATTATTTCTCTCCCAAAAGATCCAGCTAAACTTTCTTCAGAAGGCCTCACAGTGAGGGCCGACTCTCTCCAGCAAGTTGGGGCATTGTTCTCCGGAGGCTGCAGAGGCCTGGATTAAAACCGCGAGCTGGAAGCAGGATGTGATGCGAGACGACGTGCCTCAAGAAGGTAATAGGCCTGAGGCTGAACCTCGATCTGAAGGCCCAGCTTAATAACAACTAAAGTGTCCCTCCAGAGGAAAAGCTGCTGCTTGTGAGTACTGAATGAATGACCCTACAAGAGAGACCTTATCAGCTGTAATCCAGAGGCTTCAATCAACCAGCATGCTGTGTGGAACGCGTTCTTCGGAATGATCATTCAAAGTTTTTGACCTTCATCCTTATTATGTTTACCCTCCCCCACCCTGTGTTTGTCTTTCTCATGAGTGTGTGGGGGGGGGGGGGGGTGAGGGGGGGGACAGTTAAAGGGGGTTAGCTTGCTGTTATTCAGTTGCATTTAGTGCACATTTCATCTTTATTCTTGATATAAATAACAGTAATTGCGTTTCAACTTACAAACCTGGTGACTGTAATTATCGGGCGGCCAAGGGCCAAAGACTGCATGAATTCTTATCAGAATTATTGGTTAATTCACTTGTGTGGGGACGAGTGGGGCTAGAATTGACCACGCACTTGCCCAGGGTGTTGTAACAGTGTGCATGTGCACAGGTCCCTTAAGGTAGCAGAGCAGGTGGATGCAGTGGTAAAGAAGGCGTATGGTATTTCTTAGCCGAGGCAGAGAGCTTAAGAATCGAGTGGTTATGCTGGAACTGTATAAGACGTCGGTTAGACCACTGCTAGAGTATTGTGTGCAATTCTGGAATCCACATTATAGGGAGGACATGATAGCACTGGAAAGGACGCAGATTTACCAGGATGTTGCCTGGGACGGAGAGTGTTAGTTATGAAGAGAGATTGGATAGACTGGAGTTGTTTTCATTGGAGTAGAGGAGACTGAGGGGGGACATGATTGAGATGTATAAAATTATGATGGGCATAGGCGAGTAGGGGCTTTTCACAGTTACTTCATTTGAAGCCGACTTGTGACAATAAGCGATTTTCATTTCATAGAGTAGACAGGAAGAAACGTTTCCCCTTGACGGACGGATCAATAGCCAGGGGGGCATAGATTTAAGATAAGGGGCAGGAGGTTTAGTGGGGATGTGAGGAAAAATCTTTTCACCTAGTGGGTGATGGGTGCCTGGAACTCACTGTCTGAAAGGGTGGAACATAGGAATTAGGAGCAGAGCAGGCCATTCAGCCCTTCGATCCTGCTCCACCATTCAATCAGATCGTGGCTGATCTCTTCCTGGTCTCAAAGCCATCTCCCTACCTGTTCCCCAAATGCCTTTAACCTGATTTTAAATCAGAAATGTATCTATCTCCCTCTTGAACCGATTTAATGATTCGGACTCCACCGCACTATGGGGCGGCAAGTTCCACAAATTCACCACCCTCTGCGAGTAGTTCCTCCTCATCTCAGTTTTAAATCTACCGCCTCTCAACCTACATCTGTGACCTCTCTGTCAACATTCACCTGAGGAAGGAGCTGCTCTCCGAAAGCCAGTGATTCGAAACAAACCTGTTGGACTTTAACCTGGTGCTGTAAGACATCTGAGTGATAGCATGGTGGTGTTGTAATTCACCGACTGACCACCAGGAGTCTTACTAGTACATAAGTGAATGTAAAGTCAGCTGACCAGGGACTGGCTAGATCTACATTTGCCTTTCTTATTACACTTTTTAACTGCACACAGACCTTCTGCGATTCATGAATAAAGACACCCAGACCCCTCTGCCCAGACGCATTTTGAATCTACTCTCCGTTTAGATAATAATTTGCCTGACTATTTTTTTGGCCAAAATGGACAACCTCACACTTATCCACATTAAACGCCATCTGTCAAATTTTGGCCCAGTCTCCTAGCTCATCCAAATCCGTCTGTAAAATCTGCATCTCCTCTTCACTACCTAGTTTAGTGTCATCTGCAAATTTTGCCACGTTACACTCCTGTCTCTGCTTGTAGATCATTTGTATAGATTGTAATCAGTTGAGGTCCGAGGACTGAACCCTATGGGTGGTGGAGGCGAGGATCCTCCAAACATTTAAGAAGTATTTAGATGTGCACTTGCGATGTCAGGATATACAAGACTACGGGCTTCAAATGGGATTAGAATAGTTAGGTGGTTGTTTTTGACTGGTGCAGACGTGATGGACCGAACGGCCTTTTCTGTGCTGTGGACGGCTAACTGTAAAAATGCAGACCATTCCATTGTTTCTCAGGCATGACCTGAAAACGCCCATCCAACCCCCTTCACTGGAGGTGGGCACCTCAGCCTCTCGCTCAAAACAGAGGCGCTTCCGAGGCGTGTCACCCAGAAAGAGGTATGAGTACAAAGCAAAAGTTAAAGAACCGTGGAGAAAAAGGTAAACCAGGATGGACCCGGCTAAGAAATGGTTTGGGAATTTTACTTGTCGATTTCGGATTTGTCAGGTGCATCTTACCATGAATACGGGACCACGTGCTAAAGAAATGTACTGCAATATCTATTACTGTTCAACATGAGGGAACTGAAATTTAAAGTAAAGACTTGAGGCATTTGGTTGCATATTATCACAATCAGTAATTGTAATCAACTAGAAAATAGTCGCATTTTGCTTTGTAATAACTACTCAGCTTGACACAAATCCGTACCGCAGTGGAACTGGCTTTTGAAGGGTTAATGACGTGCACCTGTACATGGTGACCGAGGCTGTCTGAATTAATCCTTTGTAGTTGGTTAAAAGTTCTGATTCGCAGATGACAACCACCTGCCAGAATGTTGCCAATGATAATAAAAGCCTTATGGGTTTTTTTTTTAACCCAAGTGTTTAGATTGCTCTCTGCCCTGCTGACTCTCTGCGGTGATGTACATTTGTTGAGCAAGTCAGTGGTTTTACCTCCATACTCAGTCAATGTGGAGCAGCATAATTGGGCAGCGACAACGAGGTGGCAGCCTGATTGGTTGGCTTACTTTTGGGAAAGTGTTTGTGTTGCAATCTTATTCTTTCCTAAAACATTAATGGCTTCCCAACTGAAGGGCAACCTTCTGATATCAGGGATAAATCTTGATTATTCCAAAAATATATGATTCTAAAATTTGGAGAATAAACCCCTCAAAACCTGGAGATGCCCGTGTCAGATGGGCACAGTCTTTTCTCTGAACTCGGTTGCCATCGGAAAAGCAGCCTCGCAGCACTTCCTGGTTCTCTCCCCTGCAGCATGTGGCAGAGGTGATGCTCACCACGGTAAACAACTCCATCATTCTTCCTCTCTGAGGGAAACAATAAAAATCTCCGTGGTTTCTCTGGCATGCTGTATTTATTTTGTGCACTGACCGTAGCTTCACCTCGCGGGATGCCTCAGGGCAGCTCTGTGAGTTTGCAGTTCCCAATTGCCGGCACCTGTTGTGAGGATCTGCTTAAAGAAATTATTTCCGCGGAGAACAAAAGTGGCTGGGAATACTCAGCAGGTCGGACAGCAACTGCAGAGAAGGGTCAATGTTGGACTCGAAGTGTTGGGCGGAGTTCTCCCATGCCCCCGCCTGCAGGATCAATGGGTGTGTGGAGGGAGGGTGCAATTTGTCAGGAGGCCCAAAATTCGGTTGCACGTCAGCGCGGAATTGCGGTGGGATCTTCTGCTGGGGTCCGCCATGGTGGATTGGGAATTCCACTGGAGGCTGGTGTGGAACCGATTTGCATCCCTCTAATTGGACTGGAATCTTCACCCCTGCCAGATTCTGGCTAGCAGAAAAACACAGAACATGTCTGGACCAACCTGGGGTGCAAAAGTCGGGACTTGCCGGAAGAAGGCCTGAGGTGGCCACCGGAGTTTGGGATGTAGACCACCTGTGACCCTGGAACGCCACAGCAGTGGGTGGGCGGAGCATCCAGCAGGTGTCTTCGAGGAGGTCCATCTTCCAGCTTCAGAGTGTTCCTGGAGATCCACCTTCTTTCTTCAACGGTGTGTCACTGGTATCGGGGGTGGGGGGGGGGGGGGGAGGGGGGGGGCTTCTAAGTATGGCGCACAGGACAGCGTGCCATCAAACCCACTCCGTCGCAGACAGTGCAAAACCCCCAGATACATAATTCATTACACGGGGGGTGGAAGACATGGCGTGGTTTCCCACTGCCCTCGGGACAACGGGACCCTGTTCCCGCCCCCGGAATTCCGCTTGTTAATTCTGTTTCTCTCTCCACAGATGCTGCCCGACCTGTTGAATACTTCAGATTTCCAATACCCGCCGTGTTTTGCTTTAAATTTTACAAAGAGACAGGTGAGCTCAGAATACCTTCCGCGGTCGACGATATTTTATTAACCTGCGTGGGTTTCTACTCATGCTCTCTGTTTTGAAGTTGGTTTGTGGTAGGGTTGCTATGGTAACAGTGCTTCACAATCACCCTGTAATTCTCCATGACACTCTAGGGATCGTGGGTGTTAAGTTTGACTCTGGCTTGTTTTTGTAAGTGGGAATATCTTTATGTTGTATTCCCCCAGATCCCACAATGTCCCACCTGTTGCAGCCACGGGCGGCACGGTAGCACAGTGGTTAGCACTGTCGCTTCACAGCTCCAGGGTCCCAGGTTCGATTCCCGGCTTGCGTCATTGTCTGCGCGGAATCTGCACGTTCTCCCCGTGTGTGCGTGGGTTTCCTCCGGGTGCTCCGGTTTCCTTCCACAGTCCAAAGATGTGCAGGTTAGGTGGATTGGCCATGCTAAATTGCCCTTCGTGTCCAAATAAAGGTTAGGTGGGATTACTGGGTTATGAAGATAGGGTGGTGGTGTGGGCTTAAGTAGGGTGCTCTTTCCAAGGGCCGGTGCTCCTCGATGGGCCGAATGGCCTCCTTCTGCACTGTAAATTGTATGAAAAATTCTCTGAAAGTGATGGTCAGTCAATTGGCACGCAGGATTTCCCCATTGCTGCTGTTCAACTGGTTGATCAAAGGCAATCTGCTTCAGGGAATGCTGGAGCGCAGCCAAGGAGAGGGCAGACTGGCGCTGCCGAACTTTAGCAATTATTATTGGGCGGCAAATATAGCCATGATTAGGAAGTGGGGGGAGGGGTCGGTGTGGGAGCGAGTAGAGGCGGCATCATGCAAGGACACTATTTGGGGGCATTGGTAACTGCGCCTCTGCCATTCCCGCTGGCACGGTACTCCACCAGCCCCGTGGTGGTGGCGGCCCTGAGAGTCTGGGGGCAATGGAGGAGACATGTGGGAGCGGAGGGAGCATCGGTCTGGTCCCCAATCTGTAATAATCACCGGTTTGCCCCGGGGAGTCTAGATGGAGGTACCGGAGATGGCAGAGAGTAGGGATCGAGAGGATGGGGGATATGTTTATAGAGGAGAGCCTGAGGGAGTTGGAGGAGAAATTTGAACTGACGGGAGGGAATGAGTTTAGGTACCTACAGGCGCGGGACTTCCTACGCAGGCAGGTCGCAACCTTCCTGCTCCTACCACCAAGGGGGATACAGGACAGGGTAGTTTCCAGAATGTGGGTGCGAGGGGAGGATTTCGGACATTTATAAAGAACTCATGGGGTCAGAGGAAACGCAGATTGAGGAGCTGATACTCGAATGGGAAGAGGAGTTAGGAATAGAGATAGAGTAGAGTCAACGCGTCCACAACATGTGCCAGGCTCAGCCTGATTCAGTTTAAGGTCATTCACCGGGCCCACATGACAGTGGCCCGGATGAGCAGGTTCTTTGAGGCGGAAGACAGGTGTGCGAGGTGTGTGGGAGGACCAGCAAACCATGTTCACATGTTCTGGGCATGCCTGAAGCTTAGGGGATTCTCGCAGGGGTTTGCGGATGTCATGTCCAAGGTGTTGAAAACAAGGGTGGCGCTGAGTCCAGAGGTGGCGATTTTCGGGGTGTCGGAAGATCCGGGATTCCAGGAGGAGAAAGAGGCAGACGTTCTGGCCTTTGCCTCCCTGGTAGCCCGGAGATAGATATTATTAGCTTGGAGGGACTCAAAGACCCCAAAGTCAGAGACCTGGCTAACTGACATGGCTAGCTTTCTCTGTCTGGAGAAAATCAAGTTCGCCTTGAGAGGGTCAATATTTGGGTTCGTCCGGAGGTGGCAACCGTTCGTCAACTTGTTTGGGGAAAATTAACCGTCAGCAGAAAGGGGGAGGGTTGGGGCTTAGTTTAGTGTAGAGTAGGGGGTTAGAAAAGGTGGGACCTGTGAGGGAGGAAGACGGCTTTTGCACTGTTTATATTTGTATGTACACTGTTCCTTCTGTCAATGTTATAAAACCATAAATACCTCAATAAAATGTTCATAAAAGAAAAGGCAATCTGCTTCAGGTAATGTAGTGATTATGCAATTGCCCCAGTAACCCAAAAGGCCAGGACTAATAATCCCCTGACTATGGGCTCAAATCTCTGAGCAGATTGAAAATTGAAATTCAGTTTTTCTTTAAATCTTGAAGTGAAATGCTGGTATCGGTAAAACTGACTGTTCAACTATCAGATTGTGATTCAAACCCAATAGTCCCACTAATGCCCTTTAGAGAGAGATACTTGTCATCATTGACTATACATGACTCCAGTGGTTCTCTGGGAAGAATAATATTTCCTAATGCCACCCATTAGGGCCGCACAGTGGTTAACACTGCTGCCTCACAGCACCAGGGACTCGGGTTCGATTCCGGCCTCGGGTGACTGTCTGTGTGGATGTTTCACATTGGATTGGGTTGGATTGGATTTGTTTATTGTCACGTGTACCGAGGTACAGTGAAAAGTATTTTTCTGCGAGCAGCTCAACAGATCATTAAGTCCATGAGAAGAAAAGGGAATAAAAGAAAATACATAATAGGGCAACACAACATATACAATGTAACTACATAAGCACTGGCAACGGATGAAGCATACAGGGTGTAGTGTTAATGAGGTCAGTCCATAAGAGGGTCATTTAGTAGTCTGGTGACAGTGGGGAAGAAGCTGTTTTTGAGTCTGTTCGTGCGTGTTCTCAGACTCCTGTATCTCCTGCCCGATGGAAGAAGTTGGAAGAGTGAGTAAGCCGGGTGGGAGGGATCTTTGATTATACTGCCCGCTTTCCCCAGGCAGCGGGAGGTGTAGATGGAGTCAATGGATGGGAGGCAGGTTCGTGTGATGGACTGGGTGGTGTTCACGACTCTCTGAAGTTTCTTGCGGTCCTGGGCCGAGCAGTTGCCATACCAGGCTGTGATGCAGCCTGATAGGATGCTTTCTATGGTGCATCTGTAAAAGTTGGTAAGAGTCAATGTGGACATGCCGAATTTCCTTAGTTTCCTGAGGAAGTATAGGCGCTGTTGTGCTTTCTTGGTTGTAGCGTCGACGTGGGTGGACCAGGACAGATTTTTGGAGATGTGCACCCCTAGGAATTTGAAACTGCTAACCATTTCCACCTCGGCCCCGTTGATGCTGACAGGGGTGTGTACAGTACTTTGCTTCCTGAAGTCAATTACCAGCTCTTTAGTTTTGCTGGCATTGAGGGAGAGATTGTTGTCGCTACACCACTCCACTAGGTTCTCTATCTCCCTCCTGTATTCGGACTCATCGTTATTCGAGATCCGGGCCACTATGGTCGTATCGTCAGCAAACACATTCTCCCTGTTTCTGCGTGGGTTTCCTCCGGGTGCTCCAGTTTCCTCCCACAGTTCAGAGATGTGCAGGTTAGGTGGATTGGCCACGCTAAATTCCCCCTTAGTGTGCAAAAGATTAGGACTGGGCCGAGGCAGGGTGGTCTTCCAGAGGGGCGGTGCAGACTGAATGGCCTCCTTCTGCATTGTAGGGATTCCATGGATTCTAACTCTTTGCACAAGAGCATTATATTCTTGCTTCATAGTTTGCATCTGAAATAACCTGTCCATTTCCCAGCTCTGTGTGTGTGTGTGTCTCCTCACATCCATCTTAACACGGGGGCGTCTCATTCTTAAACTGTGTCCCCTGGTTCTAGTCTCTCCCACAAGTGGGAACATCCTCCCAGTTTCCGCCCTATCAAGTCTCCCCTGGATCTTGTTTGTTTCAATATTTCGCCTCTCATTCTACGAAACTCCATTGGGAATAGGCCCAACCTGTTCATACCTTCTTCATAAGATAAGCCCCTTATCCCAGGAATGAGTCGAGTGTATCTTCTCTAGACTGCTTCAAAGCAATTGCACCATCTTTATTTTTTCAAATAAGATGACAAAGACTGTACACGGTATTCCAGATGTGGTTTCACCCAGGCCCTGTATTTACAACTGCAGTAAAACGTCCCTCATTTTATTTTCCATCGCTTTGCAATAAATGCCAACATTCCATTTGCCTTCCGAATGTAACATTCCCAACACAACCACAACACCAATGTACCCTAATTTTCTACAAGGAAGTACATTATGTAGAAAGGCAACATACTGAGGGTGCTGGAATCTGAAACAAAAACAGAAAATGCTTGAAAAACCCCAGAGATCTGGTAGCATCTGCGGAGAAGGAAAACAGGTGACGTTCAGAGTCCGTAGGTCTCTTCTTCAGAGTGGCATTATTTATAAAGTTTGTGGAGTGGAGGGTATGATCAATCCCTTTCCTTTAGCATTGCTAAATATTTTCACTCCTCCCCATCTTTGTGATCTTCACCAGTCTCATGCACCCCTGTGATCCTCGCATTCCACCGACCCCTGGCCGCTTGCACTTCCCTATTTTAATCGCTCCAGTATTGGCTGCGTTGCTCTTAAACGCTGGGATTCCTTCTGAAACACCTCTGCCTGCAAATCGCTCTGTCTTTCTTTAAAATGCTTCTTGACAACCTATCTGTTTGACCACCTGGGTGGCTTGTTTTTAAATTTAATAACACTCCTGTGAAGTACCTTGGATGGTGGAAAGACAGTCGCCTGTCCAAATTCGCTGATCAAACAAAGATAGCATTATAAGCAGTGTTGATGGAAACATAACATTACAAAGAGATAGTGATGGATTAAGTGAATTGCCAAAACTGTGGCAAATGGATTTCATTGTTGGTAAATGTGAGCTCACCCAAAGAAAGATATTGTCATATCCCACGTGGGATAGTCAGAAACAGGGGAATGTATAATAGGGGACAAAGAAATGGCTGAGCAACTAATCACATAGTTTGGTTCTGTCTTTACAAATAAGGAAACAAATCAGATACTGGAAATGTTGGGGAACGCAGGGTTTATGAGAGGGAGGAACTGGAGATCAATATTAGTAGAGAAATGGTGTTGGGAAAATCGATGCATTGGGCAGCACGGTAGTATCGTGGTTAGCACAGTTGCTTCACAGCTCCAGGGTCCCAGATTCTATTCCTGGCTTGGGTCACTGTCTGTGCGGAGTCTGCACGTCCTCCCCTTGTCTGCGTGGGTTTCCTCCGGGTGCTCCGGTTTCCTCCTACAGTCTAAAGATGTGCAGGTTAGGTGGATTGGCCATGCTAAATTGTCCTTAGTGTCCAAAAAGATTAGGTTGGGTTCAGGGGATAAAGGGGATAGGGTGGAGGATTGGGGCTTGAATAGGGTGCTCTTTCCAAGGGCCGGTGCAGACTCGATGGGCTGAATGGCCTCTTTCTGCACTGTAAATTCTATGATTTGTGATCTTCTTCCAGGATTCTATAGATTCTGGAACAGATTCTGCAGATTGGAAGCTAGCTAATGTAACTCCACTAAAAAGGGAGGTTGAGAGAACGCAAGAAATTATAGACCAGTAAGCCTGACGCTGGTTTTGGGGAAAATTCTAGAATCCATTATCAAAGATTTTATATCTGAGCACTTGTGACAGTGGCAGGATTAGACAGAGTCAGCATGGATTTATGGAGGGGAAATCATGCTTGACAAATCTACTGGAATTCTTTGAGGATGTAACTAGTTGACGAGGGGGAGCCAGTGGATGTGAGACCGAGACAGCACAGAGACCGAGTGCCATCGGTCATACCGTTGACGACCTGCAGGGCGCACACGTTCGGAGTCTTATGTACACAGCGGTGCCAGATACACATTCATTCGACCAACTTGTGGCACAATATTTTAACCCAACCCCATCAGTGATCATTCAAACGTATTGTTTTAATATGGCGGAGAGGTCCCCCGGGGAGTCCATCACAGAGTTGATATCACGGCTGCGGAAGATAGCCGAGTGATGTGAGTATGGAACTGCTTTATCAGAGATTGTTTGGTCTGCGATATAAACAATATGGTAACACAAAAAAAACGTTTTGGCAAAACCTCCCTGACTTTTCAACAGGTGCTGCAGACCTCTTTGTCCTGAGAGAGCGCAGAACGTGGCGTCCAAGAAATGCAAGGGATGGAGGTGAATTTTTGGGGCCGTCGCCCCTTATATGGTATCCCCACGGCCCAGACCGACCACCGCAGCGACTCGGGCCTCTGGACGAACGGCCGGCCGTCGAGATGTGAGACATCTCGGGACTCGGCTGAAGGGGATTCCAGTCCGTGTGCGATGTCTGGGCACCGGTCTAGGTATAACCGCAGGCAGCTGGAGGATCAGTGCTTTAGGTGCCCCGGTCGAGGTAGGCATCAGACCCAGGGCTGGGCCTTGTATCTGGATGACCCAGAAGAGACCGAGGATGAGGTTGAGATGTAGTTACACTGTTTGGCAGCACCCCAGGTGGCCCCTATTCGGGTTCCGATACAGGTAAATGGGCACATGCTCCAAATGGAATTGGATACGGGAGCTGCCGTTTCTGCGGTGGTGCAAAACAACTTTGATCTTACTAAACGGGGTGTGCACACTTTGACTTTGGCTGACACGGCGGCTCGTTTGGCCACTGATGATGCTGGAGAGGGACTGAATATTGTGGGGACTACTCTTACTTCGGTAGTTTATGGGCGGCAACTGGTTCACCTTCCTCATTATCGTGCAGGGAATCGGCCCGAGCCTGTTGGGCTGCTATTGGTTACACCCGCTGCAGCTGGATTAGCAACATATCGTCGAAGTGGGATCTGGTGGTCTGGGTGAGGTTCTGAGCAAGTGCCCGAGGTTTTCCAGCTAGACTTGGGTACAGTTAATGGGGCCGTAGTCAAGATCCAGGTGAACCCAAAGGCCCAACTCCAATATTTCCATGCCCGTCCGGTCCCCTACATTTTAGCGCGATCAAACTTCAGCGCTTGGAAAGTTTGGGCATCATTAGACCCGTGTGCCTCACTGATTGGGCAACACCTGTGGACCCCGTCATGAAGCCAGATAAGACAGTCCATCTCTGCGGAGACTATAAATTGACGGTGAACTCGGTTTGAGGATGGACCTCCTTTACCCCGCATCGAGGATCTTTTTGCTACATTGGCAGGTGGCTACACATTTATGAAATTAGACATGAGCAACGCTTATCTACAGCTGGAGCTCGATGAGTCCTCTCGAACGTACGTCACAATCAATACGCACAAAGGGTCTCCGCAAGTACACCAGATTACCATTCGGAGTATCCTCGGCGTGCACTGCCTTTCAGCGTGTAATGGAAAACATCCTGTGCGGATTGCCGCATGTTGCGGTGTATTTAGATGACATGCTAGTCACGGGGGGCCTTGGACTAGGAACATTTACGGAACCTCGAAGCGGTGTTATTACTTTCCTGAATATGGTGTCTGCCTGCGCTGCGCAAAGTGCGTGTTTCACACAAAATAAGTTGTCCACTTAGGATATCAGGTAGACCGAGATGGCCTGCACCCAGACGCCAAGAAAGTTCGAACCATCCAGCTGACCCCGCCCCGCCAGACGCCACGGAACTTTGTTCCTTTCTTGTATTGGTCAATTATTATGGCAGATTCATTCCTAATTTGGCGACCATTCTGGCCCCCCTTCATCTGCTCCTCAAGGAGCACCAGCCTGGGTTTGGAGTGAGGCCCAGGATGAGGTGTTTTAAAAAAAAATGAAACGGTGGTTGTCCTCTTGCGGTGTGGACGCATTTAAATCCTTCAAAGCCATTGTCATCACATTTGATGCATCGCCGTATGGGATTGGGGCAGTCCTGTCTCATCAGATGTGCGATGGCCGTGAACGTCCAATCGCCTTTGCTTCCCAGACGCTGGCTATGGCTGAGCATTAGTACGTTTAATAACGGAGTCAGTCGAGTAAAAATAAAGTACTGGGGGTGGTACCAGGGGATTGGAGAGTGGCGAATGTTGTGCCCCTGTTCAAAAAAGGGACTAGGGATAACCCTGGGAATTACAGGCCAGTTAGTCTTACTTCGGTGGTAGGCAAAGTAATGGAAAGGGTACTGAAGGGTAGGATTTCTGAGCATCTGGAAAGACACTGCTTGATTAGGGATAGTCAGCACGGATTTGTAAGGGGTAGGTCTTGCCTCACAAGTCTTATTGAATTCTTTGAGGAGGTGACCAAGCATGTGGATGAAGGTAAAGCAGTGGATGTAGTGTACATGGATTTTAGTAAGGCATTTGATAAGGTTCCCCATGGTAGGCTTATGCAGAAAGTAAGGAGGCATGGGATAGTGGGAAATTTGGCCAGTTGGATAACGAACTGGCTAACCGATAGAAGTCAGAGAGTGGTGGTGGATGGTAAATATTCAGCCTGGATCCCAGTTACCAGTGGCGTACCGCAGGGATCAGTTCTGGGTCCTCTGCTGTTTGTGATTTTCATTAATGACTTGGATGAGGGAGTTGAAGGGTGGGTCAGTAAATTTGCAGACGATACGAAGATTGGTGGAGTTGTGGATAGTGAGGAGGGCTGCTGTCGGCTGCAAAGAGACATAGATAGGATGCAGAGCTGGGCTGAGAAGTGGCAGATGGAGTTTAACCCTGAAAAGTGTGAGGTTGTCCATTTTGGAAGGACAAATATGAATGCGGAATACAGGGTTAACGGTAGAGTTCTTGGCAATGTGGAGGAGCAGAGAGATCTTGGGGTCTATGTTCATACATCTTTGAAAGTTGCCACTCAAGTGGATAGAGCTGTGAAGAAGGCCTGTGGTGTGCTCACGTTCATTAACAGAGGGATTGAATTTAAGAGCCGTGAGGTGATGATGCAGCTGTACAAAACTTTGGTAAGGCCACATTTGGAGTACTGTGTACAGTTCTGGTCGCCTCATTTTAGGAAGGATGTGGAAGCTTTGAAAAAGGTGCAAAGAAGATTTACCAGGATGTTGCCTGGAATGGAGAGTAGGTCTTACGAGGAAAGGTTGAGGGTGCTAGGCCTTTTCTCATTAGAACGGAGAAGGATGAGGGGCGACTTGATAGAGGTTTATAAGATGATCAGGGGAATAGATAGAGTAGACAGTCAGAGACTTTTTCCCCGGGTGGAACAAACCATTACAAGGGGACATAAATTTAAGGTGAAAGGTGGAAGATATAGGAGGGATATCAGAGGTAGGTTCTTTACCCAGAGAGTAGTGGGGGCATGGAATGCACTGCCTGTGGAAGTAGTTGAGTCGGAAACATTAGGGAACTTCAAGCAGCTATTGGATAGGTACATGGATTACGGTAAAATGATATAGTGTAGATTTATTTGTTCTTAAGGGCAGCACGGTAGCATTGTGGATAGCACAATGCTTCACAGCTCCAGGGTCCCAGGTTCGATTCCGGCTTGGGTCACTGTCTGTGCGGAGTCTGCACATCCTCCCCGTGTCTGCGTGGGTTTCCTCCGGGTGCTCCGGTTTCCTCCCACAGTCCAAAGATTTGCAGGTTAGGTGAATTGGCCAATGATAAATTGCCCTTAATGTCCAAAATTGCCCTTGGTGTTGGGTGGAGGTGTTGAGTTTGGGTAGGGTGCTCTTCCCAGGAGCCGGTGCAGACTCAAAGGGCCGAATGGCCTCCTTCTGCACTGTAAATTCTATGATAATCTATGATTAATCTAGGACAAAGGTTCGGCACAACATCGTGGGCCGAAGGGCCTGTTCTGTGCTGTATTTTCTATGTTCTATGGTTTATTCACAACAAAAACGTGTATGCGCACAGGAACGGTGAGGCTTCAACAGGCCTTTCTCTCTGGAGGCCTGGTACAGTCAGGTCCACCTTCTATAGTTAACGGGGCAGTGCATACTCCTCGAGCCACACGATAAATATCATCAAACCTGTCCCATGTGCTTGGTGTGGGATATTACATGGCGCCCAGATAGAAAAAGAAATTCTGGCACTTGTATTTGGCATGACGAAATTTCATCAATACGCCATTTCTTTATCGTGACAAATCACGAGCCATTGCTGGGCCTTTTCCGCGAACACAAGACGATCCCGCCAATTGCTTCCGCAAGGATTCAGCTCGGAGCCTTGTTACTGGCGGCTTACGAGTACACTTTTGAGCACCACCCAGTGACCCAGATGGCACACGCCAATGCGTTGAGCCGCTTCCTCTGCAGACCAAGTCTGCAAATCCCCCTACGACGGACGAGGTGGTCGCTGTCCTGAAGTTTATAGACAATCGCCCGTCACTGCATCATGTATTTGTGACTGGATGCAAACAGACCCTATCCTTGCCAAGGTGCGGCAACTGGTGCCAAACAGGGCCAGCATCAACGGCTAGCAGGCGAGTTGAAGGTTTTCTCCTATAAGTTCTCTGAGTTAACCATAGAAGACGATATCCTCCTGTGGGACACAAGGATTGTTGTTCCAACGAAGGGCCAGGAAATCGTATTGAAGGACCCAGGAATGTCCAAAATGAAGATATTGGCGAGAAGCTATGTCTGGTGGCTGGGTTTTGACATCAATATCGAGATGTTGGCTCAGCAGTGGTCCATCTGTCAAGAGTACCAGAAGCTCCCTGCGCCAGCACCCCTACACCCTTGCGAGTGGCCAGGATGACCTTGAACTCGCGTATACCCACTGATTTTGCCGGTCCACTCCGGGGTTCGATGCTTCTTGTCCTGCTGGACACACACGCCAAGTGGCTGGAAGGTCCGAAAGATGGCGACGATTACCTCTGCGTGACTGTTGACGAATTGCGCATTTCCTTTTTGACCCATGGACTCCCAGAGGTGCTCGTAACATATAACGGGGCCTCTTCCACGAGTGCAGACTTTCATGAAGGGCAACGGGATTCGGCACGTCGGTACTGCCCCATTCCATCCGGCATCCATTGGCTTGGCAGAAGGGCTGTGCAGACGGTTAAGCGGGGGGCTAAATAAGCAGATTTCAGGCTCAATGGACACCAGGCTGGCACGCGTTTTGTTCTCGTACAGGACCATGCTGCACACAGTAACTGGAGTGGCCCCCGCTAAGATGCTGATGGGTCGCCGGCTTCATAGCCGACTTCGTTTGCTTCTCCCAGACAGCGGCATAGAATATAAGAGCAGGCAGGGTATTATGAAGCTGTATAAAACACTCATTCAGCCACAGCTGGAGTACTGTGGGCAGTTCTGGTTGCCACACTGTAGGAAGGATGTGATTGCACTGGAGAGGGTGCAGAGCAGATTCACCAGGATGTTGCCAGGGCTGGAGCATTTCAGCGATGAAGGGAGGCTGTTTAGGCTGGGGCTGTTTTCATTGGAGCACAGAAAGCTGAGGGAGGACCTGATTGAGATGTACAAAATGATGAGGGTCATAGATTCTTGATCAATAAGGGGATCGGGGGTGATGAGGAGAATGCAGGGATGGGAAAAATATCAGCCATGATTGAGTGGTGGAGCAGACTCGATAGGCCGAGTGGACTAATTCTGCTCCTATGTCTTATGATAGGGTTATTAGGAAGGAACCTTTCCCCTTAGTAGAGAGGTCAATAACCAGGGAGCATAGATTTAAGGGAAGGGGCAGGAGGTTTATAGGAGATGTGAGAAAAACCCTTTTCACCCAGGGGCTAGTTGGAATCTGGAACTCGCTGCCTGAAAGGGTGATAGAGGCGGAAATCCTCACAACATTTAAGGAGCATTTAGATGAACACTTGAAATGCCACAGCGTACAAGTCTACGGACCGAGTGCTGGAAAATAGGATTAGAGTAAATACATGCTTGATGGCCGGCACAAACACAATGGGCAGAAGGGCCTCTTTCCGTGCTGTAAAAACTCTATGACTAATCAGCCAGGAACATGTTAACTCGGTCAGTACCGATAACGTACTGGTGACTCTTCTGCAAACACAAGTTGAAGTATAATATCGTGTCTCAAAAATTAAACGATCTGTTGTGATGGAACATTTGTCATAGAATCATAGAATTTACAGTGCAGGAGGAGGCCATTCGGCCCATCGAGTCTGCACCGGCCCTTGGAAAGAGCACCCTACTTAAGCCTACACCTCCACCCCGCCTAACCTTTTTGGACACTAAAGGGCAATTTAGGATGGCCAATCCACCTAACCTGCACATCTGTGGACGGGAACCGGAGGAAACCCATGCAGACACGGGGAGAACGTGCAGACTCCGCATAGACAGTGACCCAAGCCGGGAATCAAACCTGGAACCCTGGAGCAACATTGCTAACCACTGTGCTACCGTCATGTTTTGTACTTGATTTCTTAAGTTTCCATCTTTATTTCCAATTGCATTGGCCTCCAGGGCTCTGACACAATTTCCTGGCACCCTCCTTTGATGAGTATTCCATTGAGTTGACTAAATTGTTCAACAACCTATTGACATTCTTAATTGCTGGTCTGCAGAGATTGGACATATTGAATGTTGAGTTCTGCCTATTGCTCACCCACTGGCTTGTCTACCCAAATAGTTTATGCAGCTAGATTGACACCCACACCTCATGCTTCGGGCTGATACTCACCTGGGGTAGTTGGGAAAGTTGACAATCTTTTGTCAACATTTCCCAGTTTAAATCCTTCCTTTGTCTCCTCACTCTTCGATGTGCTTTGCCATCATTCATGTTCCACAATGGAAATAAAAATTGAGAGAGCTGTGAATCGAGCTACCACGTTGCTGTCAGCCATGTTACCTGATTGCACAAAGTCAAGTTCTACCCCAGTGGCTTCAACTTTTTCTTTGGCCAGCAACTTCTGTGCAGTTGCTCTTGCTCTTGCTTCACCAGCATTGCTTAGCCAGCAATATGTCAGAACCCCATTTCCATGCATTGATGTGACATGCTACACTCTTAGCAAATTGTTGCCAACAACAACTTTTCTTTCATTCCCACAGTGCAGAAGGAGACCATTCGGTCCATCGAGTCTGTACTCACTCTCTGAAAGTGCACCCTACCCAAGCCCACTCCCCCGTCCTATCCCCGTAATCCCATAACCCCACCTAACCTGCATATCTTTGGGGCAATTTAGCATGGCCAATCCACCTAACCTGCACATCTTTGGGGCAATTTAGCATGGCCAATCCACCTAACCTGCACATCTTTGGGGCAATTTAGCATGGCCAATCCACCTAACCTGCACATCTTTGGGGCAATTTAGCATGGCCAATCCACCTAACCTGCACATCTTTGGGGCAATTTAGCATGGCCAATCCACCTAACCTGCACATCTTTGGACTGTGGGAGGAAACTGGAGCACCCGGAGAGAACATGCAAACTCTACACAGACAGTCACCCAAGACTGGAATTGGACCTGGGTCCCTGGCTCTGTGATGCAGCAGTGCTAACCACTGCACCACCGTCCCTTATATTTATATTGTATTTTAAAACTTTTAAAATTTGTATCTATATGGCATCTTTAATGTAATGAAACGTCTTAAGGCACTTCACAGGAGCATTCTAAAACAAAGAGTGACATTGAGCCACGTAAGGAGATATTAGGCCAAATGGCCGAAAGCTCGGTCAAAGAGTTAAGTTTTAAGAAGTATCTTAATGGCCTAAAGTGCGGTTTGAAGGTCTCGTGAGGGGGTTTATTTGGCGGGGTGGGGGGGCACTAATAATATTAAAATGAATGGAAATTTATGGAAAAGAGGTAATCCCATGATGCCAGTGGCGAGGAGACGAGGAAAATTGGGAAACGCGACTCTCCGGCGGGAACTTTCCCGATTCTCGCGAGATTCTCCTCCCTCGCCGCCGATCACGCGGGCGGCGGGGGCGGCCTCAAGTTTCTGCCCATTGTTATATTTATGTATTTCTAGTCTATTTGAGGACCCCATTCATCAGAATGACTTGGTTCTGTAATCTCACGGTCAGTGTTTGCATTCTGTTACCAGAGCACCCGCTCGCTACAGAAATCAGAGGAACGGTTATGATCTAAAATCACTAATCGATGGTTGAAATCCTATTCTTTGGAGATTCATTGCAACAGTGAGTGGAATCTTGTACTCTACTGTGTGCATTGGTTTGGTGGTGGGGGAGGGAGGGTGACTGGGGTGGCAGGGGGGCGGTGGTGGTGGGTGGGAACCCTGCCACCTTCCTGTGTCCATCCCGTGGTGAAAAGGCCCTGCCAACATCTGGGGCCCTTAAGTGGGAAATTAATGGTAATATTAACAAAATGCTGGGGGTGGGACGGGGTGCTGTCATGCAGGGAACACAACAGGCAAACTTGCTCACAGCCTCCGAGGGGCTTGACAACAGGAAGCCGGTGCACAGGCGCACTGAAATCCAATTCCTGCCCCCATGACCACCCCCAGCACCATCACTTTTCTGTGACTTGGTCCCTCTTTGATTCGAGGCAGCCAGCACCTCAGCAGTAGTACCGCCGGGTACAGGAGAGTTGCCTACCTCTGATTGGCCGACAGTACCCTGCTCCCCCCCCCCCCCCCCCCCCCCCCACCCCAGGTCCTTGATCCCAGGGGAAGGTTTGCCATTGGCAAGTGCCGGTGTGGCGCACAATGCAGCGGCATTCTCTAAAATAGACAACGCAGGCATCTTGCTGGCTCTCCAGCTGGCCATCGAGACCCCCGTTTGCCTCCACAATATTCAGCCGGTGTCGGAGTCCCATGATCAAGAGGTCAGTGTAAAAACAGGATGGAGAATTAAAGATGTCAAGCGCCGGGGGTCATGCTTGTGGACTGAGTGGCAATGTTTAGCCAAAGCGATCGCCGAACCTGTGTTTGGGAGGGGACTGTTCTGTGAGCAGTGAATACGGTCTACCAAGCTGAAAGAGGTACAAGCCACGTCACCCGGAAAGAAGGGTTTGGACTCTGCACTTGCTGTTCAAGCAGCAGTTTCCTAACTCGTGGAAGGAAGGTTCATGTATTTGCAAAATACCTTGTCACATCCACAAAGGCTGCAGAAAATCGATTAGTGTCTGAAGCACAGTGAATTATTGTGAAGAATGACCAACAATAATTATAACATCTTGAACTTCCTTAGATCTGAATAGAGAAAATTGTCCCAATTAAAGCACTTCACAGGGGAACCTGGGCAAAACTGGCGACGTTGGGCAGGGTGATATAAAATTGGTCAAAGGGAGGCCCTAAAGAGGGAGAATTGGAAGGAATTTAGGGAAAGCATTTGGCCTAGATAGCTGAAGGCACAGCTGCCAATGGTGGGGCGAAAGAAGTAACCAGTTTCCTTTCTTGCTTCTTGAAGTGTTAGCACAGCCAACGTTAATTGTCCAGGTGGTCGTCAACCGCCACCTTCAACAGCTACAGATCGCGTCGTCCAGCTACACCCACATTGCTTTTATTACTGTGGTTGTGGGTATCACTGAGTGGCTTGGTAGGTCATTTCAGAGGGAAAGTAAGTCCCAATCACATTGATGTGGTTCTCGAATTGCATATAGGCCAGACAGGGTAAGAACAGCAGGTTTCCTCCTCTGTAGGACATTGGTGGACCAGATGGATTTTTACGATAACCCGGTACTTTCATGATCATTACTCATGAGACTAACATTTTATTCCAGATTTAATGTCCCTCTATCTGAATCACCCTGCTTATCTTTCCAATGCTCATGGTAATGGTTTGGAAAAGGTCTGTATGAGTTTTCGGGCCTATGGGTGGTGAGATCACAGCAGTCTGCGGTGACTGCTGCACCCCTAGGTGTAATAATAATAATAATAATTGCTTATTGTCACAAGTCGGCTTCAATGAAGTTACTGTGAAAAGCCCCTAGTCGCCACATTCCGGTGCCTGTTCGGGGAGGCCGGTACGGGAAGGAGTCTCTGCTCCTTTCGGTGTCATCACAAGTTGGAAGGTGTGCAATTTTTAAATTCTTCCCAACAGGACGAGCTCACGCAACCCCCCCCTCCCCTCCCCGGTAGACACGTGGGATTCTTAGGGATCTTATCCACCGGTCAGATGTGATTTGTTTCAGCCGTTCAAGCTCGATGTTGGCTTCTTACGAGCGTGCCAGAATTGCGGGCGTTATGCCTCCACAGCTAACTCATAGGCACTTAGGATGGCAGTCTTGATCTTCTCAAATATTCCGGGACACATGATGAGGCAGCATGGAGCAGACTTTCTGGGTTTTCCCTGCCTGCTGCCCCCCAATTTAAAAAAATTCACAGATCTCTGATGGCCATTTTAACTGTCCTGCCATTTTCTCGAAAGTGGCAAAGAAATGAGTCCACGTCACTGTCTTTATATTTGGGAATGAATGTCACATTACCTGAGGGCCTCAGAGAGTGGTTCCAGGATAGAGGGATAAGGGGTACCAATAGGTAGAGAGAGATTTTTCCCTCGCCGCTTCCAATTGTCTGGCCTCTCTCTTGCCTTGATCTGCTGGCTCCGTTTCCAGTTTGTTTGGAGCTGTTTCCCTCTCCTGTGCTTCCCCCACTTTATTTCCTCTCCCAAGATTCTAGCTGTAATCTGAGTTTTTCCAACTCGTAAATGGACAGGGAGGGGGGGGGATTTGGTGTCATGGCGGAGATCCACGCAACTTCTGAACTGGCAGCGTGAGATCTAAATGAATCGACCAACGACTGGATCAGTTCACTTTGTTTGATTTTGCTGGACAATTTTAACTTTCCTCAACCCTTTAATTTTCCTCAACCCTCTAGTTTTGGAATGATCCCATCCCTTACTAATAATCCCACAGCAAACTCGAGAAAGGGTTAATTTATTTTGCACACACTCAAAATGCAAGAAGAGTGTTGGCAATGCCCCCCACCCCCCGCGCCCCACCACCACCATCCATCCCCTTTTTGCATTCATGCAATAAAAATGGGATAAGGGAAAGAAAGAGGTACAGGGGAAAGACTACAGGTAAATTAGGAATTATTTACTGATGTGGGGTAATCCACTTTACCAGTAGCGCTGACTTCCACATGGGAGAAGAACCCAGAGATGAAGTAATCTTGCAGTAGGCACTGATACCGAAGTTTCGATGTTCCAGTAAAAATAGTGAGGATGAGGGCCAGGCAATGGAAACCTGGACAGACCTCTCGTTCCGCTGTTTTGTTGATGGAACATGGCAGACCGCCTTTCTTCAGCTCCACAAGGCTAGATTATTGGTTCTCGCTGTCTAGCAGCTTGGCGAGAGGAGGGGGGGCGGGTGGGGGGGGGTAGGAGGGTTCACGTCACGTAACTCCCACCTCTTCCCCTTGGTTTAAGCAGAGGATGTATATTCCCCATCAGGATTCTTCAGATGGTCAACGTTTCATCCATTAACAAGTCTACCAGAGGTTTCAACGTCCTTTGCCCTCGCAGATGGATTGTCGCCGTTGACCAGAGCTTTTGCCTCAGAAAAGTAGAAGGGGCCTTACTGCAATTCCTTGGAATTTTATTTCCACAGTCAGAGGGGGATTAACGCCTCTTTCGAGATAGCAAGTCTGTTGTGGCTTTCTGAAGACTAGAAATTCCTTTTGTGTGAGTTGTAGCCAACCATGGCCAACCTTTGTCCATTATAAACATGTTTTTAATTATTTTATCATGTCACCAGGATAATATCAATATGTGTGTAGATTTTCTTTCATGTCTTTTTGGCGTGATAACTATTCATTGAATTTAAACTTCCAAAGCAGCCGTGGTGGAATTCAAAGTCAGGTCTCTAGGCTTTTGGATTGCTAGTCCATTAATATGACGTGTTGTTGTGTAGACAAGTTGGGCTGGTAAATAATTTGAAATGTGCATTGATAGTCACTCAAAGCTGGTTTCCTTCATTGAATTCCTGCTTTTAATGCAGTATAAAACCATGAGGAATGGAGCCAAACAGCAAGACTGAAATCTCTTACATCAACCCAAACTTAGACAATTTGAAAAAGTTCACAATACCCAAGAAAAAGAGCACTGATAGAGGTAAGTGGCTGAAAGGAAATTTGTGATGGAATTATTTGTACTTGTTCTCAGGAGGATGAATTTATTGCCCACCCATAGTTGCTCTGGCAATTGAATTGGTTGCGAGGCCCCGTTGGAATGCATCAAACCTTATTCGCATAATGTGAGCCATGTGTAGGCTGGACCAGGGAGGAATGACACTCTTGCTTCCCTGAAGAACATTAGTGGCTTTCATAATTAACATTTTGTGGTACAAGCCCACAAATGACTGAAAATATTGATATCCATTTTGCAACACCTAGCAAAATTCAGCCAAGAGGAATCAAGCATTCACGTAGGGCGAAAAACAGGGAATTAGCAAAGGTTGATCTTCATGCCTGTTGGAGATGTATATCTAGGTTGGGGTGATGTGTAATTCGGAGTTGGTGCTATTCCCATGCACCTACTGCACAGGGTCTTTGAAGCGGTGGAGGTCAAAGGTCAAGAGTGCAAGAAACCTTGGCAAGTTGCTAAAATGCACCTTGTAGAAGATGCACACTCCAGCCCATGGTGGACTCGGGGTGAAGGGAGTGAATGTTTAAGCTGGTGGCTGGGATGCCAAACACTAAGCCAAGGCAATGCGTACCAGGCACTTACCACCCTCTGTGTAAAAACAAAAACCTGCCTCGCACATCTCGTCTAAACTTTGCCCCAAGGACCTTAAACTGATGCCCCTTGGTGACTGACCCCTCCACCCTGGGAAGTGCCCATCTACTCTGTCCATGCCCCTCATAATCTTGTGGACCTCTATCAGGTCACCCCTCAACCTCCGTTGTTCTAATGAAAACAGCTCTCGTCTATTCAACCTCTCCAGGTGGCTAACACCCTCCAGATCAGGCAACACCCTGGTTACACTTCCTGCAGACTGTAGTTGACCGGAACGCTGGCAGTGTCACAGATCTCCCACATCTCACAGTTCGAGCACTGCATCCCGCTGAGTTACATTTAAGCACTAGTTAATTGATTTAAAATAAATACTTAAATAGTTATTAGATTAAGTTACGATTAACTATATGGTCCCTGGCGCTAGATTTTTACAGTAAAATTAAATGCTAAATATTAATCTCCGCCCTCAGATTTAGTTACTCCTCTACCTAGTTTATTTATTAGTTTTAATTAGATTTTCAATATTTTTTTCAAATTTAACACAGATTCCCACCAGCCAATCAGGTCACAGCTTTGCTGTGAGGTCACTTCTCGGTTTTTTTCATCCCAAAATTTGAAAACACAGAGAGACACAGACACAAATTCCACTTACCTTCCCAGTCTGCACTCCGGATTTCTCCTGCTCAGAGACACAGACACAAATACCACTTACCTTCCCAGACTGCACTCGGGATTTCTCCCGCTCAGAGACACAGACACAAATACCACTTACCTTCCCAGACTGCACTCCGGATTTCTCCCGCTCAGAGACACAGGCACAAATACCACTTACCTTCCCAGACTGCACTCCGGATTTCTCCCACTCAGAGACACAGACACAAATACCACTTACCTTCCCAGTCTGCACTCCGGATTTCTCCCACTCAGAGATAGTCACAAATTCCACTTACCTTCCCAGACTGCACTCCGGATTTCTCCCGCTCAGAGACACAGGCACAAATACCACTTACCTTCCCAGACTGCACTCCGGATTTCTCCCACTCAGAGACACAGGCACAAATACCACTTACCTTCCCAGACTGCACTCCGGATTTCTCCCACTCAGAGACACAGACACAAATACCACTTACCTTCCCAGTCTGCACTCCGGATTTCTCCCACTCAGAGATAGTCACAAATTCCACTTACCTTCCCAGACTGCACTCCGGATTTCTCCCGCTCAGAGATAGACACAAATACCACTTACTTTCCCAGTCTGCACTCCGGATTTCTCCCGCTCAGAGATAGACACAAATACCACTTACCTTCCCAGACTGCACTCGGGATTTCTCCCGCTCAGAGACACAGACACAAATACCACTTACCTTCCCAGACTGCACTCCGGATTTCTCCCGCTCAGAGACACAGGCACAAATACCACTTACCTTCCCAGACTGCACTCCGGATTTCTCCCGCTCAGAGACACAGACACAAATACCACTTACCTTCCCAGTCTGCACTCCGGATTTCTCCCGCTCAGAGACACAGACACAAATACCACTTGCCTTCCCAGTCTGCACTCCGGATTTCTCCCGCTCAGAGACACAGGCACAAATACCACTTACCTTCCCAGACTGCACTCGGGATTTCTCCTGCTCAGAGACACAGACACAAATACCACTTACCTTCCCAGACTGCACTCGGGATTTCTCCCGCTCAGAGACACAGACACAAATACCACTTACCTTCCCAGACTGCACTCCGGATTTCTCCCGCTCAGAGACACAGGCACAAATACCACTTACCTTCCCAGACTGCACTCCGGATTTCTCCCCCTCAGCTCCCATATGAAGGACTTACCTGCCTTACCTGCTACTCACCAATCAGCTCTCTCCCTTGTAGTCACCTGCAGCAGGGAAAGGCCACTCACTGAAAATTTGAGTGTCACAAGTGAAGGGATTAAAAGCACCTCCTCCCACCCAGCCTGGAATTCCCACCTAGCTTCAAATTCCCAGCTCCCAAAGTCACTCTTCGATGTGTCTCACTCTGGATGTGTCTTCTCTGATTCACTGGGAGTGCTCACCTGGACACTATTCAGGTTTGTGCTAATGAGTGGGAAGTAATATGTACACCACATAAGTGCCAGGCAATGACTATCTCCACATGTGAGAATCTAACCATCTTAAGAAGATCAGAACTAGGAGCAGGAGTAGGCCACCTGGCCCCTCAAGCCTGCTCCTCGCCATTCAATAAGATCATAGCTGATCTTTTTGTGGACACAGCTCCACTTACCCGCCCGCTCACCATAACCCTTAATTCCTTTATTGACCAAAAATCCTATCTATCGTTGTCTTGAAAACATTAAACGAGGTAGCCTCAACTGCTTCACTGGACAGGCTGTTACACAGATTCACAACCCATTGGGTGGAGAAGTTCCTCCTCAACACAGTCCTAAATCTGCTCCCCCTTATTCTGAGGCTATGCCCCCTAGTTCTAGTTTCACCCACCAGTGGAAACAACATCCCTGCTTCTGGCCTATCTATTCCCTTCATAATTTTATATGTTTCTATCAGATCCCCTCTCGTTCTTCTTGCTTTTCAATGGCATTACCATCACTAAATCCCCCACTATTAACATCCTGGTGGTTACATTTAACCAGAAACTGAATTGAACTAGCCATATAAGTACTGTGGCTGTCCTCCGGTGACGGCATGTGAGAGCAAGTCGCCCAAAAGGTGAATCCTGCCAGGGCCTTTGCTTTTTATCCCTTTTGCCCATTTACCAGCGGAATTTTGGTTCCAAACTTAGTGGGCTGATCCAGCGAACATTTGCTCGAAGGAGTTATGTCAAAAGGTTCGCTGAAAAAGCCCGTTGGGGAGAAAATCCAGGTGGTAGTCCGTTGAAGGAATCTGAAGGGGTGAAGATGGCGGAAGCAAACGCGCCCATTACACGCCAGCAGTAGTGATGGCGCGGGATCTGTAAACATTTGGAAAGCAGATGAATACCGTAGCTACAAGAGCAGGGTCGAGGCTGGGAATCCTGCACAGAGTAACTCACCTACTGACTTCCCAACGTCTGTCCACCATCTACAGGGGACAAGTCAGGAGTGTGAAGGAATACTCTCCACTTGTCTAAACGTCTCCACTTGCTCTAACAACACACAAGAAGCTCGGCAACATCCAGGCCAAACTAGCCCACTTGATTGGCACCCCATCCACCACCTCCAACTTCCACTCCGTCCACAGCTGACGCATAGTAGCAGCTGTGCGCACCATCTACAAGACGCACTGCGGGAACTCATCAAGGACCCTTGGGCAGCACCTTCCAGGCCCACACCCACTACCATCTAGAAGGACACGGACAGCAGATAACTGGGAAGCCCACCACCTGGAGGTTCCCCTCCAAGTCACTCACCATACTATCTTGGAAATATATCACCATTCCTTCACTGTCGTTGGGTCAAAATCCTGGAACTCCCTCCCTAACAGCGCTGTGGTGTATCTACACCACATGGACTCCAGTGGTTCAAGAAGGCAGCTCACCAGCACTTCAAAGGCAATTAGGGACGGACAATAAATGCGGGCCAGCACCCACATCCCGTAAATGAATAATTGTTTTTTAAAAAACTAATTCTTGTTGCCATCTTTGCACTACTGCCCTAATATGAACCACTTTATGTTTCCAAGCTTACTTAGAAATTTGTCACACGGATTGGCGCGAGTACAGTTTCATACAGTCAACGTTAGATGGGTCCAAGCTTGACAGCAGTTACAATTTGAACTTCCTGTGGAAGTTTGGTGATATGAAACTCATACACAATGTGAAACTTGAACAGCGTTTTGCAGAGAAGAGGTATGTACAGGACAAAAATTGGTATAAAATGCATGTGCGATCTGCAGTTTTTGAGCAAAGCTGCTCCACGATTCTGACAGGCTATGAATAAAGCTTGAGGTGTAATTTGGGGTCGTAATTGGTTCCCCTTCTAAATCTGTCCACACATTCTGCCTCAGGAAGCAGTGGTGGGGGTTGGGGAGGGGGGGGGGGGGAGAAGAGGAAACTGGATGGGTGCTACAAGGGGAATGATGCCCAGCATGATGTGGTTAAGCCCAGAAGACCCATATCCACTGAGAGCAGGCACAGGTACCCAAGAAGGGCCAGGGAAGGTTCCCCAGGATTTAAAAGAAATGTGAATGCAATGCTCCCCATAATGGGAGTTTTAAGTGTTTCACGGCCAGTTGTCTTTGGATACTGTCAAACCCCCTCAGAATATTACATGTTTCAATATGGTCCCCTTTCATTCTTCTAAAACTCCAATGCATGTCAGCCCCCACCTGATTAATCCTTCCTCTGAAGACAACCCCTTCATCACAGGAATCAGCCTGGTGAACCTTCTGGGAAGTACTTCTTTAAAAAATGTTTTTTTCATTCTCCTCACTTTCCACATTTTCATCAAAATACACAACAAAAGATAACCAACAATAACAAATACAATATCAATCCCCCAACCAGCATTCCCTTCAATATACAAACCCAAACATCACCCATACATTCCAAGTAAAACAAAGCAAAAAGACCAAAAGAGAATCAACAGTCATCCCATAAACAATATGCTCACCCCCCCCCCCCCCCCCAATAGCTCCACCTTCCCCCCCTAATGTTCGATGGCATCCAATTCTTGAAATGCAAGATAAACAATGCCCATGAATTGTAGAACCCTTCCATCCTCCCCCTCAGCTCAAACTTCTGTGAAGTACTTCCAATTAAAGTTTATACTTCCTAAAGTAAAGTGACCAACACTGTACAACCCGGTACTCCAGATTTCGAGGCTCAGGATTCCACTTTTAGCAAGAATGATTAAATTGTCTGCCTTTCTACATAATTGACAATCTGTTGTTGTAATTGAGGGAATATTGTCATTTTAAATTGTGCAAACGCCAACCAATTTTTTGTCAGGTTGTTAAGTAATTGGGAAATTTTGATATTTTTCATTATGAAAGAAACTTCCTTTTGGGCGAGAACTTGATCAGGCTTGTCTGTGATGCCCATGCAGTTGAATATCCTGCAAACACTCAATGGGTTGACCCGCACGCAAAGGAAAGCTACCAAAGTGATTGGCCCTCGGACTGCCATGGCCCATTGAAATGGGCCTCGCCAACCTTTAAAGAGGAAGGGAGGAAATTAGAAAGGGGAGTCCTAAGTGCAGAAGTTCTTTACCAGTTGACTTCACCTCTTAATCCTGTAGTGACTGTGTTGCATTTCAAACGACTTTTAACACCAGGGCTAAGCTGCGCGAGGATGGCAGACGTGGCAAAGAACTCGAAGAAAACACATTCTTTTTGGTGACATCCTACAGTGCAGCTTCGAAACTGTACCAGGAAGGATTGAACATCAACTTTTCTACTCTGAGGGCACTAGGAAATCCAGCTTGCGGTGTTTATCTTCATCGACATATTGATGTCCTCCTGAGGTACCATCAGCAAAACAACCTGGTCACAGAAACAATTGTCTTTTTTAAGGTATGGTTATTTAACTTTTAGCAAATTCATAGTAGTGTACATTTCAACTGCCCTGTGGTAGAAAGGTTCGCAGCCTCTGGCCTTCGTTTATTTATTTAGAAACTCCCTTGATTCTGAAACAAAGACTTCCTTTTTCCTGCAAAGTCACTGACTTTCAGCGATCATCCTTCGACTCCCCGGGTGAACCTAGACCCTGCCCTGCTCCTGCGCATTCCTCTGCAGCGATCCTGCTGATGGCGGTCTGTGCTGCTGATTTCATTAGAATAGCCGACTTCTAAATTCAATACAAAGCCAACTTCTTTGAACGTTCCAGTGAACCAAGCACATTTTGTGAATGTTAACATCAGCTGGTGAATACTGGGCCTCCTGAGCAAGCAGGTGAGCCAGTGCATCTATTAAGTCCAAACTGTGGGTCATAAATACAAGAGAGTCAGCAATAAATCCAAGAAAGAATGCCGAAGAAACCACTTCACTCAAGAGTTGAGGATGTGGAACTTGCTCCCACGTAGAGTGACTGAGGCCGATGACATAGATACATTCAAGGGTAAGCTAAATAGTCACCCAAGGGAAAGATGTGGGGCGCAATTCTCTTGGCGGCGGGATCCTCCGCTCCGCCGGCAGCACAGACACGCCCGCAGGTTTCCCGACGGCGTGCGATGGCCACAATGGGAAACCCCATTGGCCGGCTGCTAGAATGGAGGATCCCACTGCCAGCAGGGGTGCGCCGGGCCGGAAAACGGGGCAGGTGGGAGGGAGAATCCCACCCATGATATGTTGACAGAGTGTTGCCACCAAACTCACCCCAGGGGTGGCACAAAATTCTACCCATAATCTTCAAGTCTGATTCAGGCCATTCAGTAGATTCCATCTTTGTTGATAATTTTAAATCTGAGATTCTTAGACTTTTGCTCGCCAGGGGTAAATGTAAGGGCACAAAGCTAAGGCAGATCATGGATATAAGATATCGATCAACTCTGGTGTCATTCAATGGAGGAACAGGCTTAATGGACTGAATGATCTCCTCATGGCCCTGTGTTCCTATGAGGTAAAATAGCAGGATAGTTGTGTGGATCATAAACTGGCATAAACCTGTTGGGCCGAATGGCCTGTCTCTGCTGTAGAATCCTAGGTAATTCTATCTAATGCGCACATACTTGGTTGTAATTCCATTGATTGGATTACCTATTTTCCTTCCATTTATTCTTGGGGTCTGGACAATGTTCTCAAGGTCAACATTTACTTCCCATCTCTGGTTGCCCTGGAGAAGTTGGGATGGGCCTTCTTTAACTACAGCAATTCTTGTGGTGGCCTTGTCGTGAACTCTCTTATTGTTCTGTTTTGTTGCACTATAATTGGTATGCTCAACATGAAGAGGACATGAAGAGTCAACCACATATTATAAGACTGGAATCATTAGTAGACTGAGCCAGATCGAGAGGGTGAATTTCTCCTTCCTAGAGGGACATTAAAACTTTTAACATTTGTTGTGAAAATTAAACTGTCCCACAAAGAGCAGTGGACGCTATAACTCAGAGATTGATAGATTTCTGCTCGCCAAAGGTAAACAAGGGTATGGAGCCAAGGGGATGGAGTTAAGTTCCAGATCAACTACGATCTTATTGAATAGAGGAACAGTCTTGGGGAGGAAGGGCTGAATGGTTTACTCCTGGTCCTGATTAGCTGCTAGATTACCACTTCAGTTTTTAATTTCACATTTTGCCACAGTGAGATTATGAATTTATTTTAAAGTATAAACACAGTTTAAATGTAAGTGGTCTCCCTTTTCAGACAGGGATGAGGAGAATATTTTTCTCTGAGGGTCATTGGTTCTCTTCCCCAGAAAGCAGTGGCGGCTGCGTCATTGAATTTATTCAAGACTGAAGTTGACAGATTTCTGACAGACAAGGGTCTTGCGGGTTATGGGGGAGCGGACAGGAAAGTGGAGTTCACACCACAATCAGCCACGATCTTATATAAAGTTGGAGCCACGCTAAGACAGCCAAATGGCTTACTCCTGCTCCTAAGTCCTATGTACCAACAGCCCACAACCTCTGGGTCATTAGTCCAGTCCCGTACCCGGTAGGCTGCCACACCCAGGTTTTCCATCATTTCTTCAGTATTTTGGCTTGGGCTGAGGAGAGTGGTAAGATCTTGCATTTGTACCGTACCTTTCATAACCTGAGGACATCGCAAAGAGCTTCACAACCAATGAACTACTTTTGAAGTGTGCCATTGTTGCACTCTAAATAAACAACAGTGGGATCATCTGTTTTGGTTGCCATATCAACATTGGCCAGGACGTCAGAGGAACTCTCCTGCACTTCTTCAGGTGGTAGCATGGGATCTCTTGCATCCATCTGTGAGAGAAGATAAGTCATTATTTAACATCTCACCTCATAGTCAACTTCGCTGACAGTGTAGCACTCCCACTCTACTGCACTGAAGCATCAGCCT
The DNA here is from genome assembly GCF_047496885.1 of Scyliorhinus torazame. Taxonomy (NCBI): domain Eukaryota; kingdom Metazoa; phylum Chordata; class Chondrichthyes; order Carcharhiniformes; family Scyliorhinidae; genus Scyliorhinus; species Scyliorhinus torazame. Next base: position 22,336,585 of record NC_092709.1, on the reverse strand, counting down.
GGATTCTTCGCAAATCTCTGGAGAAGAAGCTAAGCAGACAACCAAATGCACAAGCCATGGCTGGCTACAGGGGTAAATGCACAGTGTTCAGAATGCAGAGTGATAATCCAGGGCTCTCGGTTACCTGCCAATGTCCATTATTCACCGTGAGAAAGTGGTCTCCATAATGTCACGGATAATTGAAATATGTTTTTTTTTAATTTAAAACCATTTCTAGTCTTAACAGCATAGTGAAGCTACTGTCGTAGCTCCTATGGGCTAGATAAAAATCTTGAGAGGAGAATTTTATTTGCTGGTACGGGATGTTTCAAAGATGGAAATTGGAGACTTCCGATGAGGGTGGTGTGCTGAGTAGACACACATCAGGGGGCTCTCCCCCAGACCAGAACCAAGTAGGCACTTATGGCGAATTTTGCCGGGAAATCTGAAGGCAAATTAACCTCAACGGCGAGAAGAAAGCAACCACACAAATAGGCCAGAAAACGGAAGCTCGAGAGGTCGAAGGGATGGCAGAAGTGGCGGAAATGGCCACGAGCAGCAAGCGGACGAGCCGGCGGGCCAAGAGGGGAAAGGGCCCCAGGCCCAGGAGAGAGGGAGACCAACGACCCGAGCAACCCCCCCCCCATCCCAACCACCACCACCACCTGGAGATGGAGAATGGATCTGGTCCCGAATCATGGAAGATTCCACCGATGAAAAATTACAGGTTTTAGCTTTTAACTTTAAATCAGCGATGAAATGAATTTTGGACTCTCCTGTCTTCTATAAACGTGATATAAACACATAGCGTCCATAAATTTCATTCTTTCTAGGGCTGCAATGTGCATCAAATCTTCAAATTACTTCATTAAAATTTTACTATCTTCATCGTTTGCAAATTTAAACGTATTAAACATAGCAATTGCTTTGGGCCCTGCCGATGTCAGGAGCATCGCTACCTTACGCGAATCTGGTTAATCTTCTAGATTTACTGCAGTAAGAAACAGATTAAATTGTTGTTTAAACACAGTTGCTGTCCACGTTACCATGAAATCTGAGACTGGTGGCTTCACGGACTCTATTCTTGCAGTCTGCAAAATCTTTAAATCTCTGTGGATCTCGTTGCAGTCTTGTTTTTTTTCTCAGTCTTTAATACCATCCAGCCCTGGCACCATGTAATGTTCTTGTTGGATGGCCTGATTTATGTTACAAGAACACTTGTAGCTAAAGCTATAAATGATTTATTAACATTAATTGTGGGTAAACTATATACAAAACAACAGATGAGTAACAGTAAGATCAAGCATAAGCAACCTCTCTCCAGCTTCCTCCAGCCAGTCTGAGGGGTCACCTGACTCTAACATTCACTTATATACTAGTGAGACTCCTAGTGGTCAGTTGGTGAATTACAACACAACCATGATACCAGCACAAGGGACAGGCGAAGCAACGAGAAAGTCTAATCAGAGGAGGATCACTAAAGAAATAGGGACTCATCAGACAGTTAACATGTTTGCGAGGGACTGTGTTGCCTCGCTCTAATCCAAAAAGACCAGGTCACAGGAAAGAGCGAGGACAGGGGAACGAAGGTGAGGGTACAGACAGAGAAAGCGGACAGTCAGCGGGTTTAAGTTAAGGGCTTGACCAGCCCCAGGAGGAGAGCCACCACACTAGCAGGGATAGCTAACATGGGAAGACAGACAGCATGGGGGGGGCCGTGGCGTACCTCCTGGCAGGGAAAGAGCACCTGGTCGAGGTGGGGGGCACAGAGACAGGGAGGGGGAACGCAAAGGAGACAAGAAATTGGTGATGCAGGGAGAGGGGGTGGGGAAAGGAACACAAAAGGAACAGGACAGGAAAAATTAGTTTTCGGATTGGCTTCGGCAGGTAAGCTGCAGGCTGAAGAGACAAGATGGCACCGCAAGCAGCCACTTTGGAGGGTCCCTAAACAAAGGGGAACGGTGGAGTGCAGGGGCGCACCCACATGGCGTACACAGAGTTGCCGGCCATGTTGGGTGGCCCCTGGACAAAGGGAATCCCCGGAGTGCTGGGGCCCGCCCTAATGGTGAGAGCGGCGACCGCGGCCATTTTGGACGGCCCCCTGACAAAGGAAAACCCCGGAGTGCAGGGGCGTGTCCATCAGGTAAGTATGGTTGATCCCTCAGGACCGGGGTGTCAGAAACCTCCACCAGGATTATCACCTGGAATATCAGGGGACTTAACGGCCCAGTGAAAAGATCCAGAGACTTCGCCCACTTCAGAAGTTTGAAAGCCGACATAGTCTTCCTGCAGGAGACACACCTGAGGGAGAAGGATCGACTCTGGGTAAGAAAGAGCTGGGTGGAACAGACCTATCACTCGTGTTACAGGACGAGGGCTAGGGAAGTAGCCATACTGATCAGCAAGAGGGCGAGGTTTACAGCGACAAGAACGGTTAGGGACTAAGGGGGAATGGTACATCATGGTCACCGGTGTCCTGGACGGAGCACCGGTAGTTCTGGTAAATGTGTACGCTCCCAACTGGGACCTCAGAGACTTCATAAAAAAGACCATGGCGGAAAACCCTGACATTGATACACACTGACTGATCATGGAGGGTGACTTCAACTGTGTGCAGCACCCACTGACGGTCCGATCGACCCCCAGATCGAGGAGAAGGACCGGCACGGCGAGGGAACCCACGGCTGGGAGCATTCATGGTGCAGATGGGGACGGTGGACCCATGGCAGTTCCTATACCCTGGAGAGAAGGAATTTGTGTTCTTTTCGCCGGTGCACAAAGCATACTCAAGGATAGACTTCTTTACAGTGGTAAAATCAGTGCTTCCAGGAATAGTATGGGCGGAATACTCCGCGATAGTGATCTCTGATCACACCCCACATTACATGGATGTGAGGATGTAGGCAGGCCATGCCCAACGCCCCACGTGGAGGTTGGACACGGACCTCTTGGCCAATAAAGCCTTATGCCAGAAAACATCACAGGCCATAGATGAGTACGTTACTAATAAAAAAAACGTGGAAGTCTCAGCTACACGTTCTGGGAGACACTAAAGACTGATTAGGGCAGAGATCATAACCTATAAGGCATGCAGAAACAGGGAAGAAAGGGCGACCAGGCAACAACTGATTGACTCCATTCTGTAGGTCGAATGCCCGAGGCCCCGACCGTAGAGCTGCTTGCGAAGAGGAAAAAGCTATAAATGGACTTTAACCTGCCATCCACCAGGAATGCAGTGCACCAACTCCGACAGACACGGGGGACCTTTTACGAAAACGGAGAAAAGGCTTGCCGCCTACTGGCTTACCAGCTGAGAAAGCAGGCAGCCTCGAGGGAGATAGCGCAGGTGAGGAACGGCAGAGGCAGACTGGTAACCGAGCAAAAAGAGGTCATACGACCGTTCGAGACCTTTTACCAAGGGCTGTACACGTCCAAGCCCCCCGAGGGGGACACGGGGATGAAACGGTTCCTCGATGGACTGGACATGCCAGCCATGGGAGATGATAGGTGAGGGGAACTGGAAACAACAATAGGATTGAGGGAGATCATGGATAGCATCAGCTCCATGCAGGCAGGGAAAGTGCCGGGAACCAACGGGTTCCCGGCGGATGTCTATAGAAAATTTGCACCAGTCCTGGCCCCACACCTACATGATATGTTCACAAACATACTCTGCCTCCTACGCTAACACAGGCCACGATATCGCTGACACCCAAGAAAGACAACGACCCGACGGAATGTGGATCATACAGACCCATTTTCCTGCTCAACATAGACACGAAGATACTCGCGAAAGTCCTGGCCAAGAGATTGGAGAACTGCGTACCAGCGGTGGTTGCAGAGGACCAGACAGGCTTTGTTAAGGGTAGACAGCTAACTGCGAACATCAGGCGGCTGCTGAATGTAATAATGACCACATCCGAGGAGAGAACACCAGAGCTGATCGTCTCCCTGGATGCAGAAAAGGCCTTCGACAGAGTCGAGTGGAAGTGGGTACTGGAGCGGTTTGGACTGGGAACGGTGTTCACTGTGTGGGTGAAACTCCTGTACAGCACCCCCAAGGAGAGCGTTCAGACCAACATCACCAGCTCTGAATACTTCCAGCTGCACAGAGGCAAAAGGCAGGAATACTCACTGTCCTGGCTCCTGTTCGCCCGGGCAATTGAACCTCTGGCAATCGCTCTGCGAGACGTGAAAAGCTGGACGGGCATCTGAAGAGGGGGCAAGGAGCACAGAGTCTCTCTCGATGCGGATGACCTGCTCCTTTACGTCTCGGACCCACACAATGTCCTGAAAACAATCAGGCAACTCCTGGAAGAGTTCAGAGCCTTCGCGGGCTGCAAACCCAACCTGAGCAAGAGCACGGCATTCCCGGTGAACCCAAACGGGGCGAGGGCAGAGCTGGAGTGACTAGCATTCAAACTAGCCCAAAGCATGTTCGGCTACCTGGGGATCGAGATAGACCATGATTGGACACAGATCCACAAGTGGAATCTGACCAGTCTGGCGTAGGAAGTTAAAAGAGACCTACAGAGATGGGACGCACTCCCGCTTCCCCTGGCGGGGAGGGTGCAGACGGTCACGGTGAACGTACTGCCGAGGTTCCTCTTCCTGTTAAGGTCCACATCGATCTTCATCCCCAAGCCCTTTTTCCATAAGGTAGACAAAATGATAATTGCATTTGTGGCGGGGGAGCACCTAAGGATCCTTAAGTCAACACTGCATGGGAGGAAAAATATGGGCGGCCTGGCCCTGCTGAATCTACAATGCTACCACTGGGCAGACACAGCCGAGAAGGTGAGTGGATGGGTACGAGAACCCAACACAGAATAGGTGGGGCTGGAGGAGTCCTCCTGCGAGGGAATGACCCTCCGAGCCCTCGCCACTGCACTCCCGTTCCCCTGACAAAGTACACATCCTGCCCAGTGGTGGTAGCCACACTGAAAACATGGAAGCAAATGAGGCAGCACTTTGGTTTAATCGAGATGTCCCACATCTGCGGCAACCACAAATTCACATCAGTCATGCTCAACGCCAGCTTTACAAAATGGAGACACGCCGGGGGGGGGGGGCAGGCAGGCAGGGACTTTTACACAGGGGACAGACTCGCGACCTTTGACTAACTGACGGAGGAGCTGGAACTACCGACAGGACAGGAACTCAGACACCTCCAAATTAAACACTTTCTCCCCAAGGAGACGGCAGTTACCTCAGAGCCCTGAGAGACATTCTGCTAGAGGAACTAATAAACACGGACAGTAAGGATGGGGGATCTGTGGGAACATCTACGGACGGTTACTGGATAGGGCAAGAATACCACTGGACGCAGCCAGATGAAAATGGGAGGATGAACTGGGGACGGAAGTGGGTTGAGGACTCTGGAGAGAAGCACTGAGCAGGGCCAACTCCACCTCCTCCTGCACTAGGCTAAGCCTCACGCAAGTTCAAAGTGGTGCACAGAGCCCACCTAACCAGAACCCGAATGAGCAGGTTCTTCCCGGAGGTGGAGGATAAATGCGAACGATGCCAGGGCTTGCCCCAGACTTGTCGGGCTCTGGACAGCCTTCTTTGAGGCGAAGCCCAAGGTTGTGGGGATGAGTGTGGAGCCGTACCCGGGTGTGGCAGTCTTCGGGGTATCAGACCAGCCAGAACTACATATATATCCCTAATAGCACGCCGGAGAATCCTGCTCGGCTGGTGATCGGCAGCACTACCCACAGCTGCAGACTGGCTGACAGACCTGCCGGAATTTCTCCACTGGAGAAGATCAAGTACACCATCCGAGGGCTGGACGAGGGTTTCCACAAAGCGTGGGGACCATTCATCAGCCTGTCCAAGACCTGTTCGAGGCCGACAGCGACTAGGAAGAGATGTGGGTGGTGGGGGGGGTATAGAGGAAAATAAATAAGGGCACACACTGTGGAGAGGAGCAGAGGGGGTAGGGGAGAGGAGGGAACCTAAGGGAATCACAGAACGAAACAGGGGGAAAAGGGAGGAGGGGAGAGGCCATGTAGCACCCTCCCCCATCCCACAAAGACAACAACTAAAAACTGCAGCAGAATGGAGCAGGACACAGTGTATGATGCCCAGGCCAGACATCAGAGGGAAAGCTAGACCACCAACGGTGTGGGGGGGGGGGGGGGGGGGGAGGAAGGCAGACGGGGGGGACCGCATGTAAAAATCTCTATAAATAAGAAACAACTTTATATGTAAATACCAGGTACAGCATAGAGTGAGTTGTTACCCTGTAAAAACTGGAAAATACCAATAAAAATATATTTTTCAAATTAAAACTAAATATGGAAATTGGCGAGGAGAGTAAAGGTATTTATTATCCGACATACATGAGGAATGGCTGATGCGGGTTAATCAAAATCAACAGATACCCAAGAGGTCCACGCTAAAAAGCTGATTCAATTGATTTAGATTTATTTACTGTCGCGTGTACCGAGGTACAGTGAAAAGTATTGCTATCACCCTTCTGGGTGTCTCATGGTGTGCTGTAGTTTTACACAAACTGACGTTTTAAAAATTTTCTTCCGCTTTGAAAGGTATTATTAGGGAAAGTGAAGACAATTGCACCATGCATGAAGAAGAGAAAGACTGATGTGGAGCCGACGGCAAAATTTGATTGCCACATGTCTCAAATTCCACCCAACCTCAAGGACCCGCTTGAAATGCAGATTGTCAATTCGGCGGTGAGTTTTGGATTTGAAACCCGAGTGACTCGATCACTGAATCACGTAATGCTTGGGATTGGGGACCCACTCTCGTCCCAACTGCATTTCAGTACAGATTTTGGCATCAGTGCAACAGCATTATCACCAAACGGATCCCAAAGTATATCTAACCATTTACCGACTGGCACTACTGGGTCACTCCAGTCGACACCTCAGTAGTTCAGATTAGGTTGACCTACTTCAGAAATATTACAAATAATCTGACCTTTTCTAAGCAAATACAATAGCCAATTTTTACATCAAAGTCCCTCAAACTGACTTAAAAGATATTAATGGGGATTTTTTTTTGGTATATGCTCATGAGCTGTGGATGTCATTGGCTAGGACAGCAATTATTGTCCATCCCTAATAATAATATAATTATTTTTATTAGTGTCACAAGTAGGCTTACATTAACACTGTAATGAAGTTATGTAAAAATCCACTAGTCGCCTGCTCGTGTACACTGAGGGAGAATTCAGAATGTCCAATTCACCTAACAGCACGCCTTTCGGAACTTATGGGAGGAAACCGGAGCACCCGGAGGAAACCCACGCAGACACGGGGAGAACGTGCAGATTCCACACAGACAGTGACCCAAGCCGGGAATCGAACCTGGGACCCTGGAGCTGTGAAGCAATAGTGCTACCCACTGTGCGACTGTGCCGCCCTTGCCTTCAAAAAGGTGGTGGTTTAGGTACACCCACGGTGCTGTTGGGTGGGAGTCCCAGCATTTTGGCCCAGCGACAGTGCAGGAAAGGCGATATATTTCCAAGTCAGGGTGGTGAGTGGCTCAGAAGGGAATTGCCGATGGTAGTGTTCCCATGCGTCTGCTGCCCTTGTCCTTTCAGGTGGTATAAATCTCCTGAGGAACACGCCTTGTCGCATCCCTGCCCATAAGATAATGTTTCCTTTATCCCTACATTCTGACAATTGCCAACATGTGTCATAAGGTCACCTCCAATTGCATTTTGGTTTTTGATAATCTCTTGTGCAGAACATTACTAAATCCCTTCTGGAGCTTCATGTGGGACAGAGACATGGACACTTCTCTATTCATCATGCCAGTTCCATCCTCGAAGGATTCAATCAGATTTATCAGACATGACCAGCCCATCACAAATTCTCTTGGGATCATCTTTCAAGGCACACAACAGCTCTGTAGATTTCCAGTTTTTCCCTCCCTTCTTCAATAATGATGTGGCGATGCCGGCGTTGGACTGGGGTGCGCACAGTAAGAAGTCTTACAACACTAGGTTAAAGTCCATCAGGTTTGTTTTGAATCACTAGCTTTCGGAGCGCTGCTCCTTCATCAGGTGAGCGATGAAGGTGATTACTCACCTGATGAAGGAGCTCCGCTCCGAAAGCTAGTGATTCGAAACAAACCTGTTGGACATTAACCTGGTGTTGTAAGACTTCTTACTGTTCTTAAATAATGGTGACATGCGAAATCTTCCCAGTCACAGGCACAATTCCTAAATTTAGAGAGCTTTGTTGTTGTTGCATTCATTTTAACGACATTCTTCTTATTGTATGTGCCATGTTTAGGTTTACTTATACGAATTCAATGATTTGTGTGAGACGATGGAATTCCCGAGGCAGTGCCTGCCTTACGCTCTTGTTACGGCGAGGTTCATAGGTCAAGAGGTGAAAGCCGCTGTGGCACCTTTGCGGTTTGGTTCGGTTGCAACAAGCACTCCACTGTGTGGTAAGGAAAAACTTTGGGCCCAAACACCCTCGGCCTTGCTGCGCTGGCTTAATCCTGCTCCACCACTGACCTCTGGCCTGATCCCTATAGGAACACCCAGGATCACCTTGGCAAACTGGTTTTGGCACACTAACTGGGGACACTTGTAAAATCGGGGTTCGTGGAAGTGGCACTGGTCAAACAGAATGCCAGCCCACACCATTGTCTCCAAATATAAATTTTTTGTGGGGTCGAACGTGGGTTTACCTAAATGGAAGCAGGACTTAAAGGGTTAAATTAAGAGGCCAGGTTGCAGGTACTTGTCACATTCCATTGAATTAAGGGGAGGGAGAGTTAATCAGATGTTAAAGGGATTTCATCGTGTCAGTGACAGAGAAACCATTTCCTCCAGTTGGGAAATCCAAAACAAGGAGAAAGAACTTTGACATCAGAGTTTGGTCATTCAGGAGTGAAATTAGGGAGCACTTTTTCATAAAAATAGCAGTGGATATCGGGAACTGTCTCCTCCAAAAGGCTACAGTACCTGGAACAATTGGAACTTCCAGGATTGAGGTTTATAGGTCTTTGTTGTGTAATGATATCAAAGGATGTTGATTAGAAGCAGGTAAATGGAGATGATCCCTCTCATGATCTAATTGAATTCTGGAATAGGCTTGAGGAGCTGAATAGCTTCCTCCTCTACCTTTAATCTGACCTTCCCTCTTCACACACACTGCGCCCAGTTATGAAGGAGCCAGGTGTTTTCAGGGCACCCAGGCCAAGATCCCGGGCTTGCACGTCAAGGTGGGACCACATTTTTGCTGTGGACTTTGGTGGGTTACTAATGCGGTTAGGTTTTGGGCATGATGCAAGATGTAACTTGTAGACTGGCTTGTTGGATTCTTTCATATTTCTCTCCATCGGTCTTCCCCTACCTAGGCCATTGAATCTGGGTCTTCAGGTACTCTATGGCAACTTGCCCAAGGGGGTCATGCTCAATATGTCAGCTAAACAATGGCTATTTTGGCCAGCTGGTCTACCTCAGGCACATCCTATCCCATTCTCACATGGCATCCCCAGACATTAGACATTAAGCAGGCATCCTTGAAGAACTACCAGTGGCTGGAAGATCTTACCTTCCCCAAAGCAGTGTCTCTGATGCCAACAGTAGCAGATTGTCACCCATTCAGCCCACTGAGATGAGCTACCTCTGCACCAGAACCAGGACCAGTAGTAACGTTAGAATATAAAAAGGTAGCAGAAAGGAATCTCAGTGTCCAGAAAGTTGTCTGGATCTGCCTACCAATGGCCAATGCTTTAACGCTTATACCCTGCCACTGTTTGTGCTGTGATCTTGACACCAATTGGGTTTGTGCCCTCTGGTGGCAACCTCATTGGAGTAGGTGGGGCTCATGGAGTGTGGTCCACGTCATTATGGGTATCTGCCTTTCTCCACAGATCAGGATGTCTGGTAACTGCTGCCACACCCCTGGGGTTGGGTTTGAGAAATGTTGGGGTTTCCCTTCAAAAGACAGACTTTGTGCCTCTTCCCCCCCCCCCAAGGTGGACCCCATTATCCACCATGTCTCAGGCCTCTTCTGAGTGTATTGACATTTGAAGGTCAGTCAAGTCTCTCAGAGGTTGAAGATGGTGGGTGTAGGGGTTTCTGGTCCCACACTTGAGTGGCCTTGTGTTTTTGTTGGGAAGTGGCTGAGGTTTTTTTCCACACCGTTGCACCTCCCCCAACCCCCACCACCCCAAACATCAAAGAAAATCTGTCGGAATCCCCCCGTGTAAGGCTGAGAAGCCACAATTCAGCCTGTTTTCCTGCCCTTTCACTGCACTTCCAGCAGGATTGGAATGAAAATTATTCCAAAGGACCAAGGTATTTGGGACCCTGTTGGAGAGGATAGTTGTCATATATATGTTGCTGAATAGGGTAGGATGTTTATAACCAAACAATTTGATCTAATTTGAGCTTTTATTTCTTCCATTATCCTATTTTAACAGAGGTGCCGAAACTGGGGCGCTGTACGGTCGCTCAAAGACTTGGCCGAGGAAAGAATGCCAAAGTGGTCTTCCACCGTTTTGGGAAAAAGGAAGAGACTCCTGCTCCACCCGTTCCGTCCTCGCCTGTTAATAATCTTGGCAAAGTTGTAACATCCAAAACCAACCAGGATCCAAGGCTACTGAAGCGGCCCAGCTGTGCAGAGGGTGAAAAGGACTGCTCCATTCCCAAGCCTGTTCCTCTGCCCATCGAACCCCTTTACAGTATTAACAGCCTCATGAAGACTCTTTGCTTCCTGACAGCTTGTTCCTCCACTCCTGCACAGCAGCTGTGTGCGGCGGAAGCCAGCCCTCGAGCAGTTGATGGGACTGTGCCAGAGCCAGCACGGTTCCAGAATTCAGCAATGGAGCAAGGGGAGCTGGCACCTCTCCCAGTGCCAACAGCAGTGGCTGCGGGGGCTGGGGTCGGCTTGCAGAGCACCCCGGATATCACGGCACTCCTTTCTCAAACTGCTAATCACCAGCCGCTAAAGACAGCAAATCAAGACAATGCCCTCACTTTGCTAAGCGGGTTAGATGAGAAAATGGACTCAGATGTACAAATAAACAACATTCCACCCAAATTCAGCACGGACAACAAACCTTTGGATGAACCCTTTTTTGAAGACATCAAGTTATACGAAAGTGAGGTCAAGCAAAAGTTGCAAAAGTATTCAGCCTACTTGGTACTGTGTGACAAGGAGAGAGTCTCAAAGATTCAGGCACTGAAGAAGTTGAGCAGGATAGACAGAAGGGCCTTCTACTGCAGGCTCAAGAAATACGAGAAGTATTATGAAAGATACCAGAGTGAGCTGGGCCTTGACAAATGCTGCAGTGCCACCGTGCCCAGATCTCACGACGTTACTTATCCACACAGCTCGCCTGTTTCCACCGGAGCAGCTCTGCAGCCCTGCTCCTGTGCGCTCACACATGGAGGTGGCTCGTCTGGCTGCAGTGCGGAGCCGGCCTTTAGTGCCACTGCTGACTGTCTCGTGGAGTCTAAGGGACGCGGGCAAACTGAAACCACACTCTCTGATTCAAAGGGGGTGAATGATAAATGGACGGGAGGTGTGCAGAGCAACCAGTTAGGTGATTTGAGCTGTGCTGCCGGTGGAATCTTGCACAGTGCAGAGGATGTAACGACAAAGAGGTTTGACCTGACCGAAGAAAATGTTCCTGAATCTGGCAATACGGCTGGAGAATGGAAGAGAGAGCTGCAAAGCTCTCTTGATGATAATGAAACGAACATAGTTGAGGATGCATCAGTGGCCACCGAGCCCCAGAGGCAGATAGACTCTTCACCTATTATCCCCAGCAAACACATACAGATCAGCAATGAATCAACACTGCTCAACTTCCTCAGCACTGTTGATCACTCGCCTGATCAACATGTGGAGATTGCCTATTGGCATGGTGCACCTACAGTCGTGGAGATCTCCGAGACGAACATGAATGTTGGGTTAAAGGAAGAAATAGTGGCTTCAGAAGACATGCAGAGCTCTTGGGAAAATGGAGAGTTCAGCGAGGACAGGTTGTTTTCCAACCTCCAGCTGGAGGAAGTCGTCTCCAGTAAATACACAGACGAAGCTCAGGACGAACCACCCAACGTGGACTCTTTGCTCGATTTCTTAGCGGCGCGGATTGAATGGGAAAATCTGTTCGAGAGGTCAAAAGAGAATGAGCTGAAAGCAGGTCCAGAACAGGCCTCAGCGTCCGCAATTGCCAACAGCATTGGTCAGCAGATCCCACCTCTAGCAGAAACTACAATCGGTCAACTGACCCGTCATTGTCCAGAGTTTGCAGATGGTCCAGAGGAAAGGAACCAGCAGAATTCCGCATCAATCCGTGCAGAATTACCTACCCCAGGCAGCCAAACGGCGATTCCTCCTCTGCAGGTAACTGTAAACGGTGATTCTGTTGCAGAATACAGTCTGAATACAGTTCTGTTGCAGAATCACACACTGACATGCGTTCCAAATGGTACCTGTTCAGGGCACTCTGCAGAACAATGCACAGAGTTGAGAAACAGCACTGAAACCCAAACCGAGGCACTTGTAAAAACAGCAGGGAGAGATTGTGAGGGAGTTTTGGTCACAGGAACCAATAAACCTGCCCCCACAGCTGAAAACGTCGAATTTAAAGATGCATTGCAGGTAGGGAGCAAAGAGCTAAACCACGTTTTCGCAAATACAGATGATGATACTTGCGAGCTCCCATCTAAAAATGATTTGCAGCATATATTAAATAAACTATCAAGTGACCCACGTCCCCAGCCTAGCAAGAACTGTACGCAGGAAGATTTGCTCTGCGCATTGCCATTGAATAAACAGCTTCCAGGGGGTATTCTTCACACTTACAAAGGGGAAGCAACGTATGTTAGACAGTTGACAAACATCCAATCTAACAAGAAGGCCACGGCACCTGCCAATACAGAGAGAATAGCAGAGATGGAGTTTCTGAAGGAATTGCGCGGTGGTGCCCAGAGCATGCACACACATAAATCCAAAGGTGAATATCCCAGTGTATTAAGTGACAACTTGCGCAAATTAACTGAGGTCAAGAACAAGAGCAGGAAGAAATCAGCATTGAAACCCCATCGTAAGAAAATCAGTGGCTTGAAGGACCATTCAAAGGTTACCTCAAACTACAGTGCACGGCATGTGGGTAACGAATCTGACGTGAACAAAATAAAGAAAACTGCAGCCAGCCAAGAGAAAGGAGTTCCACCCCTCAGAAACGGGCAACATAAAGACATTAAAAAGGGCTGCTCGGTTCAACTTGCTGGTAAACCCAAAGGCTCATTGGGTTCCGATGATAATGTACGGTCAATACTCCGGACACAAAGGTTCCCAAACCATAAAGCCCTGGCACTGGTTCACCCAGGGACATCTGCAAAGCGTGTCCCATATGTGGGAATACACCCAACAGGAAGTGTTAACGGGAAAGTCCAAGGGAGTGACGGCGGCTCCACAGGCAATCTCCCTTCTCCCTATGAAGGGCGTATCGGTGCCTTTCTCAACTGCAAAAGGCAAATTGCGCAAGTGGCAAGTGTTTTGTCCAATGAAGCCTCCTTAAGCAAAAGCAGCCGACTGGCTAAGCTGCTCACCAAAGCGGTGACTAACTTAAACAAAGCTTATGAGAGAGTCGGTAAGTCTTCGGAAATTGTGAAAAGAATCGGTGTGGGGATGAGCTGGAATCCACTGCCAAAATCCTACCAGAGTAACTGCAATACTTTCTGGGAAAGCTGTGATGCCGACGGCCAAGGGTATCATAAAAGACACCGGCATCGACCCAAGAGAGAATTGACCCCAAAAGGCAGTAAATTCAACATTCAAAAACATGTGAAGGTGTTGGGGGTTCCACGCCAGTGCTGTGAGCGACTCTGTAAGGGGGAGCCAAGTACAGGGTTCAGGAGAGAGCCCAGCAAACACGAGCAAACTACACGTGTCCAGGATACCAACAGAAATGCAGAAGAAACACTGGCCTGCAGGATAAACAGTGCCGATTCCATAACCATTCAAAACGCCACAACAAAAATACACCCCCACTGTGTCATCGGCAAAGAGACTGGGGCGCATTCAAACCAGAATTATTCCCAAGGATTCAAACCTTGTGAAGCTAAGCCTCCAGTTGGAATGTCTGAATGGACTAACCCGCCTATTATTGACTCTCAAGACGGGTCCACACAAGCACAACATCATCTGGTGAGTGGTGACTTAATAGAGCATCCAGCAGGAACCAAACCGTGGCAATCCCCATCCAGCAGCAAACTTCAGGAATGCCAAATGGAACTGCATGTCGACTCCCCAGAGGATGGGCTGTTTGTTGGGGAAGAAACCGGGACTGAATCGATAACGGAATTTCCTGTCGACTGGCTGGCAGTCGAATCTGGCTTGGACCCTCAAACGGCAGAATTCTCAGACCAGCCCCCAAAAGTGAAAACTACCCTTGCTTTCCAAACAGTGGGCTCACTGGGACAAAGTCATCAGATCAAATCCCCCATTGAGCTGCCAGGAGCAGAGAGCCAATTCGAAAATCGGCGACCTCAAAACTCCCAGTGTGAATTCGGAGGGATGCAGGTCAAAGATCGAACGGCCGACAGTAAACATGCTGGATCAGGAATGGGATTTTCCGACCGGTTTCAAAGGTTGGGTCCTCCAGCACCTCCCAGGATATCTAAACTGCCCCTAAAACCTGGGGCAGATAGCCCCCAGCAGATAGAACTGCAGATCGACTCCTTGGAGATATCATCACACCTTGACACAAAACTGGGAGGTCTTTATCGAAGTGTCAGGGTGGGATGTCCCATTCGACCTTTCCCTGCAGAATCCCAGATAAGAGAATTCAGACAATTGGATCGCAGCTTGGATGGCGCTTTGCGGACAGTAGCTGCTGGACCTTGTGTTGCATTGAGAATAACGGAATTCCAAGTGGATATTCCAAAGCTCAAACCTCAACTTGAGTTCAGCGCAGAATATCGGACTGAATACCACGTCGCAAATAGCGAAAGCAGTGGAGCAAACCTGGAAAGTCCTGCTCCACGGAAGGTTGCACCATCCCCTGTACTGTGCGGCAGAACGGCACACACCGCCCGCCCCCGGGTAACGGGCGCCCACACGCAATCTCAACCTGCAACTTCCCAGGCCAGACCCCGCACGCTAAAATTCCAAGGAGAAGATCCCGGGATCGAATCCAAAAATAAGGATGATCCTAAAATGGAGAGGGAGGAAGGGGAAATCACTTCAGACAGCGAATCTGCTTTGGCAGAAAGGAGGCAGACTGCGCTCAGTCAGAAGGCAGGCAGTGTCAGAGAGCTGAGTGTGTGCACGGGGGGGGTGGTGGGGAAAAAACACCCGCCGCAGAGTGGGAAAGAAGGCCAGCCACCTGGAAGTCTTGTGGCTAAAATCTCTGAGATTTTACAGCACGCTGACAGCACGTCTTTGCTCGGCAACTTGGAAAGACTGAAGCTGAACTGCGAGAAGATGCTGCCGCCACTCGTCTCTAGCTTCGAGCTCTCGCAGGGCGAGTGCTTTGCAGACACCTTCGTTTGCAGAGACTGGTTTCTGCGAAATAGCATGCAGAACACGGTCAAGGCTGTGCACTTAAAGCCAAGCGCGCTCCATCCATACGTGGAGCTCCAGATGATGATGGAGACGGTGCAGTTCTTGGAAAATAAGATTCGTTTCCTGCGGGGTCTACCAACGTTTCGGAGCCTCCTGTGGTACGATGAGACTTTGTACGGCGACTTACTGAGTGAGAAAGCGGGCTATCAGCAGCAGTCGATACTGTATCCTTCTTTCCAAGAAAGAGTCCAGAATAACTGCTTTGAAGCACTCAGTGACTATCGTGCCCAGGTACTGAAATCCTGCCATACGGAAACTAAAGGGAGAAATGCCTATTATGTCTACCTCAAACACAGACGGGAATTGGAGGAATGCTCGGCAGTAATGCAGAGCATCTCTGACTGCTGCTCATTTTGCCTTTCTGTCCCAATAACATCTAGTATTAACTACGGCGATGATGTGGAAAGTTTAGAAACCCTGCGCAGGCATGTTTGGGCGGCAATAAACGGGCACACCAGCCTGCCCGAGGAGCAGCAAGATGTGGCGAAACTGCTCCATTTGTGGATCGTGGTCGATTTTGTAAATGCCAAAACCCGCACTATCCACAGCTGCCTGGCGGTGAATGGAGAACTCTGGTGGTTTGGCCTGGAGCACATGCAGTTCAGCGCTGCCAAGGTGCTGGTTTGGGAGAAGAGGGCAAAGCGCCACCAGCTGAACAACGGTTTGACCCAAGTCGGAATGGGCAGCAGTCAGAAGGATAAGATGAAAGGGCTGATCCTGGAGCTGAACAGGAATGCATTGTGCATGATGTACAACCGATACAGCAGCTTGGCTTCCAAGAAAATGGGTGTTGGCGGTTCTGAACAGACAGACCCATCGCCCAGTGACGGCAAGCTCCTGGAGTCTGCTGGCCCGGCTGCACTCCCATCAGCAGACGGTCAGCTCCCAGGGCAGCCAGACTCCAGACTTGGTGATCCCCACAGGAATTCCTTCTGTCTCCTTTTGGACCAGTTTGGCTCTGTTGGGAAAATCCTGGAGCGTTCACGGGTCGCCAAGAAGGAAGAGCTAGAGCAACTCTTGGTCAAATGTGAAGATCAACTGGACTCCCTAATGAAGCTTTTCCAAGTGCTGCAGGAGGTTGAATCAGAGAACGTCCTACTGACCGAAGCCAGTTTTCTAGCCAAGTTTACTGCTGACAATACCAACCCCGTCCTCTTAAACCCTGAAACTGTGGAGATCTACATTGAGCTAATCATGATGTATGAAACAGTTCACTACCTGAAGAACCTCATGGCACACCAGCTGAACCAGGAAACGTACAGAGGGATGCTGTGGTTTGACCCGGCCTTACTCCCTGAACTTCTTCACAATCAACAAGACACCTCCATCTTCTCATTATTCCGTGAGAAATATTTGCATGACCCCGCCGAAGCGCTCGAACGCGCAATTTCTACCCTGCAGCAAGAACTGGATTTAATCTTCGAATACAGGCAAAGTACCAATTATGCCTATGCAGTTCAGCTTCTGTCACGAGAGCTGTCCGAGATTATGGCCGTGAAAAAATACATGCGGCAACATAACATTGGTGTGAAAACGTATGTGAATGCTGTCCCTTATGCAGCATCCATAAACTATGGCTACACCGAGTCGGACTTGACACACAACTACAGGCAGCTAGTGCAGGTTCTGGAGAAGTTAGTCAAGGCGCCTAAGAAAGACTTGGGGAAGATGGCACATATCATGGAAGCGATGAAGAGCATTATGGACATGAGACAAGTGGCTTCCGAAAGCAGCACCTCGACCCTTCACATTCTCACCTACCAGATGCGACAAAATAGTAAGAAAAGGAAGATGCTGGAGGACTCCAAGACAATTCAAACTTCACCCAAGATTGGGAGCAGCCCGAATTGTGCGGGGGAGCTTCAGTGGAGTATACAGGCAGGTTGCAAGAGACACACTGTGCAATTGGTCAACATGAGGAAAAGACAGCTTTGTGACACTCCATTCTTTCAAAACCAGGAAGATCATGAAGCTGATGACCCTCCCTTCAATAAGCAAAAGATGGTAAGATCAAAGTCTTCTGATTTCAGTACCTGTGGAAAGTGAGTTGGTAACACTTCAGTGGAATACTTTCCGTAGAATTACACAGGAATTGCAGTATAGAAGCAGGCCCTTTAAGTCCATGTTGGTGTTTATCTTCCACACACAAGACCTGACCCTAAGCCCATGAGCCCATCCTCTTCCCAAATCATTTAATTAAGGTGGAGAGAGATGGGAAAGGAAAGGCTGGGGGTCCAATAAAGGACGACATTAGCACATCATTTAATTAAGGTGGAGAGAGATGGGAAAGGAAAGGCTGGGGGTCCAATAAAGGACGACATTAGCACATCATCATTGAACAGCTCGGCATGTCACATTTCACCGTCAATTTCTAGCCACTGTCATTTGGCCCTATAGACTACCTTAAATTGAATGAGACTTAGCCTGGCGCACGAGGAGGACCCATTCACCCTCCTCAAAGCTTCCTCCCATAGCCCAGCCTCCAGCTCCTCCTCCCACTTTCGCTTAACTGCTCCTATCGGGGCGCCCTCCCAGTCCATCAACTCCTTATATACCTCTGACACCCTGCCCTCTCCAACCCCTGTTCTCGACGGCACCTTGTCCTGCAACCCCGGGGGCGGCAGATCAGGAAAGGACGGGGAGCGCAACAATTTGGAGGAGATGGTGACATAGTGGCATTGTCACCAGACTAATAATCTAATCACTCAGAGGCCAAGGCTAATGCTCTGGGGACATGGGTTCAAACCCCACCGCGGCATTGAATTATTCAACAAATAAAATCAGGAATTATAAAGCTATTCTCAGTAATAGTAACCATGAAACTATCACTGATTGTAAATCTGGAATATAAAGCTAGACTCAGTGATGGCAATGGTCGTGAATTGAAAAAACTCATCTGGTTCACGAATGCCCTTTAGAAACATAGAAAATAGGTTCAGAAGTAGGCCATTCGGCCCTTCGAGCCTGCACTACCATTCAGTGTAATCAAGACTGGTCATGCAAATTCAGTATTCCCTCCCGCTTTTCTCCATACCCCTTGATCCCTTTAGCCAGAAGGGCCACGTCCAGCTCCCTCTTGAATATATCCAATGGACTGGCCCCAACCGCTCTCTGTGGTAGAGAATTCCAGAACTTCACAACTCTCTGAGAGAAGAAGTTCTTCCTCATCTCAGTCCTGAATGGCTTACCCCTTATTCTTAGGCTGTGACCACCTGGACGTCCCCACATCGGGAACATTTTTCCCGCATCTAGCCTGTCCAGTCCCATCAGGATTTTATATGTTTCTATGAGATTCCCTCTCATTCTTCTAAACTTCAGTGAGTACAAGCCCAGTTGATCCAGTCTTTCTTCGTGTGTCAGTCCTGTCATCCCGGGAATTAGTCTGGTGAACCTTCGCTGGACACCCTCAATAGCAAGAATGTCCTTTCTCAAACTAGTTGACCAAAACTGCGCACAATACTCAAGGTGTGGCCTCATCAAGGCCCTGTATAACTGCAGTAGGACATCCCTATTCCTACACTCAAATCCTCTCGCTATGAAGGCCAGCGTGCCATTAACTTTCCTCACCGCCTGCTGTACCTGCATCCCAACCTTCAGCGACTGTTCCACCATGACACTCAGGTCTCTTGCACTTCCCCTTTTCCTAAACTGCCACCATTCAAATAATAATCTGCCCTCCTGTTTTTGCAACCAAAGTGGATAACGTCACAATTATCCACATTATATTGCATTTGCCAAGTATTTGCCCCTCAGGCAGCCTGCCCAAGTCACCCTGCAGCCTCTTTGCATCCTCCTCACAGCACACACTGCCACTCAGCTTTGTGTTGTCTGTAAATTTGGAGATATTGCATGCAATTCCTTCGTCAAAGTCATTAATGTATATTGTGTACAGCTGGGGTCCCAGCACTGAACCTTACGGTACCCCTCTATTCACTGCTTGCCATTCTGAAAAGGACCCATTTATTCCCACTCTCTGCTTCCTGTCTGCCAACCAGTTCTCTAACCACACCAATACATTAACCCAATACCATGAACTTTAATTTTGCTCACTAATCTCTTGTGTGAGACTTTGTCAAAAGCCTTTCGAAAGTCCAGGTACACAACATCCACTGGTTCACCCTTGTCATCCTCAAGAAATTCCAGAAGATTTGTCAAGCATGATTTCTCTTTAGAGAATCCATGCTGACTTGGACCGATCCTGTCCCCACTTTCCAAATGCTCAGTTATTTCATGCTTAAGAATTGACTCCAGCATTTTCCCCACCACTGATGTCAGGTTAACCGGCCTATAATTCTCAGTTTTCTCTCTCCCTCCTTTTTTAAAAAGTGGGGTTACATTAGCTACCCTCCAATCCATTGGAACTCTTCCAGAGTCTATAGAATGCTGGAAAATGATCACCAATGCGTTCACTATTTCTCAGGCCACTTACTTAAGTACTCTGGGATGCAGAGCATCAGGCCCTGAGACTTATCGGATTTTAATCCCATCAATTTCCTCAATGCAATTTCCTGACTAATAAGGATTACCTTCAGTTCTGTCTTCATGCTAGACCCTCTGTCCCCTAGTATTTCCAGAAGGTTATTTGTGTCCTCCTTGGTGAAGACAGATCCAAAGCATTTGTTCAACTGGTCTGCCATCTGTTTGTTGCCCATTATGAGTTCACCTGATCCTAGCTGTAAGGGACCTACATTTGTCTTCACCAGTCGTTTTCTATTCATATATCTGTAGAAGCTTTTGCAGTTAATTTTTATATTTTCTGCAAGTTTGCTCATATTCTATTTTCCTCTTCTGAATTAAACCTTTTGTCCTCCTCTGCTGAAGTTTACATTTCTCCCAGTCCTCAGGCTTGCTGCTTTGTCTGGCCAATATGCCTCCTCTTTGCTTTTAACACTATCCCTGATTTTTCTTGTTAGCCATGGTTGAGTCACCTTCCCCATCTTACTCTTGCGCCAGATAGGGATGTATAATTGCTGAAGTTCATCCATGTGTTCTTTAAATCACTGCTGCCTCACCGCGCTGAGGACCCGGGTTCGATCCCGGCCCCGGGTTACTGTCCGTGTGGAGTTTGCACATTCTTAGCGTGTCTGCGTGGGTCTCACCCCCCCCCCCCCCCCCCAACCCAAAGATCTGCAGCACAGGTGGATTGACCGCACTAAATTGCCCCTTAATTGAAAAAAAAAGAATTGGGTACTCTAAATTTAAAAAAATAAAAACAAATTTTAATAATGTGTTCTTTAAATGTCTGCCATTGCCTATCCACCGTCAACCCATTAAGTATCCTTTGCCAGCTTATCTTAGCCAATGCACGTCTCATACCTTCAAAGTTAGCTTTCTTTAAGTTCAGGACCCTGGTCTCGGACTTAGCTGTGTCACTCTTCCCTAAGGGATCTCACACCACAAAGTTGCAAATTAATCCTCTCTCTTTGCACAATACCCAGTCTAGGGTGGCCTGCTCTCTAGTTGGTTCCTCGACATATTGGTCAAGAAAACCATCCCTTTACATTCCAGGAAATGCTGCTACATCGCATTGCTACCAGTTTGATTAGCCCAATCAATATGCAGATTGAAGTCAGCCATAATAACTGCTGTACCTTTACTGCACGCATCTCTAATTTCCTGTTTGATGCCACCCCTAACCTCACAACTACTGTTTAGTGGTCTGTACACAACTCCCACTAACGTTTTTTGCCCTTTCGTGTTCCGCAGCTCCACCCATATGGATTCCACATCGTCCCGGCTTATGTCCTTCCTTACTATTGCATTAACCTCCTCTTTAACCAGCAACGCTACCCCACCTCCCTTTCCTTTCCTTTTATTTTTCCCGAATATTGAATACCCCTGGATGTTGAGTTCCCATCCTTGGTCAATCTGGAGTCAAGTCTCCGTGATCCCAATTACATCATATCTGTTAATGATTGTCAGCGTAGTTAATTCATCAACCTTATTACAAATGCTCCTCGCATTGAGACACAGCGTCTTAAGGTTTGCTTTTTTTTGCCCTTTTAGAATTATGATGTAATGTGGCCCTTTTTGATTTTTGTCTTTGGTTTCTCTGCCTTCCACTTTTCCCTTTACTGCCTTTTGTTTCTGTCCCCACCTTATTTCCCTCCAACTTCCTGCATTGATTCCCATGCCCCTGCCATATTAGTTTAAACCCTTCCCAACAGCATGAGAAAACACTCCTCCAAGGTCATTGGTTCCAGTCCTGCCCAGGTGCAGACTGTCCAGTTTGTACTGGTCCCACCTCTCCCAGAACCGGTTCCAATGTCCCAGGAATTTGAATCCCTCCCTCTTGCAACATCCCTCAAGCCACATATTCACCTTAGCCATCCTGCCTTTACTACTCTAGACTAGCACATGGCACTGGTAGCCAATCCTGAGATTACTGCCTTTGAGGTCCTGCTTTTAGTTTAACTCCTAACTCCCCAAATTCAGCTTGTAGGACCTCTTCCTGTTTTCTTACCTATATCATTGCTGCCTATATGTGCCAAGGGCAGGAAATCTGCCATCCTTAACAAGTCTGGCCTACATATGATTCCAGACTCCCAATGTGCGGTTGCCTCTAAACTGCCCTCTGCAATGCAAGCCATTCAATTCAAGGGCAATTAGGGATGGCAGTCAAATGCTGGCCTTGCTAGCAGTGCCCACATCCCATGAAAGAATAAAGGAAAAAAAATCCGCCTCTGGATCTACCCCTGGTGCCCGACTCAAGTGATGGTTCCAACTACAATGGGATATCTGGGTCTTCTGATATTCCGGGCAAAGTGTATGTCACATGTGTGCCATCCAGTATCAGCCAAAGAGCATCCCTTGGGAACTTTGTGTTTAGGCCTCAATATTATGGCTCTGGTCCCTCTCCGTGGCCGTGGCTATAAGATTGGGAGGTGCTTCAAAGTATGCTGGCTGTAGAGTGGTCCTTGAAACAAGTCTGAGGCTCAAGACGTTTGGCCAGAAAGGTGTCATGATTAAGGCAAGGCTGAAAGGGGCACTTGGGAGTTTACAGAACGTGTATTGCCGCTGGTGCAGAGGAGTGCCAGGGCAAAATGCTTAGAACAAATGCAAAGAGGAGAGATCGCATCACACTCCAAGAACGGAGTCAATCTGATTTTCAGACCATTTAGATGAATACATAACTTCAGTTATGTGAAGAGACGAGAGAAACTTGGATTGTTCTCCTTAGAGAAGTTTAAGGGTGACTTTCATGGAGGTGTTCACAAGTACTTTGAGTACAGGAGCAGTGCTGTCTTGCTGCAATTATACTTAGTGAGACCGCACCTGGAGTATTTTGTGCAGCTTTGGTCTCCTTGTCTGAGGAAGGACGTCCTTGCTCTCAAGGGAGTGCAGCGAAGGTTTACCAGACTGATTCCTGGGATGGCAAAACTGACATATGAGGAGAGATTAAGTTGGTTTGGATTGTGTTCGCTGGAGTTCAGAAGAATGAAAATGAAATGAAATTAAAATTGTTTATTGTCACAAGTAGGCTTCAAATGAAGTTACTGTGAAAAGCCCCTAGTCGCCACATTCCGGCGCCTGTTCGGGGAGGCTGTTACGGGAATCGAACCGTGCTGCTGGCCTGCTTTGGTCTGCTTTCAAAGCCAGCAATTTAGCCCTGTGCTGAACAGCCCCAGTATGACTGGGGATGTCATAGAAATCTATAAAATTCGAACAGAATTATATAGTGTAGATACAGGAAAGATGGGCCCGATGGTGGGGTTGTCCAGACCAGGGGTCATAGTCTAAGGATACAGGGTAAACCTTTTAGGACTGAGATGGAAAGAGATTTCTTCACCCAGAAAGTGGTGAGCCTGTGGAATTTGCGACCACAGAAAGCAGGTGATACCAAAACATAGGGCGCAATTCTCCGGAAAAAGTTCTAAGTGTGGGAGCGAACGGAAACTGCCGCAATCTTCCCGTGCTCGGCCCAGCGAGGCCACCAATGCAATTCAACGTTAATTGGTCCCTTTAACAAGGCCCCAAGGGCTTCTCGTCGCAAATAAAAGCTCGCCAGCTGATTCGCCGGGACCGCGCTTGGGGTTGCCCCCGGAACGGGTAAACATGATCCAGGGGTTGGCATGGTTGTGCCGCGAGCGTTTACCCACCGGTTGCCCCCCAGGGTGCACCTCCCCGCCACCCCCCCCCCCCCCCCCCATGGCGGCCCACCCCCGCGGAGGGTCCTCCACCCCCAGCCAAGCGTCCCCCCACCGAGCACTGGGATGGCAAGACCAGCACACCCGGGCTCTTTGCCTGTCAGCAAAGATGACTTCTGACCTCCTTGGCTCCCCACAGAAGCCTTTCCGCCAGGTTCACATTTTTAAAAAGGAATACTAAATGGCGTGACCACTTGCTGGGGAGGCCGCTGAATGACAGGAGGCCGTTGGATATGGGGTGGTTCTCGTTAAGTGTATGGAAATGAGGCTTAAGTGGTGATAATTGGTTTCTCGCCTCGCTATGGCAAGAACCCACTTTCGCCTATGGAAGCGAGCCGGTTGCAACGCAAACTGTCTGGCGCCTGGCGAGGATCTCGTTTTTGGCCTCTCCCGCTATTCACCGACGTGGTTACGCTTGAGCTAGAGCACAACGAGGCCGGAGAATCGCGCCCATATGCTGCGGGATTCTCCGTCGGCGGGATCCTCCACTTCGCTGGCAGCGCACCCACGCCCGTGGGTTTCCCGACGGCGTGGGATGGCCACAATGGGAAATAATACTGACCGGCTGCGGGAACGGTGAATCCCGCTGCAGGCGGGGGCGCGCCGGAGAAGGGGGCTGGCGGGACGGAGAATCCCACCTATGATTTCAAGAAGGAGATGCATATAGAACCTGGGACAAAGGGAATCAAAGGATATGGGGAGAAGGTGGGATCAGTTATTTGAATTGGATGATCATCATGAATGGGCTCACCCTATTTTCTATCTGTTTCTGTGAAGGGCTTCGAATGGAGTAAATAAAAGGATCTTCATCCTCTAGCAGGATGAAGGGTAACCAGTAAACACAATTTAAAATAAACAGAAAGAACAGGGCAGTGGGACTGACTAGATAACTCTTTCAAAGATCTGGCAGCAGGATGTGAGAATCTATGATGGAAACTGGAGAATGTTAGACAACTCCACCTCAACCCTGACAGTAGGAGCGTTGTCAAAGACTGAGTATTGAGCTGGCTTTTACGTGGGGTTCCTCCTTTTTAGGTACAACTCAGCTGAACACACAGACCTGCAGACACATCAACTCTGGTTAAGGCGGCTTTATTTTTCCAAGCTTAGTCCTCGGGAGAGTGATTTGGATAAATGCCAAACCCACTCTGCTTTACACTGGTGCCCCAATTATACAATTTTCCAAAAATCAATAGCCCACCGCTGTTGGACTTGATCCAATCCTTGGAGCTATCAATTTTATATTGACCAATGAAGGTTACCTTAAGTAATATGGTGACTGTGATCAACTCATGATTTAACCCCATCCTGCCACCTGTTGTTTACCAGGACACTTTATCCATTATGAATTTGTGTTGCTGCCATTTCCATGTTACTTATCGCAGCCAGTTCCTGCCCACTTCATTGTTCGGCTCGGGGCAGGATGCTGAAGTTGGTTCCTCTTTACACCATGGATTGTCTGAGACAGGATGTTGGGGCACTGATAAGAACTGCTTACTGAGCTGACTGTGTTATTGCTGACCACACTATTTCTGTCTAATCCTGTTTGTCTTAAAAACATGGGCAAGTTAGCTATCTTAAATCCCATCATGCATTGTGGCCACTGCTTTCAGCAGGAGTTTGAATGCTTGTTACTGCTATGTTCTAAAAATAAATGTTTAAAGGTTAATAATGATAACTGGGTATCATTTCTTAGAATTTACAGTGCAGAAGGAGGCCATTCGGCCCATCAAGTCTGCACCGGCCCTTGGAAAGGGCACCCTACCCAAGCCCACACCTCCACCCTCCCCGTAACCCAGTAACCCTACCCAAACATTTTGAACACTAAGGGCAATTCAGCATGGCCAATCAACCTATCCCGCACATCTTTGGACTGTGGGAGGAAACCGGAGCACCCGGAGAAAACCCACGCACACACGGGGAGAACGTTCAGACTCCGCGCAGACAGTGACGCAAGCCGGGAATAGAACCTGGGACCCTGGAGCTGTGAAGCAACTGTGCTAACCACTATGCTGTGCTGCCCCGGGTATTCCCATTTCTATGAATAGTCTCAATCCTCAATAAACTAACTCATGTAGAACTATTCTAGTATTATCCTAGCTAGCCGGTTTTAAGGGATCTCATCTGAGGACACCCCCCTTCACTAACTATCCTCTAAACCCTATGTCCCACATTTTTGGAAGATCATCATGGGGCAGCTATGAGATAGAGTTAACCTGATCGGGCCCTATGAACTCTTTGATCTGGTTTTACTGTCATTACCTATTCGCTTTTTAAAAATTGTTTTCTTTATTTTGCAAAATAAAAATAAATGTTTTAAATATGTAGGTCACGGGCAACAACCTGAAGAGCCCAGAGTGCCAAACATCCTCCCATCCACGTCAAGCTCCGCTGTGCACTTCCTGATCTGTATTTAAGTTGGAATGACAAGGACTATCACAAAACCACATAGCAGGGTGAACATTTTCGCAACAAATAAATAAATCTACTAACAAACATGATCTTGGTAAAAATGGATTGATATTTGAAGTAGGATTACATGTTTTATTTGCTTGTCATTGTGAGTAACATCGGAAGTAAATACAAGGTAGTCCGGACGTGTTAAAATAAAGTGTAGTGGGGGCACTCCATACATTAGTTCATACTTGTTTGTAAATGCATAAAACCGGACCAAATGAAACATGGGTGGCAGGTCAAAGTAAATGTCTGATCAATGGAATCGCAAGTTAAAATAATACCAATAGGTCTTTATGACACAGGAGTGGAACAGAGCACAGCAAATGTGAACTTTGAGTTTTCCACTAGTTTAATTGGGAGTACGTTTACAATGTGTTAAATGGGTTTTAATTTATTTTAATAGGAAAGTGTTTTATTCTGTCCCTCTGAAGACTACCAGTAGTTTGACAGAGGTCTGTGTACTCAGTGCAAGGCAACGGGAAATAACCTCAACGTCTTGAACACGATAGAAACTAAGTTGCTGGGAGATGAAGATGATTTTTGCCGATGTACAGTTTGGTGTTTTAATTCAGTAATTTATTTTTGCCATGTTTGTTTAATTGTGAGTTTTAATTGTGCAACACATTTTTTTTGTGGTTGGCTTTGAAGAAAATCCCAAAATGGGACAAAAGTTTAATCCTAAAACATAGTTATTTTGTGGTGAGTTTTCTAATGTGGTATTTTCAAATAGGATGCCTGAATGGGGGGGGGTTTCAGCAGACAGGTCTTCCCTCTGTTGATAACAGGGAGGAGTAACAAATTCTAACGTGGCATTTTTTTCCCTGAAGTACACCAGACTGGAGCACTCTGAGACAATTTTAAAATGTCTGTCGTTCCCACTTGAGTTTTCTTTAATTTGTTAAATGCCAAAAAATAAACACGGTGTCAGATATTTTTTTTAATTGTGTATACCAGTCAGGGGATAATTCCGATTACTGACATACTTGTCATGGCTGCTTGCATTGTTGAATGTTCTTTTTTTTGTCTCTATCTGCGAGATGAATGTGAAGATGTTGCAATGATGCATAACTTTTTCACCCCACTGTCACTGTTAATGATTCTGAGTGGTGCATATCAGTGTGATGTGTGCCACCTATTAAGAAACGTGAGCTGGTGTGTATTTTTCTACCTTACTAAGTTTTTGCATTTGATGGAAATACACATTTCGTATGGTGCCTATGTTAAGTGCTTTATTAAACAAGCTTTGAAAAGCAAAATTATTCTGAGGCCTTTACTTTATTGGGCCCAGGTTGAGGAGGTCTATCGTAAGCCAATAAAATGCATACCTTACACAACATCTGCAGAAATTACTTAATTCATATTAATGAATCACAGAGAATTGCACGACTGGGGAAAACTTCACTATTCTTAGACAAACTACTTTAAGGTTTTGCTCAATGTTACAAAACACCACATGAAGTCATCAAATCCTGAAACTGTGAGTGACAAAGAATTTGCATTTATATAGCACCTTTCACAACTTCAGGAAGTTGCAGAGCCAGTGACGAACAGTTTTAGTGATGTCACTAGTTGCATTGAGGAAAAGACAGCAGCGAATAGGCACACAGTAATGTCCCATAAACAACAATGAGATTAAACTAGATCACCTGTTTTAGCAAGGTTGGTGGAGTTATAAATATTAGCCAGGACACCGTGGAAAAAACCCTGCTCTTCTACAAATTGACAGCCTGTGAAGGGAGTTAACAGAACAATACCACCTCCGCCATTGCAGCGCGCCCTCAATACTGCACCAAAATGTCAATCTGGATTATTTTATCAAGTCTGTGGAGTGCCACCCAAACTTGTGACTCTGTGACAGAGGTGCAACTGAGCCATGGGTAACACCTTTCAGCGTTTGTAGCATCTCAGAAACAGTTTCCAAATATCCCATGTGAACTAGGTAAGTTTCAGACGCTCTTCTGTGCACTGAAACATCATCCATCCCTCAGGTGAATGCAAACTTAATTCATACTGCAGGATGCCAACATGTTGTGATTCAATCCTTGTTACCCGCGGATTTATAGAAAATGGTCACTTTCCTTCCAAAAACGAAGTGGAGAATAGGCAATCTGTTTTGGATCAAGGTGGAGTTGAGAGGTCAGGTGACCTCCCTTCTTGTCTTCTGATACACCCGGATCTGCATTTGCCTGGAAGTTAGCCAACTTGTATGATCAGGACAGTAAAATGCACATAACCCTTTGGGACATCCCTTTGAGAGGATGTTAAAATGCAACCGATCTTTTCCCATCAAATTAATGGCTCCTTTGTCCAAATATCTGCAGAAACTAGCCCTGCAGAACTTTTGGCTATAAAAATGGAATTCCACAGAAAGGGAGTAAGGAGGAACCCATAGTATCACAAGGAGATGCAAATTGCTGAAACCCAAACCCTAGTGTGTGCCAGTGCTTAAGTCCTCACAGACCATTTCTGTGGGCAATGGCAAAATAGATAGTACGGCCACCTGACAGAAACCAGGATGTGATAAGGAACATTTATTAACGCACATTTTGAGAGCAACCTCCCTCAGCCAGCCCATCTGGGAGAGAAGGAAACTCAGATGGAGTAGATCCAGTCCAGCAAAAACAGCACCCTGCCACCCACAGGAAGAGATGTGGAGCTGGTCTTTTACCGACTGATTTGAAGACCCAAACCAAGACCTAGCTACACGTAGGCACTTTGACCACCTCGACTGGGGCAAAGCCAGAAACCTGCTACCGCGAAAGGTAAGCCACTATGAACTTGTCACCTGAACTTCCAACCTCCATTTCAGAAGAGACCTACTTGAAGGAGCCTCCATGGGTTGAAGGGGTACATTTCTTCAAGGACGCCCGACAGCAAGATAAGGCCCGGAAAAGGAGCCTAAGAAAAGAATACCAGAAAACTCGAGTCCAAGGACAGGTCCCACCTCCCGGAAACACCTGCCGAGTGTGCAGTGGAAGATGCAGCTCTAGGATCGGGCTCATCAGCCATTCAAGAACGCAGAGAACCCATGACTGGTAACACGGAGTTTCTTAGACAATCAAACTCATTAGCAAGTGATCGCCGAAGAAGAACCAAAATGAATCATCGGGCCTGCAATGTTTTGTGCTTCCATCTTGAAAGACTCAAATAAAACTGAATTTTTAGACTTTTCAAAAATATAAGTGCGTGCGACCTCTTTTGTAATCATGGGCGAAATTCTCCGGTATCGGCGCGATGTCCGCCGACCGGCGCCCAAAACGGCACAAATCAGTCGGGCATCGTGCCGCCCCAAAGGCGCGGAATCCTCCTCACCTTGGGGGGCCGAGCCCCAACCTTAAGGGGCTAGGCCCGCGCCCGACTAATTTCCGCCCTGCCAGCTGGCGGAAAAGGCATTTGGTGCCCCGCCAGCTGGTGCGGAAATGACATCTCCGGGTGGCGCATGCGCGGGAGAGTTAGCGGCCGCTCACGGCATCCCCGCGCATGCGCTGTGGAGGGAGTCTCTTCTGCCTCCACCATGGCGGAGACCGTGGCGAAGGCGGAAGGAAAAGAGTGCCCCCACGGCACAGGCCCGCCCGCGGATCAAGCCACCGTGGGGGCACCCCCCCGGGGCCAGATCGCCCCGCGCCCCCCCCCCCCCCCCCCCCCCCCCCCCCCCAGGACCCCGGAGCCCGCCCGCGCTGCCTTGTCCCACCGGTAAGGTAGGTGGTTTAATCTTCGCCGGCGGGACAGGCATTCTAGCAGCGGGACTTCAGCCCATCCGGGCTGGAGAATCGCGGGGGGGGGAGGCCCGCCAACAGGCGCGGCGCGATTCCCGCCCCCCGCCGAATATCCGGTGCCGGAGAATTCGGCAACCGGCGGGGGGCGGGATTCACGCCAGTCCCCAGCGATTCTCCGACCCGGCGGGGGGTCGGAGAATCTCGCCCCATGTTCTCTTGTTTGTGTGTATACGTATCTGTGTGCCTGTGTAGCATATGCTGTTGTACATATATTTGGGTGTTGAGAAATAAAAATTATTAATCTTGTTCTTTAAATTTATGGGAAAATCAGCTCTTTGTCTGTTCCGAGATTGTTACCCTGGGCAATTCCAGCCCCACTTGTCCCGGAGTCACAACACAAGTGAATTAACCTATAATACTTCTAAAAATACCTTGGGCGCAATTCTCCCATCGGGAGTCTAACTGCCGACGCCGGAGTGAAAACCGGAGTGTTTCACTCCGGCGTCGGAGCCCACTCCCAGCCCCCTATTCTCCCGCCCCCGGGGCTCGGAGCGGGGGTGCGTCATTTCCGTGCATAAAAGCGGCACCGCGTAAATGACGCGGCCGACGCCAAGTAAATTACGTCACCCCGTCCGCCCCGCAACAAGATGTCGGATGGATCTTGCGGGGCGGCGGAGGAAAGGAGGTCCTCCTGCAGAGAGGCCGGCCCTACGATCCGTGGGCACCGATCGCAGGCCAAACCCCATTTGAGGCCCCGATGCAGGAATCCCCCCTCCCCCACCCATAGGCCACCCACCCCCCCCACCAGCTTTCCCACGCTGTTCCCGCCGGTAGCGGCAAGGTGTGGACGGTGCCGGCGGGAACCGGTCATGTTGGGCAGGTCGCTCGGCCCATCCGGGCCGGAGAATTTCCAAACGGCCAGCCGTGATTCTCGCCGCGCAGTTTGGGGGGTTGGGAGAATCAGGTGCGGGTGGCGGGACACACGCAGCGCCCCGGCGATTCTCCCACCTGGCGTGGGGGGGGGGAGAATTACGCCCCCAAAGTCTTTGGCCCTTGCCTGCCTAATAATTACTGTCACCTGGGGCGTCATTCTCCGACCCCCCAGCCGTTGGCCGCCGTGAATCCCGCCCCCGCCGGTTGCCGAAGTCTCCGAAGGGAGAAAAGTCGGCGGGGCGTTAATGGCACCGCAGACATCGGAGAATGGCACGGGTGGGCGCAAGGCAGCCGATTTTGGGCCTGCCGATATTCTCCCGTCCGGATGGGCCGAAGTCCCGTTGACGTGATGACGGGTCACGTCGACGTAAATCAAACCTCCTTTTAATCGGCGTCAACCTGTGCTCCAGGTTCACGCCGACCAGCGTGGAGGTGAGTGACGGCCTGGGGGGTTGGCCGCTGGGCAGGCGATGGCGTGGCCGCAGTCTGAATGTGTGGGGAGAGGTGTGTGCAGGGTTGTGTGTGTGTGTGTGCGGCGGGGGGGGGAGGGGGGTGGTTAGAGTGGGCTGGGCTCCGGGGGTGTGCCGGGAGGGGGGGGTCAGTGCCAGGGAGGGGGATGGGGGGGTCCGTGCCGGGGAGGAGGATGTGGGGGTCCGTGTCAGGGAGGGGGATGGGGGGGTCCGTGCCGGGGAGGGGGTCCGTGCCAGGGAGGAGGATGGGGGGGTCCGTGCCAGGGATGGGGGGGGTCCGTGCCGGGGAGGGGTATGGGGGGGTCCGTGCCGGGGAGGGGGATGGGAGGGTCCGTGCCGGGGAGGGGGATGAGGGGGGGGCCCGTGCCGGGGAGGAGGATGGGGAGCCCATGCCGGGGAGGGGGATGGGGGGGGGTCCGAGCCGGGGAGGAGGATGGAGAGGTCTGTGCCGGGGAGGAGGATGGGGGGCCCGTGCCGGGGAGGGGGATGGGGGGGGGGGGGGTCCGTGCCGGGGAGGAGGATGGGGGGGTCCGGGGAGGAGGATGGGGTCCGTGCCGGGGAGGGGGGTGCGAGGGGCAAGTGAGTTGGTCCACCTGGCCAGGTGCCAGCCTCCAACAGTTGGACCCATGCGGTCCATGCCACCTGGCTGGGGGGAGGAGGGGGTATGGGCAATGATGACATGTCGTCGTTTCCCCCCCCCCCCCTCCCCCCCCACACCAGGCCGTCATGTTTTCCGATCATCCAGCGATGTTGGCCGCCGTGGCGGCAGCCGCTAATGTCTATGTTGCCCTGGATGAGGAGGAGGAGCGTGCCAGGAGGTGGCGCAGGCTGCTGCAGAGGGGCAGGCGGCAGCCGCCCAGGCTGGAGGGACACCTTTTTTAAAAAAATATATTTTATTCAAGTTTTTTGGCCAAACATAACAATACGTAGTGTTTCTTTTACACAACAATAAAAGCAATATAAATAACCGTGGCCAGTTTTAAACAAATAAATAAGTAATATATAAACAAAAAAAAACAAAACTAAATGGCAACTGCCTTGTCCAAAATAAATACTCTCCAAAAATACAATCCAACAATCCAATATACAATTACATATACCAAATACCTATACATATACAATAACATCCCTGAGAGTCCGTCCGATTCCTCCCCCCCCCCCGTCCTTTCCCCCCCCCCCCACCTCCCCCCTGGGTTGCTGCTGTTGTCTACTTCTTTTCCATTCCCTCTATCTTTCTGTGAGGTAATCGACGAACGGTTGCCACCGCCTGGTGAACCCCTGAGCCGAACCCCTTAACACGAACTTAATCCGTTCTAACTTTATAAACCCTGCCATATCGCGTATCCAGGTCTCCACACCCGGGGGTTTGGCTTCCTTCCACATTAACAATATCCTGCGCCGGGCTACTAGGGACGCAAAGGCCAACACGTCAGCCTCTCCCGCCTCCTGCACTCCCGGCTCTTCTGCAACCCCAAATATAGCCAACCCCCAGCTTGGTTCGACCCGGACCCCCACCACCTTCGAAAGCACCTTTGCCACCCCCACCCAGAACCCCTGTAGTGCCAGGCATGACCAAAACATGTGGGTGTGATTCGCTGGGCCTCTCGAGCATCTCGCACACCTATCCTCTACCCCCAAAAATTTACTAAGCCGTGCTCCAGTCATATGCGCCCTGTGTAGCACCTTAAATTGTATCAGGCTTAGCCTGGCACATGAGGACGATGAGTTTACCCTACGAAGGGCATCAGCCCACAGCCCCTCCTCAATCTCCTCCCCCAGTTCTTCTTCCATTTCCCTTTCAGCTCATCTACCATGATCTCCCCCTCGTCCCTCATCTCCCTGTATATGTCCGCCACCTTACCGTCCCCCACCCATGTCTCTGAGATCACTCTATCCTGCACTTCTGTGTCGGGAGCTGCGGGAATTCCCTCACCTGTTGCCTCGCAAAAGCCCGCAATTGCATATACCGAAATGCATTCCCTTGGGGCAACCCATATTTCTCCGTCAGCGCTCCCAGACTCGCAAACGTCCCATCTACAAATAGATCTCTTAGTTGTACTACCCCAGCTCTTTGCCATGCTCCAAATCCCCATCCATTCTCCCCGGAACGAACCTATGATTGTTTCTTATCAGGGACCGCACCGAAGCTCCCGTCCCTCCCCTATGCCGTCTCCACTGCCCCCAAATTTTCAATGTAGCCACCACCACCGGGCTTGTGGTGTATTTCTTTGGTGAGAACGGCAACGGCGCCGTCACCATTGCTTGCAGGCTAGTCCCCTGCAGGACGCCCTCTCCAATCTCTTCCACGCCACTCCCTCCCCTTCTCCCATCCACTTACACACCATTGAAACATTGGTGGCCCAGTAGTACTCACTTAGGCTCGGTAGTGCCAGCCGCCCCCTGTCCCTACTACGCTGCAAGAATCCCCGCCTCACTCTCGGGGTCTTCCCAGCCCACACAAAACTCATAATGCTCTTCTCAATTCTTTTGAAAAAAGCCTTCGTGATCACCACCAGGAGGCACTGGAACACAAAAAGGAATCTCGGGAGGACCACCATTTTAACCGCCTGCACCCTACCTGCCAATGACAGGGACACCATGTCCCATCTCTTGAAATCCTCCTCCATCTGTTCCACCAACCGTGTTAAATTGAGCCGATGTAATGTACCCCAATTCTTGGCTATCTGGATCCCCAGGTACCGGAAGTCCCTTGTTACCTTCCTCAACGGTAAATCCTCTATCTCTCTGCTCTGCTCCCCTGGATGCACCACAAATAACTCACTTTTCCCCATGTTCAGTTTATACCCTGAAAAGTCCCCAAACTCCCCAAGTATCCGCATTATCTCTGGCATCCCCTCCGCCGGGTCCGCCACATATAGCAACAAATCATCCGCATACAGAGATACCCGGTGTTCTTCTCCCCCCCTAATTACTCCCCTCCACTTCCTGGAACCCCTCAGTGCTATGGCCAGGGGTTCAATCGCCAATGCAAACAATAACGGGGACAGAGGACATCCCTGCCTCGTCCCTCTATGGAGCCGAAAATACTCAGACCCCCATCCATTCGTGACCACGTTCACCATCGGGGCCCTATACAGCAACTGTACCCACCTGATATACCCGTCCCCAAAGCCAAATCTCCTCAACACCTCCCACAAATAATCCCACTCCACTCTATCAAATGCTTTCTCGGCATCCATCGCCACCACTATCTCCGCTTCCCCCTCTGGTGGGGGCATCATCATTACCCCTAGCAGCCTCCGTATATTTGTATTTAGCTGTCTCCCCTTCACAAACCCAGTTTGGTCCTCATGGACCACCCCCGGGACACAATCCTCTATCCTCATTGCCATTACCTTGGCCAGAATCTTAGCATCCACATTCAGGAGGGAAATGGGCCTGTATGACCCGCAGTGCAGCGGGTCTTTTTCCTTCTTTAGGAGGAGCGATATCGTTGCCGCTGACATAGTCGGGGGCAGCTGCCCCCTTTCCCTCGCCTCATTAAAGGTTCTCATCAGTAGCGGGGCCAGCAAGTCCAAATAGTTCTTATAGAATTCAACTGGGAATCCGTCTGGTCCCGGGGCCTTCCCCCGCCTGCATGCTCCCAATCCCTTTCACTACTTCCTCCGTCTCAATCTGTGCTCCCATCCCCACTCTCTCCTGCTCCTCCACCTTAGGAAATTCCAGCTGATCCAGAAAGCACATCATTCTCTCCTTCCCGTCCGGGGGCTGCGCTTCATATAATCTTTCATAAAATGCCTTGAACACTCCATTCACTCTCTCCGCTCCCCGCTCCATCTCTTCCCCCCTATCTCCCTCGCTGCTCCCCTTTTCCTCAGTTGGTGGGCCAACAACCTACTCGCCTTCTCCCCATATTCGTACTGTACACCCTGTGCCTTCCACCATTGTGCCTCTGCATTACCCGTAGTCAACAAGTCAAATTCTACATGTAGCCTTTGCCTTTCCCTGTACAGTCCCTCCTCCGGTGCCTCCGCGTATTGTCTGTCCACCCTCAGAAGTTCTTTCAACAACCGCTCCCTTTCCCTAACCTCCTGCTTTCCTTTATGTGCCCTAATAGATATCAGCTCCCCTCTAACCACTGCCTTCAGTGCCTCCCAGACCACTCCCACCTGTACCTCCCCATTATCATTAAGTTCCAAGTACCTTTCAATACACCCCCTCACCCTTAAACACACCCCCTCATCTGCCAATAATCCCATGTCCATTCTCCAGGGTGGAAGCTGTTGTTTTTCTTCCCCTATCTCCAAGTGGCTGGAGGGACACCTGACCGACAGGACGAGGAGGGGGAGGAGGACGTCGCGGCCCCACGGCAACAGAGGTACCCGAGGGCGCCCCGTGTGTACCGGCCCCGGCAGTCATGCCAGGACCTCACGGACCGGGAATGCAGGAGGAGACTGCACACATCTGCCACCCGCTGGCACACCTGTCACCGTGTGGCACTGGCGGGGGACACCCTCTCCCCGTGTCCGTCAAGGTTACGGTGGCCCTGAACTTTTATGCAACTGGGTCATTCCAGGCTTGACCTGTCCGGCATATCGCAGACATCGGTGCACCGGTGCATCCGGGCAGTGACAGACGCACATCATGGCAACAGCCGACCACCCACACCCCCCACCCATCCACCACCCAGCACCCTCACCCCCCTCCCCAACCCCACCCCCCCCATTGCCAATCCACCTGCGGCACAACGGCCGGGCTCACACAGTTGCCGGTGGACGCGTGTCTATTGCAGGCCATGGAGGATGGTGACAACCCGCCCTGCGATGAGCTCCTGGCTCCACATCGTTGGACTATGTCTGACTCATGGCCACAGTACCACCATCCACCCGGACCATCCCTGCATGCGTCTGTGACACTGCAGCGCACGGTCCCGTCCTCTGCCCGGGGGGATGTTGATGGCGGCCCAGGGGGAAGGGGCAGACTCACCTGGGGCTGAGGTAAGACCACCCCTCACACACACACACTTGCGCTCAACGTACATGACACCCCCACATGCTTTGGACAGAGCACAAAGGCAGCTTCTGTAGGTGTAACATTGACTTTAATAACCAAAGGAGTTCATGCACGTGCCCTAGCCCCTAAAACTCATCTGTGCCCTGCACCCGTGCCAACTTACTCAGTGTCTAATTGTTTGGCCTTACGGGCCCTTTGACTACGTCTACGTGGTTCCCCAGACGGTACAGCAGAACTGGAGGTGGACTCCTGTGATTCCTGCCCTCTGACACGGGATCCCTTTGGCGGCCGTTTCCTGGGGCGTCCTGGCCTCGATGGGCCAGGCTGCGGCCCGGGCGACTGGGATGGCGAGCTGCCAGCCTGTCCTGCCCGTTGCCCACCCGATGCACCTGGGACGGAAGGAGGGGAGTCCGAGGTGTCGCGGTGTTCCAGGACCTCCCCTACAGGGGGACCCGGGACGGACCACAGCACCTCCTCCTCCCTCGGGGTGCCCGATGGCCCCCAGGCCTCTACATGGGTGGGGGATGCGAACGGACTGGCCATCCGACGCCCCCTGACATCTGGCGCTGCCAGTCCTGGAGGCCCGTGCTGGTATCGACAGGGGTCTGCAGGTTTGCAGCCATGGAGCCCAGGGGATTGGCAAACCCTGTCTGACTGTGCAACACCGGCTCGCACATGGCCAATGGCGCCGATGCCCTCAGCTGAGACTGGGCCATGGACTGCTGTGACTGGGCTATGGCCTGCAGAGACTGAGCTATGGACTGCTGAGACTGGGCCATGGCGTTGAGCGCCTCTGCCATCTGCCGCTGGCACTGGCTCATGGCCTCCTGTGAGAGGGCAGCCATGTCCTGGGCCACAGACGCCGCCTGCACAGAAAGCCCCAGGCCTCGCAAACCGTTCCCCATGTCTGACACCGTCGCACCTCCACCGCGGACGCCACCCGTGCGGTGTCGGCCTGGGTGGCACGTATGACCGGCACCACTCCCAGCTCCTGGACACGGGTGGACTCCTCCACCTGCGACTGCAGCCGCCGCAAGCCGGCCGTCACCCTCTTCGCTCGTCTCCGGGTCGGTGGTTGCATCGGATCTATGGGTGGGTGTGGTAACTCCAGGAACCCGGGATCCATCTGGGCGGCAGATGTTCGCTTGGGCTGGGCTGCCCTCCGACCGCCCGGCCCCTCTGCTGCTCCTACCTCCACCTGCTGTACCGGGACGGCTGTGTTGTGCGCACCAGTGAGTGTACCAGACGCCTCATCACTAAAGTGCCCAACCAAGGTGAGTGTTTCTGCGATGGTGGAGGGTGTTGGTGACAGCAGTGGCGTTGAGTCGTGCTCTTCGTCCCACTCTGAGTCCATGGCACTTTGGGGTGGGGGTTCGTCTCCACCCATCCACTCTGTGTCACTGTCCGGTATTTTGTCTTCCTGGGTAGTGCTGTCCCGGGTAGGGGTGTCCCGGGTAGGGGTGTCCTGGGTAGGGGTGTACTGGGTAGTGGTGTCCTGGCTCGGCTGTGACGGGGGCCTGTGGCTGCCCCTCTCGTCGCTGGGTGGCACGCCTGCGTCGTCGCACCCGCACGAGACGGGGGCGTCGTCTCCCTGTTGCTCCAGGTCTCTCCGTCTCCCGTGGTCTCCAAGGGACATCCTGCGGGCATCGCATGCCGGAGGGTCCGGGTCTCTCCGTCTCCTGTGGTGTGCGAGGGGCATCCTGCGGGCGTCGCATGCCGAGGGTCCGGGTCTCTCCGTCTCCCGTGGTGTGCGAGGGGCATCCTGCGGGCGTTGCATGCCGGAGGGTCCCGGTCTCTCCGTCTCCCGTGGCCTCCGAGGGGCATCCTGCGGGCGGTCTGCATCTGCGGCGATGGGTGCCTCGACGTTTGCTCCTGCGGTACACGATGAAGCATGCATGGTTAGACACGCAGGCAGTGACCAGGTGATATGGGGGAGGGGGATATAGGGGACGGGCTGTCGGTGGCTCACTTGCTGGTGAGCCCCTGACCTCTGCATCAGCAACCTCCCGGTCCTCAGGTCCGCCAGCCTGTTCCAGGGCCCTTTCCTCGTGTTCGGTCAGTGGCCTCTCATCAGCGGGGCCTCCTCCAGTCCTCACATGCTCCCTGGTGTTGTGTGCGCGTTTCTCCTGTGGCGGGGGGGGGGGGGGGGGGGGGGGTGCGGTGGCAGGAGTAAAAGGCAACAGTGTTAGACAGGTATATGAATGCACGCCATCGGTTGCGCGTGTATTGCAGAGGTTAAGGATAGGGCTGGATTCACTTGGGGATATGGGGGAGGGGAGATATGGGGGAGGGGGATATGGGGAGGGGGGATATGGGGGAGGGGGATATGGGGAGGGGGGGATTATGGGGGAGGGGGGATTATGGGGGGTGATATGGGGAGGGGGATATGGGGAGGGGGATATGGGGAGGGGGGGATATGGGGGAGGGGGATATGGGGGAGGGGGATATGGGGGAGGGGGGGATATGGGGGAGGGGGGATATGGGGGATATGGATATCAGGCAGGGGGGAGGCTCACCCTGCCTGCTCTGACGAGGGCGTTCACCTTCTTGTGGCTCTGGGTACCTGTCCGTGGTGTCAGGGACACAGCGGTGACGGCCTCTGCCACCTCCCTCCACAGACGCCGGCTGTGGCGTGGGGCAACTCTGCGGCCGTGCCCGGGATACAAGGCCTCCCTCCTCTGCTCCACTGCGTCCAGGAGCGCCTCCATATCCCGTGACTGGAACCTCGGTGCTGAGCGGTGGCCGGCCATCCGGTCGAGTGTTCCGGTCGGGTGTGGGGGAGCAGCGCGTCCTTATGAGCCGTCACGCCGTGCGGCGTGTATGACGCTGCATGGCGTGAACCACGTGAGCAAGCGCGGATCCCGTCACGTCGCTGCTAGCCCATTTCGGGCCGGAGACTTCGCGACGATTTTTGCGGCGTGACGCAGGTCGGATTTGCGCCGTTTTTTGCGCCTATCGGCGGACTTTGCGCCGATAACGGAGAATTTCGCCCCAGGTTTGTAAATGTAAACACAATTACTCTTTATAACAAGACCTATAACAAAATACATAGCAAATACAGTTGGTTAACGAATAACAAATACCTAACTCCCACTTAAACTCTTCCTCCTGCCCCATCCTCTAGACACACACGCACGATAGACAAACACAGAAGGATGGAAAGGGGTAAAAAGCATAAGTGAAAGGGTAAAAGAATCTTTGTTTCAGGTGATGGTTCTTAGCAGACTTTACTTCACAGTAAGCTTGCTGTTAAAGTCTTGATATCAGCCTGTACTGATCTTCCCTGTAGTTTAGAAATACAGTATTTGCAACTTTCCTGAAGAGGCAGAGTCATTGTTTCGTAAGACCATGAGACATAGGAGCAGAATTAGGCCACTCAGCCCATCGAGTCTGCTCCGCCATTCAATCATGGCTGTTGTGTTTCTCATCCCCGTTCTCCTGTCTTCCCATAACCCCTGATCCCTTTATTATTCAAGAACCTGGCTCTCTCTGTCTTAAAGACAGTTTCATCAAACTTTGCTTTCAGTTCGGCGTTTGTCTTCAGCCCTCTGTAGTTTCAGGAAAACAGAACCTTCAGACGACTGGAAAGAGGGATAACCCTTACAGCTGCATTTGTGGAGAGAGCTCACCGGATCTTTCCGGAGTGAATTAGCT
Organism: Scyliorhinus torazame; assembly: GCF_047496885.1. Taxonomy (NCBI): domain Eukaryota; kingdom Metazoa; phylum Chordata; class Chondrichthyes; order Carcharhiniformes; family Scyliorhinidae; genus Scyliorhinus; species Scyliorhinus torazame. The sequence goes on along the minus strand of NC_092709.1, from coordinate 22,296,680 downwards.
GGATCCCTTCACCGTGCTACCAGAATCAACACTAAAACCTCCTTAGGTCTCCACTGGGATAAGATCCAATCACCACCTGTTACCAGGCAGAGTACAGCCTTTTGGGCCAATCCGTTGGCCACCAGCCAAATCAATCAAACTGAGTCCCACCCCATCTCTCTCTGACTGGAACCGGCCAGTCTGCAACTCCAGATAAACCAGCACAGTTTTCTGCATTCTTCTGCTTGAATTAAAGATATAGGCTGCTTTCCTTAAAGACACGTGTCCATTAATCATCCATGGATCAAAATTCTAACAGCAAAAAATAAAAGAATAAACAGGAAGGACCTGACAAGAGCCATAGAACTCAAGGGGTTAAAACACTTGTTTCAAACACAACTATCTGCAATTAGTCATCTCAGCCCCGCCTGTAACAATATGCAAATTGTGAGCATGAACAATCTCTATACTCCCAAAACACTGCCAACTGCTAAAGATTTCCTGTAAACTGCACAAGATTGTATGTTATTTTCTGGACACCTGGTACACAACATTAAGATTAATTCCTGTAAACATCCAATTTTTGTTTGCCAAGGTTTGCAAAGGATATGGAATCAAGTCAGGTAAATGGGCAAAAAGATAGAGATCAGCGTTGATCTAATTGAATGGTAGAGTTTTCTCCAACCGCATTGCACTTCTCTATTTTAGTCGATCCTGTGTGAATTGAACCTAAGCAAAAATCCAAGGGCCGGAATTCTCCAAAGTGCCAGCCAACTGTTGACGTAGGCGTAAACACCGGAGTGTTGCGCGCCGGCGTCAACGGGCCTCCTGGCCCAGTGATTCAGTGGGCCACAGGGAGCCAGCACAGTGCTGCTCCGGCGCCAATACGCGGCCCTGCATGCCAGCGCGGGTCTGCGCATGCGCGTGGTGGCCGTTTCCGCGGTGGTGCATGCACGTGATGGCTATTTCCGCGCTGGCGCCGTGCAACATGGCGGAGCCACACAGCGGGCCCACACGGAAGGAGGTGGGCCTCCTCCAGATTGCGCTTGCGGCTGCGGGTCCGAGCTCCCTCCGGGTGGTACCAGGTTGGAACTACGCCAGCGGAACTCAGCCGGTCGACCGCGGAGAATCGCCGCGGGGGCCGTTGCCGCATCCACCGGGCGCGCGTGACTGGCGCCGATTCTCCGGTCACCGGAGAATCGTGTCCAAGGTCTTTCCCACCTATATTCAGCCACCTCTTACCAGTATGAGAGGGGTGCTGCCGAAGGTTTGTTCCCTGGCCTTTGGAAACTTGATTCTTCAAGAGATGATTGAAATATAGTATCGACTGGAGGGTTTGTCGTGTTGGATGCTCTGCTACACAGACGAACCAACATGGTTGCGGAAGGTACAACTCAGTTTTATTACTAACAGTATTAACATTTGTAAACTGGTTACTGTGGTTCGTTCATTACCCTCTAACCTGTGGACCCAGCCCTAACACTATCTTGGAGAGGCACTCAGCACATGGTGAATGTCTGAGTGGCTTGCTATGAGCTCTGTGCCCTGAGCTGTCTCCTGCTGGGATGAATCATAAGTGTTGTGTTCCCCGTTTTATAGTGTGTCTGCTCTTGCTTGTGATTGGTTGTGATGTTGCGTGTGTATTGATTGGTCCGTTGATCTGTCCATCAGTGTGTATGTGTGTTTGCACCATGATGTTTATCTGAATATCATGACAGGGTTTTGTTTTCTTACTTGCTCTGCATTATCTTTGATGCATTAGGGTGATGTCATTTGCTACTGCATTTTGGCAATGTTGCCATTAGAACTCTGTTGTCTAGGAATACTCCAATGGCAGCTTAGGATCTTGAAGAGGAAGGAGGAACAAAAGCAGGTACAACTGCGCCTCATGCCTCTGGCATAAGCTCAGCCTCATCCATGAATCTGGGTTCCCAAACCTGGACACACCTGGGGCGAAATTCTCTGTAATCGGCGCGATGTCCGCCGACCGGCACCAAAAACGGCGTAAATCAGTCCAGCATCGCACCACCCCAAAGGTGCGTAATCCTCCGCATCTTATGGGGCCGAGCCCTTACCTTGAGGGGCTAGGCCCGTGCCGGATTGATTTCCGCACCGCCAGCTGGCGGGAAAGGCTTTGGTGCCCCGCCAGCTGGCGCGGAAATGATATTGCCGGGCGGTGCATGCGCGGGAGCGTCAGCGGCTGCTCACGGCATCCCCGCGCATGCGCAGTGGAGGGAGTCTCTTCCGCCTCCGCCATGGTGGAGACCGTGGCGAAGGCGGAAGGAAAAGAGTGCCCCCACGGCACAGGCCCGCCCGCGGATCGGTGGGCCCCGATCGCGGGCCAGGCCACCGTGGGGGCACCCCCCAGGGCCAGATCGCCCCGCGCCCCCCCCAGGACCCCGGAGCCCGCCCGCGCCGCCTTGTCCCGCCGGTAAGAGAGGTGGTTTAATCAACGCCGGCAGGACAGGCATTCCAGCAGCGGGACTTCGGCCCATCCGGGCCAGAGAATCGCCGGGGGGGGGCCCGCCAACCGGCGCGGCGCGATTCCCGCCCCCGCCGAATCTCCGGTGCCGGAGACTTCGGCAACCGGCGGGATTCACGCCAGCCCCCGGCGATTCTCCGCTACACCCGCTATTCTCCGGCCCGGATAGGCCGAGCGGCCTGCCCAAAACGACGGCTTCCCGCCGGCGCCATCCACACCTGATCGCTGCCGGAGGGAACAGCGCAGGAACGCTGGGGGGGCGGCCTGTGGGTGGGCGAGGGTTTTTTTTTCACCGGGGTAGGACTCAAAAGGGTTCTGGCCCGCGATCGGTGCCCACCGATCGGCGGGCCGGCCTCTCTGAAGGAGGACCTCCTTTCCTCCGCGCCCCGCAAGATCCATCCGACATCTTCTTGCCAGGCCTCGGGGAGGACAGCAACCACGCATGCGCGGGTGACGCCAGTTACGCGGCGGATGACGCGGTGCCACTTTTATGCGGCGCCAATGCCTGGCGCCCGCTGACGATGCTGCTTTCGCGACACGCCCCCCGGGTTTCTCACATCCCCAATCCTAGCCCATTTTCGGGCCCTGGATCGATCGAGATCGGGGCCGTTCCGCGCCGTCGTGAACCTCGACGTCGTTCACGATGGCGTGGGCATGCAGTCGCGGGAGCGAAGAATTGCACCCTAAATTTATGAACTTTTCAAATTTATGGACTCTCTGAATTGTTTCGTTGCTTTGTTTGACCGTTTCCCTGGTTTGTATATAGTGTTGATCTTGTTACTCTTGTTGCATACTGCTTCTCTGCACCAGGCACCTTCCCATGTAAATAGCTTAGTTCTCATGTACATAGTCCTATAAATATGTCTTCGCGCCCCACGCATAGTTAGGAACATTATCACCACACATTATTTATTGCCACACACATACATTTTTTAATAAAAGGGGGGATGTCATAATATACACCAATATATCATGGTGCTGACACACACACTATGGACACACAGCAAGATCAGTCAACATACACAACACCGCAGCCAGTTAGAGCACACTCACTATAAAGACAGAGGGCATCAGTTTTCCCGCTCATTCGGGATGCAGCCTCTCAGAAGGACAGAGCTTACAGCTTACAGCACAGATCTTCACCATGTGCTGAGTGCATAGACTGGTTAGGACAGGCATAGGTCTTTAGTTTAATCTAACATCGTGTTAACCCACAGTGAAAGTATATTCAACAGTTTCTAGCTTAATAAAATAGTGTTGTACTATTTTAAGTGTTGGTGGCCTGTATGTGTTCCACGGATCCAGTGCACCCAACACATCATCTATCAAATCTCCTCTTAGCCTTCTTCTCTCCAAGGAGCACAGACCCAACCCCTTCAATCTATTCTCCTATAACTGAATTTCCTCATCCCTGGAACCATTCTTATGCGCTCTCTCCAATGCGTTCACATCCTTGGCTACTGTGGCATCCAGAACTTTACACAATACTCCAGCTGAAGTCTAACTAGTGTCTATTATAAGTCCAGCATAACCTCCTTACTCTTGTACTCTGTGCTGTTATTAATGAAGGGCAGGATACTGTATCCTTTATTAACTGCTCTCTCCACATGTCTTACCACTTTCAATGATCTATGCACATTTACACTCAGGTCCCTCTGCCTTCCTCCAGCCCGAAAAATATTCATTGACCATTACTCTCCATTTCATATAACTCAGCAAATTGTACATCCAAGTTGTTACTGTCATATTTTCTACAAAGCGGGACTTCCGGTTGTGACTATGCGGAGCTAAGTTGCACGTTTGGCAGCTCCCGCTACAAACGGACTTTGGGGCTCTTTTTAGGGCCCGTAACGGCGCTTGTTCGACGTTTCCCGGTGTGGGAAGGGGACAGCAACATTCCCCCGATAGTGTATTCGATTGGACCAGGAGTGGGGCGATTAAAAAAGTGGCATTGAAGCAAAGAAAGGTGCGAGGGAGGAGGACCAAGATGGCGGCGGGCGGAGACCAGGCAGCGCGGAGGCAGTGGGCGCAAGAGCAGCAGGAGCTTCTCCAGCGCTGTTTTAAGGAACTGAAGCAGAGCTGCTGGAGCCGATGAAGGCTTCAATCGATAAGCTGCTGGAGACCCAGACGGCCCAAGGGGCGGCGATCCGGGAGGTCCGGCAGAAGGTCTCGGAGAACGAGGACGAGATCCTGGGCCTGGCGGTGAAGCTGGAGGCGCACGAGGAGCTCCACAAGAAATGGCAGGCAAGGTTCGAGGAGATGGAGAACAGGCGGAAGAACCTGCGGATCCTGGGTCTCCCGGAGGGGCTGGAGGGATCGGACGTGGGGGCCTACGTGGTCACCATGCTGAATTCGCTGATGGGAGCGGGGGTCTTTCAGTGGCCCTTGGAGCTGGAGGGGGCCCACCGAGTGCTGGCGAGGAGGCCCAAGCCCAGCGAGCCGCCGCGGGCGGTGCTGATGCGGTTCCACCGGTTTGCTGATCGAGAGTGTGTTAAGGTGGGCCAAGAAGGAGCGGAGCAGCAGGTGGGAGAATGCGGAGGTCTGGATCTACCAGGATTGGAGAGCGGAGGTGGCGAAGAAGAGGGCCGGTTACAACCGGGCGAAGGCAGTCCTGCACAGGAAGGGGGTGAAGTTCGGTATGCTGCAGCCGGCGCGTCTGTGGGTCACCTATAAGGATCAACACCATTATTTTGAGTCCCCGGAGGAGGCGTGGGCCTTTGTTCAGGCCGAAAAACTGGACTCGGACAAAGGGTCGGGGATGAGGGGTCGCGGTGGAGGGATGGTTGGGGATTGTTGGGTTGTGTTTCGAGGGGGGGTTCTTTGTTTTTCGGGGGTTGATGGGGCATTGTTTTGATTAGGTCCGCTGGGTGGGCTCATGGGGGGGGTAGGTAAACTGCTTGGGGGGTTGATGGTCAGTAGGGGAGATGGGGCCCCGCTGGGGTGGGGGGGGGGGAGGCCTGAGTTGGGGTAATGGGACTGGGCCTGGAAAGGGAGCTGCGCCAGGGGAGGCGGGGCCGGGCGAGTGGAAAGCGCGAGCTTTTTCCCGCGTTTAGGGCTGAAGGGGCGGGGCCGGAGCTGGGAAGCGCGGGCTTTTTCTCCCGCGCTGGGAGTGGAATGGATGAGATCCTGCTGGTGGACAAGGGGGGGGGGGGGAGGGGAAGTTCCACACAGGGGGGAGTCTATGAAGCGGCGGGAGTGGCCGGGGTCAGCAGGAGTCAACTGACTTACGGGAGTGCAATGGGGGGAGCAATGCAGCTAGGGGGGGACCTAGCTGGGGGGGGTGGGGGACCGGATTGCTGCTGGAATGGCCAAGGAGGAGCTGGAGTTGGTAGAGGAGGTTGTTGCGGGGGTCTGCCGCTGTGGGGAATGGGTCGTGCGGGGGGCGCGGGCACGTGGCTGGCCTAGGAAGGGCTATGGATAGTCGGCGTGGAAGGGGGGTGAGTAGCCCCCTGATCCGGCTGATAACCTGGAATGTAAGGGGTCTGAATGGGCCGGTCAAGCGGGCCCGGGCCACGCACCTGAAGGGGCTGAAGGCGGATGTGGCCATGCTTCAGGAGACGAACCTGAGGGTGGCGGATTAGGTAAGGTTGAGAAAGGGGTGGGTAGGGCAGGTGTTTCATTCGGGTTTGGATGCAAAAAATCGGGGGGGTGCCGATCTTGGTGGGGAAGAGAGTGTCGTTCGAGGCGTCGAGCATTGTGGCAGACAATGGCGGTAGGTATGTGATGGCAAGTGGCAAGCTGCAGGGGGAGCGGGTGGTGTTGGTCAATGTATATGCTCCGAATTTGGGATGATGCGGGGTTCATGTGGCGAATGCTGGGCCGGATTCCGGACCTGGAGACAGGGGGCCTGATAATGGGGGAGGATTTCAACACGGTGCTGGACCCGGCATTGGATCGCTCTAGGTCTAGGACGGGCAGGAGGCCGGCGGCGGCCAAGGTGCTGAGGGGGTTCATGGACCAGATGGGAGGGGTGGATCCATGGAGGTTTGTGAGGCCGAGGGCCAGGGAATTTTCATTCTTCTCCCATGTCCACAAGGCCTACTCCCAGATTGACTTTTTTGTCATGAGCAGGGCGCTGATTCCGAGGGTGGAGGATACGGAGTACTCGGCGATAGCCATTTCTGATCATGCTCCGCACTAGGTGGACCTCGAGTTGGGGGAGGAGAGGGACTAGCGCCTAGAGGTGGGGTTGCTGGCGGACGAGGAGGTGAGCAGGTGGGTCCGGGAGTGTATAGAGAGGTACCTGGAGGCTAATGTCAATGGGGAGGTGCAAGTCGGGGTGGTCTGGGAGGCGCTGAAGGCGGTGGTCAGAGGAGAGCTGATCTCCATTAGGGCACATAAGGAGAGGAGGGAGAGGAGAGAGAGGAGGGAGAGGTTGGTGGGGGAGATGGTGAGGGTGGATAGGAGGTACGCGGAGGCCCCGGAGGAGGGACTGCTTAGGGAGCGGTGTAGCCTCCAGGCTGAGTTCGATTTGTTGACCACCAGGAAGGCGGAGGCGCAGTGGAGGAAGGCGCAGGGGGCGGTGTATAAATGCGGAGAAAAGGCGAGCCGGATGCTGGCGCACCAGCTTTGGAACCGAGAGGCAGCTAGGGAGATTGGGGGAGTTAGGGATGGAGGAGGGAACACGGTGCGAAGTGCGGTGGGTATCAATGGGGTCTTCAGGGACTTCTACGAGGAACTGTACCGGTCTGAGCCCCCACTGGATGAGGGAGGGATGGGTTGCTTCCTGGACCGGCTGAGGTTTCCGAGGGTGGAGGAGGGGCAGGTGGCGGGGTTGGGGGCGCCGGTTGGGTTGGAGGAGTTGGTCAAATGGATAGGGAACATGCAGACGGGGAAGGACCGGGGCCGGATGGGTTCCCGGTTGAATTTTACAAGAAGTATGCGGACCTGCTGGGCCCGCTGTTGGTAAGGACCTTCAACGAGGCAAGGGAAGGGGGGGCTCTGCCCCCCCCGATGATGTCTAGAGTGCTGATTTCCCTGATCCTGAAGCGGGACAAGGATCCCTTACAGTGTGGGTCATATAGGCCGATCTCACTCTTAAATGTAGATGCAAAGTTGCTGGCAAAGATTTTGGCCATGAGGATAGAGGACTGTGTGCCGCAGGTCATACACGAGGATCAGACGGGGTTTGTGAAAGGAAGGCAGTTGAATACTAATGTATGGAGGCTCTTGAATGTTATAATGATGCCGACGATGGAAGGGGAGGCGGAGATAGTGGCGGCGATAGATGCGGAGAAGGCCTTTGATAGGGTGGAGTGGGGGTACCTGTGGGAGGTGTTGAAAAGGTTCGGGTTCAGGGAGGGGTTCGTCAGGTGGGTGAGGCTGCTATATGAGGTCCCGGTGGCGAGTGTGGCCACGAACAGAAGGAGGTCAGAGTATTTCCGGATACACCGGGGGACGAGGCAGGGGTGTCCCCTGTCCCCCCCTGCTCTTTGCGCTGGCGATTGAACCCCTGGCCATGGCGTTGAGGGAGTCGAGGAACTGGAGGGGGCTGGTGCGGGGTGGGGAGGAGCATCGGGTGTCGCTCTATGCGGATGATTTGCTGCTATATGTGGCGGACCCCGTGGGGGGAATGCCGGAGGTGATGAGGATCCTGAGGGAGATTGGAGACCTCTTCGGGTACAAGCTTAATATGGGGAAGAGCGAGTTGTTCGTAGTGCACCCAGGGGACCAGGAGAGGGGGATTGGTGAGCTCCCGCTAAAAAGGGCGGAGAGGAGTTTCAGGTACCTGGGGGTCCAGGTGGCTAGGAGCTGGGGGGCCCTACATAAGCTTAACTTCATGAGGCTGGTGGAGCAGATGGAAGAGGAGTTTAAGAGGTGGGATGTGCTGCCACTCTCCGGGGCGGGTAGGGTGCAGTCAGTTAAAATGACGGTGCTCGATCGACTTCCGGGTGCGGCGATGACCAGCTAAGTCGCACGTTTCGGCAGCTCCCGGTGGAACGGACTTTTGGGCTCTTAATAAGAGCCCCAACGGCAATTTTAACGGCTAAAAGCACTGTGCGGTAAACCAGAAGGGAATCCCCCCTGGATACGGATAGAAAAAGGAGAGGAAAGTGGCCGGATTGCGGTGGATCCTCTAGAGCAGCGGCAAGGAAGGCAAGCAAAAACCAAGATGGCGTCGGAAGGTGGCAGTTTAATATGGGGCCCTGAACAACACGAGTTTTTGAAACGCTGCGTGGAAGAGTTTAAAAAGGAGATGAAGAAGGAGCTGTTGGCCCCGATATTACAGGCGATTGAAGGGCTAAAAGATGAGCAAAAGACCCAGGAGCGGGAGCTTCGGGTCGTGAAGGCAAAGGCTGCCGAGAACGAGGACGATATACAGGGCCTGGTGGTGAAGACGGAGATGCACGAGGCACACCATAAACGATGTGTGGAAAGGCTGGAGGTGCTGGAGAATAATGCGAGGAGGAAGAATTTAAGGATTCTTGGTCTTCCTGAAGGTGCAGAAGGGGCGGACGTCGGGGCATATGTGAGCACGATGCTGCACTCGTTAATGGGAGTGTGGTCGTATGCATTAGGGGTCTTGTGGGACTGTGAAGCCGTGATGCTATTGGCTGACAGATCCCGGGTCCTGGTTGGCTGTTGATCCCTAGCTCCGCCCTGAAGGCGGAGTATAAGAACCTGGGCTTCTCCCCGCAGCTCCAGTCTGTTGCTGAACTGCGGGGAACAAGTCACGCTTAATAAAGCCTCATCGACTTCATCTCTATTCGTCTCTCTCATAAGTCATTGTGCGCTACAGGGAGCGGAGGCCCCGACGGGTCCGTTGGAGGTGGAGGGAGCATACCGAGTGATGGCGCGAGGACCGAGAGCAGGAGAAATTCCCAGAGCCATAGTGGTGAGATTCCTCCGTTTTAAGGACAGAGAGATGGTCCTCAGATGGGCAAAGAAAACTCGGAGCAGTAGGTGGGAGAACGCGGTGATCCGCGTATATCAAGACTGGAGTGCGGAGGTGGCGAGAAGGAGGGCGAGCTTTAATCGGGCCAAGGCGGTGCTTCATAAAAAGAAGATTAAATTTGGAATGCTGCAGCCGGCAAGACTGTGGGTCACATATCAAGGGAAGCACCACTACTTTGAAACGGCGGATGAGGCGTGGACATTTATTGTTGAAGAGAAATTGGAATAAGCGGGTTATTAAAAAAGAACGTTTGAGACAAAGTGGTGGGGCGAATATGGGGGGCGAAGAGGGGGGAAAAAGGGGGGAGAGATGATTATTATGTTGTTAATCCTGCGACCCGGTAACTTTTCTCTCTTCCACAGGTTGTGGGGGAGGGAGGAAGGGAGGTGGAGGAGCTGGGGGCGTTGGCCATTGGGGGCGGGGCCAAAAGGGAAGCGCGGGCTTTGTTCCCGCGCTGTGATAATTATGGCGGGAATAGGGAAGCAGGAAGGAGGGCCGTCGCACGGTGCGAGCCGAGGTCACGGGGGGTGTAACTACGCTAGTGGGGGATCTAGCGGGGGGGGTGGGAGGGGGGATTTACTGGGTTGCTGCTGCTGGGGAGAAGGGAGAGCTGGTATGGGGTGGGGTGGGCGGGGCGGGAGGGCACCGCCTGGGGGGGGACACAGCTGCGTGGGAACCGGGTGAGGAGCTGGATAAAAGGGGATGGCTAATCGACAAGGGGGGGGGGGTAAAGAGCCCCCCAACCCGGCTGATCACGTGGAATGTGAGAGGGCTGAACGGGCCGATAAAGAGGGCACGGGTACTCGCACACCTTAAGAAACTAAAGGCAGATGTGGTTATGTTACAGGAGACGCATTTGAAACTGATAGACCAGGTTAGACTACGCAAAGGATGGGTGGGGCAGGTGTTTCATTCGGGGCTAGATGCGAAAAACAGGGGGTGGCTATACTAGTGGGGAAGCGGGTAATGTTTGAGGCAAAGACCATAGTGGCGGATAGTGGGGGCAGATACGTGATGGTGAGTGGCAAATTACAGGGGGAGGCGGTGGTCTTAGTGAACGTATATGCCCCGAACTGGGATGATGCCAACTTTATGAGGCGCATGTTAGGACGTATCCCGGACCTAGAGGTGGGGAAGTTGGTAATGGGTGGAGATTTTAACACGGTGCTGGAACCAGGGCTGGACAGATCGAGGTCCAGGACTGGAAGGAGGCCGGCAGCAGCCAAGGTGCTTAAAGACTTTATGGAGCAGATGGGAGGAGTAGACCCATGGAGATTTAGCAGACCTAGGAGTAAGGAGTTTTCGTTTTTCTCCTATGTCCACAAAGTTTATTCGCGAATAGACTTTTTTGTTTTGGGAAGGGCGTTGATCCCGAAGGTGAGGGGGATGGAGTATACGGCTATTTCGGATCACGCTGCACACTGGGTGGACTTGGAGATAGGGGAGGAAAAAGAACGGCGTCCACCCTGGAGAATGGACATGGGACTAATGGCGGATGAGGGTGTGTGTCTAAGGGTGAGGGGGTGTATTGAAAAGTACTTGGAACTCAATGATAATGGGGAGGTCCAGGTGGGAGTGGTCTGGGAGGCGCTGAAGGCAGTGGTTAGAGGGGAGCTGATATCAATCAGGGCACATAAAGGAAAGCAGGAGAGTAGGGAACGGGAGCGGTTGCTGCAAGAACTTTTGAGGGTGGACAGGCAATATGCGGAGGCACCGGAGGAGGGACTGTACAGGGAAAGGCAAAGGCTACACGTGGAATTTGATTTGCTGACAACGGGTACTGCAGAGGCACAGTGGAGGAAGGCACAGGGTGTACAGTACGAATATGGGGAGAAGGCGAGCAGGTTGCTGGCCCACCAATTGAGGAAAAGGGGAGCAGCGAGGGAAATAGGGGGAGTGAGGGATGAGGTGGGAGAGATGGAGCGGGGAGCGGAGAGAGTGAATGGAGTGTTCAAGGCATTCTATGAAAGATTATATGAAGCTCAGCCCCCGGATGGGAAGGAGAGAATGATGTGTTTTCTGGACCAGCTGGAATTTCCTAAGGTGGAGGAGCAGGAGAGGGTGGGACTGGGAGCACAGATTGAAATGGAGGAAGTAGTGAAAGGAATTAGGAGCATGCAGGCGGGGAAGGCCCCGGGACTGAATGGATTCCCAGTTGAATTTTACAGGAAATATGTGGACTTGCTCGCCCCGCTACTGATGAGAACCTTTAATGAGGCGAGGGAAAGGGGACAGCTGCCCCTGACTATGTCAGAGGCAACGATATCGCTTCTCCTAAAGAAGGAAAAAGACCCGCTGCAATGCGGGTCCTATAGGCCTATTTCCCTCCTGAACGTAGACGCTAAGATTCTGGCCAAGGTAATGGCAATGAGGATAGAGGATTGTGTCCCGGGGGTGGTCCATGAGGACCAAACTGGGTTTGTGAAGGGGAGACAGCTGAATACGAATATACGGAGGCTGCTAGGGGTAATGATGATGCCCCCACCAGAGGGGGAAGCGGAGATAGTGGTGGCGATGGATGCCGAGAAAGCATTTGATAGAGTGGAGTGGGATTATTTGTGGGAGGCGTTGAGGAGATTTGGCTTTGGAGATGAGTATATTAGATGGGTACAGCTGCTGTATAAGGACCCGATGGCAAGCGTGGGCACGAATGGACGGGGGTCTGCGTATTTTCGGCTCCATAGAGGGACGAGGCAGGGATGTCCTCTGTCCCCATTATTGTTTGCACTGGCAATTGAGCCCCTGGCAATAGCATTGAGGGGTTCCAGGAAGTGGAGGGGAGTACTCAGGGGAGGAGAAGAACACCGGGTATCTCTGTATGCGGACGATTTGTTGTTGTATGTGGCGGACCGGGCGGAGGGGATGCCAGAGATAATGCAGATACTTGGGGAGTTTGGAGAATTTTCAGGATATAAACTGAACATGGGGAAAAGTGAGTTGTTTGTGGTGCATCCAGGGGAGCAGAGCAGAGAAATAAAGGACTTACCGCTGAGGAAGGTAACAAGGGACTTTCGCTACTTGGGGATCCAGATAGCCAAGAATTGGGGTACATTGCATAGGTTAAATTTAACGCGGTTGGTGGAACAGATGGAGGAGGACTTAAAGAGATGGGACATGGTATCCCTGTCACTGGCAGGGAGGGTGCAGGCGGTTAAAATGGTGGTCCTCCCGAGATTCCTCTTTGTGTTTCAGTGCCTCCCGGTGGTGATCACGAAGGCTTTTTTCAAAAGGATTGAGAAGAGTATCATGAGTTTTGTGTGGGCCGGGAAGACCCCGAGAGTGAGGAAGGGATTTTTGCAGCATAGTAGGGATAGGGGGGGCTGGCACTACCGAGCCTAAGTGAGTACTACTGGGCCGCCAATATCTCAATGGTATGCAAGTGGATGGGAGAAGAGGAGGGAGCGGCGTGGAAGAGATTGGAGAGGGCGTCCTGCAGGGGGACTAGCCTACAAGCTATGGTGACGGCGCCGTTGCCGTTCTCACCGAAGAAATACACTACAAGCCCGGTGGTGGTGGCTACTCTGAAAATTTGGGGGCAGTGGAGACGGCATAGGGGAAAGACGGGAGCCTCGGTGGGTACCCGATAAGAAATAACCATAGGTTTGCCCCGGGGAGAATGGATGGGGGATTTGGAATATGGCAAAGAGCAGGAGTAACACAATTGAGAGAACTGTTTGTAGATGGGACGTTTGCAAGTCTGGGAGCGCTGACCGAAAAATATGGGTTGCCCCAAGGGAATGCATTCCGGTATATGCAACTGAGGGCTTTTGCGAGGCAACAGGTGAGGGAATTCCCGCAGCTCCCGACGCAGGAGGTGCAGGACAGAGTGATCTCAAAGATATGGGTGGGGGACGGTAAGGTATCAGACATATATAGGGAAATGAGGGTCGAGGGGGAGATTATGGTAGATGAGCTGAAAGGGAAATGGGAAGAAGAGCTGGGGGAGGAGATTGAGGAGGGGCTGTGGGCTGATGCCCTAAGTAGGGTAAACTCATCGTCCTCGTGTGCCAGGCTAAGCCTGATACAATTTAAGGTGTTACACAGGGCGCATATGTCTGGAGCACGGCTCAGTAAATTTTTTGGAGTAGAGGATAGGTGTGCGAGATGCTCGAGAAGCCCAGCGAATCACACCCACATGTTCTGGTCATGTCCGGCACTACAGGGGTTTTGGGTGGGGGTGACAAAGGTGCTTTCGAAGGTGGTGGGGGTCCAGGTCGAACCAAGCTGGGGGTTGGCTATATTTGGGGTTGCAGAAGAGCCGGGAGTGCAGGAGGCGAAAGAGGCTGATGTTTTGACCTTTGCGTCCCTAGTAGCCCGGCGCAGGATACTGTTGATGTGGAAGGAAGCCAAGCCCCCGGGTGTGGAGACCTGGATAAATGACATGGCAGGGTTTATAAAGCTGGAACGGATTAAGTTTGTCCTAAGGGGATCGGCTCAAGGGTTCACCAGGCGGTGGCAACCGTTCGTCGAATACCTCACAGAAAGATAGAGGGAATGGAAAAGAAGAAGACAGCAGCAGCAACCCGGGGGGGGGGAGGGGGGGGGCCGGAGGAACCAGAAGGACTCTCAGGGATGTTAGTGTATAAGTATAATATGTATAGGTTGTTGTTATAGGTAATTGTATACTGGACTGCTGAATTGTATTTTTGGAGAGTATTTATTTGGGACAAGGCAGTTGCCATTTAGTTTTGTTTTTTAATTTTGATGTTGTTTATATATTATTTATTTCTTGTTTAAAAAAACTGGCCATTGTTATTTATATTGTTATATTACTGTGTAAAAGATACACAATGTACTGTCATGGTTGGCCAAAAATTTTGAATAAAATATATATATTTTTTAAAAATGAAGGTGCTCCCGAGGTTTTTGTTCCTGTTCCAATGCCTCCCCATCCTGATCCCTAGGGCCTTCTTCAGGCGGGTTAACAGGAGCGTTATGGGGTTTGTGTGGGCGCAGAACACCCCGAGGGTGAGAAGGGTGTTCCTGGAGCCGTGCAGGGATGGTTGGGGGGGTGGGGGGGTGGGGGGGGGGGGGGGGGTTGGCGCTGCCTAACCTCTGTGGGTATTATTAGGCCGCCAATGTGGCGATGGTGCGTAAGTGGGTGATGGAGGGGGATGAGGTGGCATGGAAGAGGCTGGAGATGGCGTCCTGTGTGGGCACGAGCCTGGAGGCGTGGTGACGGCGCCGCTGCCGCTTCCTCCAGCAAGGTATACCACGAGTTGGGTGGTGGCGGCTACCCTCAAAATTTGGGGGCAATGGAGATGTCACGGGGGAGGTGGGGGCCGCGGTGTGGTCCCTGATTCGGGGGAACCACCGGTTTGTCCCGGGAAGGATGGACGGAGGGTTTCTGAGCTGGCACAGGGTAGATATTAGAAGGATGGGGGACCTGTTTGTGGACGGGAAGTTCGCGAGCCTGGGTGAGCTGGAGGAGAAGTTCGGGCTCCCCCCGGGGAACACCTTCAGATATATGCAGGTAAGGGCATTTGTTCGTCGGCAGGTGGTGGAGTTCCAACTGTCGCCACCACACAGGGTCCAGGACAGGGTGCTGTCGGGGATGTGGGTTGGAGAGGGGAGGATCTCGGCAACGTATCAGGTGATGCAGGAGGAGAAGGAGGCCTCGGTGGAGGAGCTAAAGGGTAAGTGGGAGGAGGAGTTGGGTGAGGAGATTGACGAGGGGATGTGGGCGGATGGCCTGGGGAGGGTGAACTCTTCCTCCTCTTGCGTGAGGCTCAGCCTCATACAATTTAAGGTGCTGCATAAGGCTTACATGACCGGGGCAAGGATAAGCCGGTTCTTTGGGGGCGAGGAGTGGTGTGTTAGGTGCTCAGGGAGCCCAACAAACCACACCCACATGTTCTGGGCTTGCCCACGCTGGAGGACGTTTGGAAGGGTGTAGCGAGGACGGTGTCGAGGGTGGTAGGATCCAGGGTCAAGCCGGGCTGGGGGCTCGCAATATTTGGGGTGGCAGAGGAGCCGGAAGTGCAGGAGGCGAAAGAGGCCGGTATTCTGGCCTTTGTGTCCCGGCGAAGGATTCTTCTTCAGTGGAAGGATGCGAGGCCCCCAAGCGTGGAATCCTGGATCAGCGATATGGCAGGGTTCACTAAATTGGAGAGGGTGAAATTCGCCTTAAGGGGATCGGTACATGGGTTCTTCAGGCGGTGGCAACCGTTCCTAGACTTCCTGGCAGAATGTTAGAAGATGGTCAGCAGCAGCCTTTGTGTTGATGAAGGCTGTTAATTTATTATTTTTGTATATGGGGGGGGGGGTTCTTTTCTTTCTGTATTTTGTTGTTGATATTTTGTGAAAATTTGAATAAAAATTATTTCAAAAAAAATATTTTCTACAAAGCACTTTATGGGTTGAAAAGCATCTTAGGCATCTTGAGATCCTGAACAGATGTAAATTCAAGCCGTCGTGGGTTTCTTTCTCTAATATGCAACTAAATTAGGAAACTGACCTATATTTCTGTCAGATTGAGATTCAAGAACTTTCTGTGTTCGCTGGTCTGCATGACCAGCCTATTTAGATCATAGATCATAGAATTTACAGTGCAGAAGGAGGCCATTCGGCCCATCGTGTCTGCACCGGCTCTTGGAAAGAGCACCTTACCCAAGGTCCACACCTCCACCCTATCCCCATAACCCAGTAACCCCACCCAACACTAAGGCCAATTTTGGACATTAAGGGCAATTTATCATGGCCAATCCACCTAACCCGCACATCTTTGGACTGTGGGAGGAAACCGGAGCACCCGGAGGAAACCCACGCTCACACGGGGAGGATGTGCAGACTCCGCACAGACAGTGACCCAAGCCGGAATCGAACCTGGGACCCTGGAGCTGTGAAGCAATTATTACCTTTACAATGCAAATTGAGCTTCACATTCACAAAGCAGGTAAACTGGGATGTAATGAAGACATCATTTTTTGTCACATTATTAACTTAGCAACTTTGCTCTTTGCATTCAAATATATATTCAATTGAAGGCTATAGTCCTCCTTATGTTCTATGAATAGAACTGTGATGGTACAGTGAAGGACGGGCTGCGGCTGCTGTATAGACTACCAATAACTAATATGTTTACAAGAGTTACTGGCTAATTATTAAGTTGTGTAATTGGCTAAAAAAAAATCAATTCTGCGTACAAAGATCACCAGCTTCATTACATATACAGTATTTGTTCAATATATTATACATTGTAATCAACCTCCCATTATGCAAAAGAGAATCATAACTATGTGATGTATTTTGTGGGAAAGTTACTGGAATCTCTTATTAGGGCATTGTGACTTGAACAAATATAAGCTGATAAAGGAAGCCAGCGTGGACTTGTAAAGGGTAAGTCAAAGTCTAAATAATGTCATGGAATTTTTTTTGAGGAGGCCATCAATGTGGATGTTATTTGTGCGGGTTTCTGGGAGGTACTCAATTTTTCCTTTAAGCGTATCTTCACACTTTTTTTATCTTTGGGGAATAGTGGTAGAAGGATTCTCGAGTAGATCATTAGCCCATTGAACTGGGTTATGAAAGCTCCTTCCATGACCAACAAGTCCTGGCATTGGAGCCGAATCTGGAGCTTCTGGTCCAAAAGTACGAATGCTACCCACTGTGCCACAAGTCAGTCCATGGAAGAGACTGAAATTGGAGGCAATCATTTGATATGGGTTGGGAGTTGACGAGGAGGCAGAGAGTGGGGATAGTGGGCATGTATTCCATTGGCAGGATGAGTCTAGTTGTGTCTCCCAGGGATCTGTACTGGAGCCTCAGCTGTTCCACATATTTACACATGACTCAATGAAAGAACAGAGAGTTGAATGTCCAGGTTTACTGAAAAAAATAAGTTGGCCGGCACAGTAAATAATGCAAATGGTTCTTGACCCGTTGTCACTTTCAAGGGATTTAACAAGCCACCCGCAAACCTGCCTCCTTTTGCCTGTGAAGGTTTAACAATGGTATTTTATTTGAGAAAGGCTGAATTGCAGTGTAAATGCAGAAGGCTCGAGGGGCCGAATGGCCTACTCCTAATTCGTATGTTAACTTACATCGGAAAATTTTTAAAAGGCTAAGTAATCAGGTTTAAAAAAGTAATGAAGCAAAAATAGATTTAAAAAGCAATGAAAACAAGTCAGTACGTAGGAAATGCCACCAGTAGTGAGAGTGTGTGATTGATTCATCCCACATGGTATTAATTGCGATGAATGTAGGAATTTTGGATATATATTGAGCTCGATTCTCCAGAAAAAGTTCTAAATTCATTTGTGGCTGTTTTTTCAGGGAGCTTCCCGCCGACTCAGCCGGTCAGTTCCACACCGCTATCCAATGACACTCAATCACTTTTGGGGATATAGCATGGTACAACACAGAGAGGGGTCCATTCACTCCATCATGGCAGTGATGGCTTTTGAAGAGATTTATCCAATTTTGCTTTGAAATTTATTATCAAATTTACTTCACCCAACCTTTCAGGCAGTGCATTCTGGATCAGTGACAACTTCGTACCTATTTTTTTCTTTACTTTTCATGTCTCTTTTACTTCTTTTGCTACTCTATGTCTTCTGACTAGGGGCCTTCCGCTGCTGGAAATATTTAAGATCCTGAAGGTTATTGACAGGATGTTTCCTCTTGTGGAAGAATCTGGAACTAGGGGGTCACAGTTTAAAAATAAGGGATCACCCTTTTAAAACGGAGATGAGGCAATATATTTTCACTCGGAGGTACTGAGTCTTTGGGACTCTCTTCCTGAAAAAGCGGTGGAAGCAGATTCTTTGAATATTTTTAAAGCGCATGTGGATAGATTCTTGGTAAGCAAGGGATTGCACATAATGTAGATTAGAGGCTCGTATCAGATCAGCCATGACCTTATTAAAGAGCAGTGCATGCTCCAGGGACTGAATGGCCTTGCCACGCTCTTTGTTCACATGTAAGTTTATTTTTATTTACTCTGTCCATAAATAACTTCAATATTTTGAAACCACCAGTAGATTTCCTCTTAACCTTCTCTGTTCTAAGGCGAACAAGCCCAGTTTCTCTTGTCTCTCTGTATAACTGAAATCTGATACTTGAAAGTCACAAGTGCAAAGATTAGGGAAAGAGCAGAGATGTGGGACTAATGGGTGTGGGTCAAAAAGGGAAAGAAAATGGCAATGAGACAAAATTAATGGCTCTTTACTTAAATACACATAGAATTCGGCACAAAATAAATGAATTAACGGCACAAATTGAGGTTAATCAGTGTGATCTTATAGCCATTACAGAGATGTGGCTATAAGAACATCAAAACTGGGAACTAAATATTGTGTGTTTTTGTAAGGACTTTTTGTAAGGACAGGCAGGAGGGAAAGGGTGGAGGGGTAGCTTCGTTATTATGAGGTGGAGTAAATACAGTAGCAAGAAATGATCTTGGATTGGAGGATGTAGAATCCCTATGGGTGGAGGTAAGAACATAGAACATATAGTGCAGAAGGAGGCCATTTGGCCCATCGAGTCTGCACCGACTCACTTAAGCCCTCACTTCCACCCTATCCCCGTAACCCAATAACCCTTCCTAACCTTTTTTTTTTGGTCACTAAGGGCAATTTATCAAGGCTAATCCACCTAACCTGCACATCTTTGGACTGTGGGAGGAAACTGGAGCACCCAGAGGAAACCCACGCAGACACGGGGAGAACGTGCAGACTCCGCACAGTGACATAGCAGGGAATCGAACCTGGGACCCTGGCGCTGTGAAGCCACAGTGCTATCCACTTGTGCTACCGTGCTGCCCACAAATAAGAAATAACAAGAGGAAGAAGACACTTGTGCATGACACTAGGGGCTTTTCACAGTAACTTCATTGAAGCCTACTCGTGACAATAAGCAATTTTCATTTTTTTTTCCATGAAGTCTATTAGCCCCCAAACAGTAGCTATACTGTAGGATGGCAAATAAATCAGGGGATAATAAAGGCAGTACTTTAATCATGGGTGACTTTAATCGTCATGTAGATTGGGGAAATCAAATTGACAGTTAGCAATGAGGAAGAATTCATAGAATGTATTCAGGATAGTTTCCTCAAACAATATGGTGTGAATCAATCCAGGCATCAGGATATTTTGGATTTGGTAGTGTGTAACGAAGCAGGTAATAAGGCAGGTTTAATTAACAATCTTAAAGTAAAAGACCCGCTAGGAAACAGTGACCATAATATGGTAGAATTTTGCATTCAATTTGAGAGTGAGAAACCTGGGTCAGAAACAACTGTGCTACACTTAAATAAGGGTAATTCTAAAGGAATGAGGGCAGAATTGGCTGGAGTGGACTGAGAAAGAAGTTTAGCAGGAAAGATGGTTGATCATCAATGGCAGACATTTCTGAAAATAGTTCATGACTCACAGAAAAGATACATCCCAGTAAGGAAGAAGGCTTCTCGGAAGGGGATAAATCGACCATGGTTAACCAAGGAAGTGAAGGATAGTATCACACAGAAAGAAAAAAACATTTAATGTGTCAAAGGTTAGAGGTAAACCAGAGGATTGGGAAAGTTTTAAAAACTAACAAAAGATTACTAAAAAAATAATAAAGAGGGAGAAGATAAACTATGTGGGTAAACTAGCAAGTAATATAAAATGGATAGCAAGAGCTTTAAATATATTGAAAGGAAGAGAGATGTGAAAGTGAACATAGGCCCCTTACGAGAATGAGACTGGGGAAACATTAATGAGGAACCAGGAAATGGCGGAGGGGTTAAACAAATATGTCGCATTAGTCTTCACAGTGAAAGTCACTAATAACATTCCAAAAATACTAAATAATCGGGGGGTGGGGGGGAGGAAATAAATACAATAACTTTCACTAGGGAAAAAATACTAGTGGAACTAATGGGGCTAAAGGCTGATAGATCCCCTGAACCTGATGGGTTGAAACCCAGTTTATTAAAGGAAGTAACTACAGAGATAGTGGATGCACTGGTAGTAATCTTCAAAGAATCCTTCAATCCTGGAAAAGTCTCAGAGGATTGGAAAACTGCCAATGTAACATTGGAGACAAAAAGCAAGTAACTATAGGCCAGTTAGCGTAAACTCTGTCATCGGGAAAATGTTAGAGTGAATTAAAAGGAAATAATAGCAGAACATTTAAAAATGCACAATATAATCAAGCAGAGTCAGCATAGCTTCATGCCTGCAAACCTTTTAGAATTCTTTGTGGTGGTAATGAGCAGGATAGATGAAGGGGAATCAGTAGATGTATTATACTTGAATTTCCACAAGCATTACTTAAGATACCACACAAAAGGCTACTTATAGGATAAGAACCCATGGTGTTGGTGGTTGTATATTAGCATGGATTGAAGATTAGTTAACCAATAGAAGACAGAGAGTTGGGATAAGAGGGGCATTTTCAGGTCGGCAACCTGTAACAAGTGGAGTGCCACAGGGATCTGTGCTGGATCCACAATTATTTACAATATATATTAATCTGGGCAGCACGGTGACAGTGGCTAGCACTGCTGCCTCACAGCTCCAGGGTTCAATTCCGGCTTCGGTTGACTGTCTGTGTGGAGTTTGCACTTTCTCCCCGTCTCTGTGTGGGTTTCCTCCGGGTGCTCCGGTTTCCTCCCACAGTCCAAAGATGTGTAGGTTAGGTGGATTGGCCATGCTAAATTGCTCCTTAGTGTCCAAAATGTTAAGTGAGGTTACTGAGATAGAGTGGAGGCGTGGGCTTAAGTAGGGTGCTCTTTCCAAGAGCCGGTGCAGGCTCGATGGGCCGAAAGGCCCCTTATTCACTGTAAATTCTATGACTTGGATGAGGGAAATTGATGTACCATTGTCAAGTTTACGGATGGCACAAAGATAGATTGGAAGGCAAGCGGTGAGGTTGACACAAAGAGGGAAGAGGGACAGAGAGGGTGAGGTGAGTGGGCAAAAACTTTGCTGCATGGAATATAATGTAGGAAAATGTAAAGTTATGCACTTTGGTAGGAAGAACAAAGGATCTGAATATTATTTAAATGAAGAAATACTGCAGAAAACTGCAGCACAGAGGGATTTGGAGACCCTCGAGCATAAATCACAAAAGCTAGCATGCAGGTTCAGCAGAGAATTGGGAATGCAAATGGAATGTTGGCCTTTATTTCATAGAATTTACAGTGCAAAGGGAATGGAGTATAAAAATAGGGAAGTCCTTCTCAAACTATACAAGGCACGAATTAAACCACACAGTTTTGGGCATCTTATCTTAGGAAAGATATTCTGGCATTGGAAGCAGTCCAGAGAAGACAGAGGTGAATCACAGAATCTACAGTGCAGGAGGCCACTCGGCCCATCGAGTCTGCACCGGCCCTTGAAAAGAGCACCTTTCTTATGCCCATTCCCCCACCCTATCCCCGTAACCCAACCTAACCTTTTGGACACTAAGGGGCAATTTATCATGGCCAATCCACCTAACCTGCACATCTTCGGAGGAAACCGGAGCACCCGGAGGAAACCCATGCAGACACGGGGAGAAAGTGCAAACACAGTCACCCAAGGCTGGAATTGAACTTGGGATTATGGAGCTATGAAGCAGCAGTGCTAACCACTGTGCCACCATGCTGCCCAGATGAGGAGGATTTTTTTCTCCCAGAGGGTAGTGGATCTGTGGAACTCTTACCCACAGAGCCAGGGACCCAGGTCCGATTCCCGACTTGGGTCACTGTCTGTGGGGAGCCTGCACGTTCTCCGTGGGTTTCCTCCGGGTGCTCCGATTTCCTCCCACTAGTCCCGAAAGACATGCTGTCAAGTGAATTGGACATTCTGAATACTCCCTCAGTGTACCCGAACAGGCGCCGGAATTTGTCGACTAGGGGATTCTCACAGTAACTTCATTGCAGTGTCAAGCGTACTTGTGAAAATAATAGATTATCATAAAAAAAAGGTTGTGGGGGGGGGGCAGCAGGAGAGGGTGATGTTGCTGAAGTTGTTTAGTCCTCCCTGCCTGAAGGTGGCGCAGGAGGGAGACGGTGGTGACGTCGAGGAGGGGGGGAGGGAATAGGTCACGTGCGAGGGCGGGGCAAGAGGGCATCAGGTGGGAGAGGAGGAGGAGGAGGCAGGTCTGTGCGCGTGAGGGAAGATGCCGATGGGTTGACGTCAGGCCCAGGGGGCGGGGTAGCAGAAACGGCCGGCGCTCGCGCCCGTTCAAATCGGCGACAAACCGACTTCTAGCGCGTGGGCGCGCGTTGACGTATGTGCGTGCGCGCACCCCGGCCCTACGCACCCGTTTTCTCCCTCTCTCCTTCCCCACATTCACAGTGACGGCCGGCGCTGAGCCTCCTCAGGGGTGCCGAGTCCATGTAACTTATTTATTATTAAATTTTAACCCCCCCACCGCCACCATCCCCCTTCCTCCCGAGCTTCTGCCCCCCCCGCCCCCCCATTAATATATAGAAAAGCCGCGCCCGGGCAATTATGGACACTAAGGCGTTCACCAAGGAGCTGGATGATTGGATCGAGCAGCTGAACGAGTGCAAGCAACTCAACGAGAACCTAGTG
Organism: Scyliorhinus torazame; assembly: GCF_047496885.1. NCBI lineage: Eukaryota > Metazoa > Chordata > Chondrichthyes > Carcharhiniformes > Scyliorhinidae > Scyliorhinus > Scyliorhinus torazame. The sequence goes on along the minus strand of NC_092709.1, from coordinate 22,273,819 downwards.
CGGACCCTGTGCGAGAAGGTGAGCCAGTGGCCCGGCGGCTCCCTCCGCCGGCTAGCGGGCGGGCGTGTGAGGGGCGCGAACCCTGCCAAATACTGTGCTAGCGCCCGGGGCGCTGCCGCCGGTTCGCGGCTGCCAAATAGTGAGACAGCAGTGGGCGTATGTCCCCGCCCGCCTCGCGGGGTGGGGGACTTCCGGTACGCCGTCGTTTCCGGTCGGTGGGGGAGGGGAGGCTGACACACACACCTCTACACCTTTGAACCAGTCCCAACTGCTCATCCAAGGACCATTGCAGATTTTTTTTTTTGCTACATGCAAACTCGTGGATTTTTTTTCTCGATGCTATTTTTCAATTTTGAGGCCAATCGGCCCATCGAATCTGTGGTAGCTCTGGAAGAACGTACTCGAGATTCCCATTCCCCCTTGGCCATGCAAAATCTTGGCGGTCCTGTTTGAATTTATAATAATGTCTTGTCTTCTCCATAGAATCGTGGCCATTTGAGCCTTTGCTGGCTCATTGTAAGATCTATCCAATTGGTCTCATAAGAACCATAGCATCCCTGCAGTGCAGAAGGAGACCATTCGGCCCATCGAGTCTGCACCGACTCTCTGAAAGAGCACCCTAGGCCCACTCCCCCACCCTAGTCCCCATAAACCCCCCTAATCTGCCCATCTTTGGACACGGGTAATTTAGCACCGCCAATCCACATCTTTGGACTGCGGGAGGAAACCAGGGCATCTGGAAGAAACCCACGCAGACACTGGGAACAAGTGCTTAATTCCGCACAGTCTCTTAAGGTTGGAATTGAACCCGGCTGCCTGGTGCTGTGAGGCAACAGTACTAACCACTGCCATTGTGCTGCGCATTCCAATTCCCTACTTTTTCTTCATTGCCCTGGAAATAATTACTGTTAATTATACTTCCACTGTCTTTTAAATATGGAGAATTGCAGATCATAACCTGCTCTGTGAAAACATCACCTTTCCCTTTATGAGCCTTTTTCTATGTGGAATATCTATTAAATCTCCCTTCAACCTTCTCGGTTCCGAGGAGAACAATCCCAGTTTCTCTGTTCATTTCCGATACGTGTAATCCTTTTAAAGGGTGGTGTTCAGAATGTCAAAATGCTGGCACTGAGGCAAAACCAGTGATTCAACAGTTTAAGTAAGGGTTAATACTAATGGAAAATACTTTAGACAAATTCAGAAACTGCTAGAAATACTGAGACATTTGGCATCTGTGGAGAGAGAAAGAGTTAACTTTTCAAGTTGTTACCTTTGCTGTCTTTTGGACTGGAATTTCTTAATAATAAAGTGCACAGTTTGCACAATGTTCACACGCTGAGGAATATACTCAACCGAAATTGTTGGTAGAAAGTCAATTCTTTAGTTGAAGGTTGATTTGCCTTTTGCTATGAAAGGTTATAATCAAGAATTTTAGTTGGTAGTTGCTATATTTAGCAGTATAAATCAATGCTCCTTTCATCTTGGGATTGAAGTATAATAATGGAATGGAATTGCTGTATCTTAGAAGCTCAAACTAGTTGAACTTTTCTCGTTTCTATTAAGCTCAATTGATTTTGTTAAAGAGGTTATTGCTTCTGAACCCACCAGTATTTGTTATTTGCTTTTAGTTTCCCATTTTACTGTTAATTGTTTGACCTTATTTTCCATCCACTGAATCACTCATTCATTGGTGAAAATGCTCTGCAACGATAAACCTATTATAGGAGAGATAGATTGGGAGGACCAAAATGTTAGTTGGACTCCGATGATAGATAAATTGTCAAATTATGTGTAGCTTTGTGCCATAGGTGCTCTTTAGTGAGGACTAAGTTGTGATATCCCATATTAAGTCCTTGGCAAGGAACTCTGTCCAATTATTCTGGGCTGGAGTCAGACCCAGAGGTGACAAGTCTGATGATTTAGCCAGATCATATACTCTCGAAAACATGTTGTCCAGATGCTGTCCGTAAGAAACAACCAAAATAGTTACTGACAAAGGCAAGTATTCATGCCAATATTGAAGAGAATGTGTTTTGGCATTGGGTGGTCCATGTTCTCGGGGTTCTTTACACAGTTATTTCTGTTAGATCAGTGCTTCCACCTCTCCCGTACTTGTTTCATTGGTTTGGGCGGAGCTTTCAACCTGACTCCTTTTTGTTCCATTTGCTTCTCCTGGCTATGCACTTGCAAACCTGCCCTCGTACCTTCAATTATAGGCTGTGCAGAGACTGGACATTGGCTGTTTGAAAAAGCCTGTACTTATGCCCCATTGTTCCGTTTTATCTTTTAATACGCTATTATTCAACAACTAAATTTGCTTTGCTGAACAACAATACAATTTGTCTTGATCATCTTGTGCAACTCTTTCTTAGTATGTTAAATGTTTAAATTGGTGTTCTGGCTAAATTGTTTACTAGCCAAGTCAATGGTTATACAACAATCCAATCCTTTGCAGTACTGTCCTAGGAGTTCTGTTAGTTATGCTGTTCTTGAATCCGCTCATCTGGGAAGGCATCAGATGGTGTATTTGTGTTTGATCATAGACGATGAACAGAAAAATTAACCCCCATCTCCGTTTGGCCTCACTGAGCAGAGTCTCCTGACCTGTTGAAAATTACAGGTGCAAATTATCACTCCATTGTGACATTAATGTGCCTATTTTTTTGGTCTGAGAAAGGACTATACAGTTTCAAGTATGTCACTGCCAGTTAAGATTTTGTGACACAGAAGCTTGATCTTAATCTGCATTACTGTGGACATTTATTTTGAAGAATCTTTTCTCACATTTATTCTCCCATGTTTTGACATTAAATTTATCCAAATAATCTGTGGTCAAAGATCAGTTGCAATAACATTTATACAATCATTCTTGCCGCACAGTCTTGCAAAAATAAAATGAAACATTGGGGTTTCACAGTAAATTCTCAATCCTTGTCCAGTTTGCTTGTCAATCATCCATGTGTGCTATGGTATAGTACTGCAGGATGTGGTTGCCTATTTTTGATTTTTAGAGAATGTGGTTAGAGCCAATATTTATAATCGGGAGAAATTGTGGCAAGAAGCCAATATTTTGGAAGAAAAAGCTTTTTCTTGTTTGTGACCTTTTTAGTCGGAAAATACTTAATCCAGGAGACTGGGCCGTGTTCCCAATTCTGTATGGTTTAAAAAAAAAAAATCAAAGGGTACAACACAACACGGTTCAAATAGCGTCACATTATACTGGATATTTCTAGATTTTGAAGTCTGCCTTGTTGACTGACCCAGATAACTGTTAAGTCAGAAGGCACTGTTTCTTGCTGTATTCGAGGTATGGAGTGAGAAGAGAAATTGTAGAACTGAATAAAGAATATTATTATGGACCCAGGCCAGGCCCCAACAGTGGCTCGGATACTGGACCGAATCCCCAATATTTCAGATTATTTTTGTAAGACTGTGCGGCAAGAATAATTCGCTCCAGGATTGATTGCACAATTTGGTATTTTGAAAACAAAACTTTATTAACACACTATTAAAATCTTTTACCTCACACCCGAAAATAGCTTATGATTACCCCTTAAGCAATACTACTAAATTAGTAACATTAAAATAAGTAACATTAATTCCTATCTCTATTCCCAATTAAGCAACAAGAAAGAAAAAACATACAGTTCTCAATCCATTTGACACCCCAATGGCACAGAGTAATACATGATTTCCTTCCAGAACAGAGTTTGGCTCCTGTTAGAATCCCTGGAGGCTCTGGCTGGATATCTTCAAAAAGATGTTTCAACTCGTTGGTTTCAGCTTTCCCCCTTGACCTCTGACAAGTCTGCACTGCTTTAAATACTATTAATATTTTTTTTAACAGTCAGACTTTACTTGTGGTCTAAAGGATAGCCAGATCAAAATTCAACTGAAACCTTCTCAAAATGTCTGAACATCTTACCCCCATCCAGCAATTACACCATCTCCCCAAATTGAAAAATTAATTGCCCAGGCTTCAAAAACATTAACTCCCCAAGGACAGCCCTCTTTCCCCCCCCCCCCCCCTCCCCAAAGTCAAACAGTGCATTAGCACAGGTGTTTTACTCTCGTCAATTTCACCTCTGGCTTCTAAAAGCATTATGATTTTGCAAAACAAGATTATTTTAAAAACATGACTACTGCAGTCAAACACACTCTAAACAGACTTTTAACCCTTAAATTGCCAAATGTTTATAATCCAATATAGTTAAAATCCTGCATTCGTCACAATGGAAGGAATGATGATACAGACACTGGAGCAGATCACAATTATTAGTGTCTCCTTGTTTCTTTAACACCTAACTATAGCGACTTCTTTTAAAAAAATAAATTTCGAGTACCCAATTCATTTTTTCCAATTAAAGGGCAATTTAGCTTGGCCAATCCACCTACCCTGCACATTTTTGGATTGTGGGGGCGAGACCCACGCAAACACGGAGAGATTGTGCAAACTCCACACGGACAGTGATCCAGAGCTGGGATCGAACCTGGGACCTTGGCGCCATGAGGCGGCAGTGCTAACCACTGTGCCACCGTGCTGCTTTCGGCAGCTTCTTTAACGTGCTAATCAGCAAAATCCAGCTGGAGATGTATCTATTCAGCAAAACCATGTTGATTTGAAGAATATATAATTGTGTTAACACAGAAATAGAGTATCATGCTTTGAACCTTTTTGATTTGGGTTTGATTGCATTGTTTTAGAATTGCTGCATTCCACTCCAAGCAAAAACAAGTTAGTCAACTCTAGAGCACTGCCGCCCATAGTAAGTTCCTGCAAAACCTGCAATTTTATCAGTCGTTTTTAAACAGCTATTTAAAACTGAACACAAAGCAAAGTAGCAATTTTAGATTTTGTAATTACAGGGCTCGTAAGTCATTGCATTCTTAACCGCTATGTGGTCCTTTTTATTTGATCCATTCAGGACACAGTATAAAATTGTCCCCACTTCTTGCCTGAAATCTGGAAACAGCCTTTCTTAAAAACAAGCCATAACCAGCTGGAAGCCTTTCAAGCAACCTGCTGCTAAATCCTGGGCAAAATTACGCCGTCAAATGAACCGTTAATCTGTTTACATTTTTCAGGATACGTGGTTTGTTTGTGTCATTACTGCCAGAACTGTTCAGTTTATTCCATGAGGCTGAATGTCTGTTATGGCTGAAAGTTGAGTTCGTGGTCCAGGAGCACCTACATGTCAGGACCAGCTAGGAAGATAATGCCGGATGGTGACCAACTGTTCTTTCTAAAAACAATGGGAGGTGAGCAGGTCATGCAGACTGAATAATGACCCCCAATCCTGGCAGCATGGTGTCACACACCACCAGGGACCTAGGTCCAAATCCAGCCTTGGGTGACTGTGTGGAGTTCGTACATTCACTATGTGCTCCGGTTTCCTCCCACAGTCCAAAGATATGCACCTTTGGATTGGCCATACTAAAATAGCCCCTTAGTGTACAATGATGTGCAGGTTAGGTTACAAGGTTACGGAGATAGGGATACAGTGATGTGTAGGTTAGGTTACAAGGTTATGGAGATAGGGTGGGGACCTGGGTGGAGTTGGTGCAGATTCAATGGGCCGATTGGCCTCCTTGTGCACTGTAGGGATTATATGATCCTGATAGTATCCCTAAATAAAGTTCTGTTTATTCTAAAATTGGAAGAGTATGCATTTGGGATTTTGCACAGTCTAGTTAAACACCCCTGCCTGGTGCTGTTGCTGTGGAGATACCAGTATTTATACATTTCAACATGTCATGCATCTGTTCGAAGAAAACGAGGATGCTGAATGCATCAATTGAGGCAACAACAGAATTATAGATTTGTGTCCTATGAGGTGTATATCACAAAGACTAGGCTATGTTTTCTGCAGGGTTTCTGCTCGGTCTTATTTCATATTCATCTTTGGTACAATAGCCTGGTTGCAATGGCTCAAAGCCACTTTAAATATTAAGTTGTTTAGGGATGAATCCAGAGTTAGGTGCAGTTTGAGTATTAAGTGGGTTGGCGGAAATGGAGGCCAATGTGCATTATAAGGATTTGGCTATACTCATTGATCTTCTCTCATATCTGTTATAAATGGTAGAGCTCAACTATTTGTAGTTTAATTTGTTGTCCGAGAGGAACTTGCAAAAATGTATTCCTTGTGTAAAATTCTGATTCAATCTGAGATAAACGCCCATCTCCGAACGATAACATCTTGGTTATCAATTTAAAGTAGGCGTGTGAGAGAATGGATCTCAGACTAAACATCCGGAAACAAAGGTCCTCTACCAGCCTGCTCTTGCCACACACAACTGCCCCCCCCACCCCCAACCATCAAGATCCACGGTGAGCCCCTGGACAATGTGGATCACTTCTCCTACCTCGGGAGCCTCCTCTTCGTGGGAGCAGACATTGGTGATGAAATCCAGCATTGACTCCAACGTGCCAGTGCAGTCTTCGGAGGAACAGAGTGTCCAAAGACCAAGACCTCAAATCCAGCACCAAGCTCATGGTCTCCAGAGTAGCCATGATCCCCGTCCTCTATGCATCAGAAACTTGGACAATGTACTGCAGATACCTCAAATCCCTGGAGAGCTATCACCCAGCAAATCCACTGGCAGGATAGGTCTATCCAAGTGAGTGGGTATGTCAAAGTGATCATCCTCTCCCAGGCAATATCCCCATTACGCTCGACCAGCTGCGATGGGCAGGCCACATTACCCGCATGTCTGACCCAAGACTCCGGATGCTATACTCTGACCTCTGCAATGAGAAGCGTTTGCTAGGAGGTCAGGGGAAACGCTACAAAGACACTCTGGAAGCCTCCCTAAATAAATGCAACATCCCCATTGACATGTGGGAATCACTTGCTTTAGAACGCACAAAGTGGAGAAGAAGCATCTGCGAAGGCACCAATCACCTCGAGTGACGCAGGGTGGAGGACTTGGGAGGTCAAGCATAAATAGTAACAAGAGAGTGTAGAATTCAGAGCGTCCCACCCACCAACCTCATCAAACACCACTTGCCAAACCTGTGGCAATGTCTGCAGATCCAGGATTGGACTATTCAGCCACTGTACAACCCACCTCACTGCAGTGAAAGCAAGTCATCCTCGACCCTGAGGGACTGCGCAAGAAGAAGACTGGAGAGAACAGATTGATGGACCTTAAATAGAATTGGTAAAAGTTTTGAGGTCTATAGAATATTTTGTTTGTTTGGGGTTAAAATTACTAATTGACCCCCATGCCTCAGGACTAGTAACTGGAAAGGTTGACCAGAGCACCCGATTCTTATACATGCCAATGATTCCTGGATAACTATGTCAGCGGATTTGGTGAGGACTGGATTATAGATTAGGCTTAATTCACAGAGTTCAAGTGGAGTGCCAACACTCTCTGTATAAGCTCCCACATGAAACATCACTTGGGTGAGCTAATGGCTGACCTGGCAACCGTGCCACAAGAGAGTAAGACCTGGATTGTCCAGGAGGGGTTAACTTCATGTTATCAGGTAAATTTACTGTTTCTGTACTTGGGAGTGTGGGAATTGAGGAATTCGCTCTTGGTGTCCTCCACCACCTTTTGATTGGAGCTCAAAAGGGGTTTAAACTCAAGGATTTTAAATTAAAGGTTATGGGGACCAAATTGAAGTCTACTAGGATGGAAGTAGTGGGTAAGAACTGGGCAATATAATTTTTGATAGTCTTAAGGTTACTAAGCGGCACGGTAGCACAATGGTTAACTGTTGCTTCAGTGTCAGGGTCCCAGGCTCAATTCCGGCTTGGGTCACTGTCTGTGCGGAGTCTGCACGTTCTCCCCGTGTCTGCGTGGGTTTCCTCCCACAGGTCCCGAAAGACCAGCTTGTTAGGTGAATTGGATAATCTGAATGTTCCCTTAGCGTACCCGAACAGGTGCCGAAATGTGGCGACTAGGGGCTTTTCACAGTATTGCAGTGTTCATGTAAGCCTACTTGTGACAATAATAAAGATTATTATTAAGGGCAAATGATGGGAGACCTGCCAAGAGAATATTAGAATAATCAAATCTGGAGGTGGCTATTGCGGGTTTGAGCAGCAGATACGCTAAGTTAGGTGTGGATGATGTTTATTGAGGTGGTCTTTGTAACAAAGTGGATTTGGGGATGGAGGCTCAGCCAAATGACCAATATGAAGGTTGGTTGTAAGCTATTTTGTTCAGCCTAACGCTCATGGTGATTAGTAGAAATTGGGAGCACGGGTATGAATTTCTGTTTTGGAACTGTCATGTGAGAGTACCTTTTAAGAAATGGGGGTTTATCGAATAGCTGTAGTGGGTGTACCTTTAAGAAATGGGGGTTTATTAGAGAGCTGCAGTGATGTCAGAATGGGTGGAGCTGGGCTGTCTGTCTGCTTTACTTTCGTTTTAGGCTGTTTGCTACAGGGTGTGGTTAGTTTTTGTATTGAGAGCTGGATAGCTGCAGGCAAAGCAAGGAGCTGCACAAGGATCTCTCTGCAAACTAAGGACTGTCTCCAAATCAATTGGGTGATTTCAAAGTGCTGACTGCTCTCAATCGTGAATTTAAACCTGGTCTCTGTGTTAAAAAGGTGTATTTTTCTGGATGTTGTTTGGGAATTTATTAAAGGTTATCTGTCGAGTACTGTATTCTTTGGGGATTTATTGGTGTTGAAAGTAGTTAAGATGTTTCCTGTGGGTTTATAAAGTGTTAACTGGTTTCATAAATAAACATTGTTTTAATTTAAAAGTACTGTAGATTTCTGTTTCCATCACCCCTGCAGAGTAAGCCCGTGTGTTCCCCATAACCACAATCTATTAAAAGTTGTGGGTCAGGTGAACTCCATGATACACTTCGGGGTTCTCTAAACCCTGGCCCATAACAGAACAAAGAAAAATGGGTTTGTTTTAACAACTATTTAGCTGTAGAAAATTGTAGTTCATCTAAAGCTGGATGTCAGGCAAGCAGTCTGACAGCACTGTCTGCTGCTCAATGCTTTATTCAGCTGATCCATTAAGAGTTCAGTGTTCTTACTCCAGAACCTCAAAATGCTCCTGTCCCTGTGAATACCAGCAAGAGCTTTACATGCAATCTAAATGCAGTTAACTGATGTCATTCAGGGGCAAATTGTCTCTGTGATTGCAAGTATTTTACCCTAGTATGCGAGCATAATACAAAATTTCACACCATGACGTTTCATTGAAATCTGAGTGATGTATGGGCAATATATGTTCAGGTCATTATGTTTGTAAATACGTAGCACAGTGATTTAGACACCGGCCTTTCAGCTCAGGATCCTATTTAGGATGCTGGGATGGAATCCCTTTGGTCTGTTATGTCTCGAGTCCCAACAACTGCGCAAAGATTGGAGCAACTTGGACTGCTAGAAGTATGCACCAGTATTTAGCCCATCAAGTCTTCCCTACCAAGTTGTTCATGACAACTCCTTTGAATTCCAATACTCGCCATTTCAGCCTTGAGAGGTGACCTTGGTTTAAATGCTAACCAGTACAAGGTTGAGCATCTTTTTTTTTTTTTTTCGAGAGCCAACGTGACATCACGAGTGAGAAATCCCACAAGGCTCTGGGAAGGTTCCCGGGCAATATGCAGTTTCCAGTGCGCTGCGGGTGTGCAGGCATTATATTCAAAATCCGATACACATTCAGCCCCAATCATTTCCGATAAGGATGTTTAACCAAGGATATTATTTTAAACTAACTGTGATAACAGGACTAGGGCACAAGTTCACCAGTAAACGTCTAATTTAGGTCTAATGGAAGGGATATTTTCTGGCTGGATGATCGTATGTAATAGAGTAATGTAGGAAAGAACATTAATCTATGTTATGTAATAAATGGCTGGACACAGTTAGGTTTTTGTGGATGAGTGAAAATGGTGCCACTCATCTATATCTGTCTTACAAAATAGGGTAGAGCACCCATCAACCTAAACCATCAGTGAGTTGCAATGTTTCCCCTCGAAGCCACAGGCTGTCTATTTTCAGAAATAAAAAAAAGGAAGGAGCATGTTCACTTGCATCCTCTTTTCCACACCACACCCTTCTCCTGTCCTTTATAGAACATACAGTACAGAAGGAGGCCATTCGGCCCTTCGAGTCTGCACCGACCCACTTAAGCCCTCACTTCCACCCTAACCCAATAACCACTCCTAACCTTTTTTTTGGTCACTAAGGGCAATTTATCATGGCCAATCCACCTAACCTGCACGTCTTTGGACTGTGGGAGGAAACCGGAGCACCCGGAGCAAACCCACGCAGACACTGGGAGAACGTGCAGACTCCGCACAGACAGTGACCCAGCGGGGACTCTAACCTGGGACCCTGGTGCTGTGAAGCCACAGTGCTATCCACTTGTGCTGCCATGCTTCCCTGTTGTGTTGCCTTGGGGAGCTGCCCAGAAGAGACTAGCACACTTGCGAACCCTTGCAAAACTCTTAATTGCACCCTTGTGTAACACTATCATGAAGGTGGTAACAAGAATGTACTATATCCCCAAATTGTTTTTATAATCTAGTGCAGGTTCCAAAATGGCTATTTGTTTTCCACTGCTGATTTGTAGCAGTTAAATGGGATTGTTGAAATTTAATCTGGCAATTTATTGGAGAAATTAATACATTGAATTATCAAAGCATTGTTTTTGTTAACTGTAGCTCATATTGGATGAAAAGGCTTTATTTTTGTCATTCATGTCAGCTATACTCCCGAGTGCTAAAAAGTGAATATATTCTCATGCCACCAGTAACTGGATTTTTCCTTTTATGAAAAGGTTGTATGTTTTCTCAAAAGTTGAAATACATGTATATCAATTAGGAGCGGGAGTAGTCGAAACGGCCCCTCGAGCCTGCTCTGCCGACATTCAATAAAATCATGGTTGATATCATCATCACCATCTTCAACTCCACAATACCAACTACCCCCAGTAACTTTTCACCCTGTGGTTTTTAAAAAATTAATATTTTTATTCTTTTTCATATTTACAAGAACAAATAATTAACAATGACAACAAATACAATGGCAATCCCCTAGCCAACAATCCTCTTCATCCCACCCACCCTCAAACAGCTCCCAACATCTTGAATACAAAACACCAATGAAAAAGAATAATCATTAATTTATACATTCCAACCCCCCCCCCCCCCCAACAATGTTCGATGTCATCCAATTTGTGAAAATGCATGATGAACAAGGCCCATGAGTTGCAGAATCCTTCCATCCTCCCCCTCAATTCGAAATTTACTTTCTCGAGTGTTAGGAAATCCAGCAGGACTCCCGCCATGCCGAGGCACACAGTGGAGAAGCCAACCTCCACCCCAACAGAATCTGCCTTTGGGCAATCTGGGCAATCAGAGAGGTGAAGGTTAAGACATCTGTCTCCGCACCCACTTCCAACCCAGGCCGATCTGACACCCTGAATATGGCTTCTTGGGGGCCTGATTCGAGTCTCACATGCACCACCCTTGAGATTATTCTAAAGACCTGGTTTAGCTCAGTATGCTAGATGGCTGGTTTGTGATGTAGAACAAGGCCAGCAGAGTGGGTTCAATTCCCGTACCAGCTGAGAATTCTGAAGACCTCCCTCCAATACCCCTCCAGTTTTGGACAGGACCAAAACATATGAACGTGATTTGCGGGGGGGGGCTCCCCCACATCGTTCACAAACATCCTCCTCCCCCTCAAAAAGTCGACTCATCCTTGCCCTTGTGAGGTGCGCCCTATATACCACCTTCAACTGAATCAGCCCTAACCTCGCGCACAAAGTTGAGGCATTCACCCTCTGAAGCACCTCACACCACAACCCCTCCTCCATGCCCTCCCCCAACTCTTCCTCCCACTTTGCCTGAATCCCATCAATGATACTTTATATTCTCCCAGAATAACCCCATAAATCGCCGCCACCAGCCCTTCTTCCAATCCCTCTGCTGTCAATATCTCATCCAACAGTATGGGGACCGGTGCAATCGGAAAGCTCTGTACCTCCTTCCTTGCAATATTTCGGACCTGCATATATCTAAACATCTCCCCTTGCCCCAACCCATATTTCTCCTCCAACTTCGCAAACCGGCCTCCCAGAAACAAATCCTTTAATACCCTAACTCCCCTCTCCTCCCATCTCTGAAAATTCCCATCCCACCTCCCAGGTTCAAATCTATGATTCCCTCGAATCGGCATTTCCCTTGACCCCGGCCACAACATAAAGTGCTGGTGCAACTGCCTCCAGATCCTGAGCGTCACCACTATCACTGGACTCAGAGTATTTCCCTGGGTCCACCTGGAGCGGCACTGTTGCCAACACTCTCAACCCCGAACCCCTGCATCGGCTCACCTCCATTCTAACCCACTGGGTATCCCCCGCACCTTTTCGGTATTCGCCGCCCAGTAATAATACAGTAGATTCGGGTGACCCAACCCCCCTGACGGCACCTTCCTTATCTTAGCCACCCTCTCTCCTTTCCCCCCCGCTCCAAATAAACAAGGTAATTATCTTTTCTACTTCCTTAGAAAATGTGTTTGGTAAAAAGATCGTCAGGCACTGAAAAATGAACAAAAACCACAGGAATACATTCATCTTAACTACCTGCACCTGACCTGCCAGCGATAAGAGGAAGACAATCCCATCTTGCCAAATCCGCTTTCACCCTCCCCACCAAACTAGTGATGTTATATCTATAGAGCTCCCCCCAATTTTGTGTCACCTGCGCCCCAGATATCTAAAGTGGGTTACTGCCCTGCGGAATGGCAGCACCCCCCCCCCCCCCCCCCCCCCGGGCCGGGACACCACAAAATAGTCACTTTTGTCCAAATGTAGTTTATACCCCGAGAAAGACCCAAACACTCGAAGCAGCTTCATTATACCACCCATCAACGCACTTAGTTCTGACACATACAATAGCAAGTAGTCTACGTACAAAAATATCCTATGCTCCATCCCCCCCCACCCCCCCCATCCCCTCCACGCCCCCAAACTTCTCAACGTGATGGCCAAAGGCTCGATCGCAAGCGCAAACAACAGGGTGGACATGGGACACCCCTGCCTGGTCTCTCGATGTCGAGCAAAATACTCAGAATTCATATTATTCGTGCGGACACTTGCCCCCGTCTCCCTGTAATGTCATGTTACCCAATCTAAGACCTCCACTATCCGATCAAATGCCTTCTCGATGTACAGCGCCACTACTACCTCTGTCTCCCTCCCTTCCGACTGTGCCATAACTACATTCAGAACCCTCCTAATGTTTGAAAAAAGCTGCCTCCCTCTTACAAATCCCGTCTGATCTTCCCTTACCACCTTCGGGAAGCACTCCTCCAGCCTACCCGCTAACACCTTTTGCATCTACATTCAAGAGTGATATGGGTTGATACGAGTCACACTCTGTCGGATCCTTATCCTTCTTGAGCAACAAGGAGGTCGATGCCTGCCTCAAGTCTGAGGCAACACCCCCCTTCCCTATCGCCTCCTCAAACATCCCCACCATCTGCGGCGCCAGCTTATCCCTAAATTTTTTATAGTACTCCACCGGAAACCCATCCTGCCCTGCATTCTCCCAATCGCATCCTTTATCTCCTGCTCCCCTATCACCCCCTCCACTGTGGTCCTATCCTCCTCCCCCAGCCTTGGATATTCCAAACCATCCAGGAATTCCTGCATTCCCCAATCCTTCCCCAGTGGTTCCGACCTATACAACCTCTCGTAGAACTCCTCAAAAACCTGATTAATCTTGTCCGGAGCCACCACCAACTTCCCTGTCCTATCCTGAACCTGAACAATTTCCCTTTCCGCCACCTCCCTCCGAATTTGACCTGCCAGCATGCGTCCCGCCTTCTCTCCATACTCAAAGGCCGCTCTCTTCGCCTGCCTCAATTGGCGCACCACCTTCCTTGTGGACAGTTGGTCAAAATTCACCTGCAACTGCTTCCCCTTTTCCAACAGTGTTGGATCCACATCTTCGGAATACCTCCTGTCCACTTCCAACATCTCATCTATTCACCTTTGTCGCTCCATCTTGTCCCCCTTATCCACCTTTTGCCTTTAACGATATCACCTCTCCCACCCCCCTGCCTTCAAAGCTTCCCATACCACTGCCTGTGAGACCTCACCTTTACAATTCAACCGCACATATTCTTCAATCACTTTTCCAATCTTATCACAAAACCTTCAGTCCCCCAACAGCCCCACATCCAATCTCCACCTTCGCTTCTGCACTATTCCCTTCTCCAACACCATATCAAATCAGTGTGGCACATGATCCGATATCGCAATTGCCGAATATTCCGACCCCTTGACCCCGGCCAACAGCTACTCCCCCACCACGAAAAAATTTATCCGCGAATAGGTGTTTTTGCCTCTTCCAAAATGGCGCCGGAGCGAGGCGACTCTCTGCAAGCTCTCCCCAACAGATCCACTTTTTACTTAACTTGTACTCGTTCGAATCTTTTATGTATTTTTTTTCTATTCCCTTTCCTTCCCATGTACTTAATGATCTGTTGAGCAGCTCGCAGAAAAATACTTTTCACTGTACCTCAGTACACGTGACAATAAACAAATCCAATCCAATCTTGTGAACTGAAGAGAAGAAGGAATACTCCCGCTCCCCCAGGTGCAAGAACCTCCAAGAGTCCACTCCTCCCATTTCCACCATTAGCCCAGCCAATGCCTTCGCTCCCCCTGACTGGGTAAGCGATCGCAGTTGTAACCTGTCCAATTTTGGCTGCTGCACCATGTTCCAGTCTCCACCCACTATCAATTCATGTGAATCTAAGTCGGGGATGGTCCCACACACCTTCTTTACAAACCGTGCATCATCCCAGTTGGGACCATACCCACTGACCAATGCCCCTGTCACTATTACATACCTACCTCCCTGATCTGCCACAACTTTCTCCATTTGGAATTTCGCTCTTTTATTCATCAGAACCGCAAACCCCCGCGCCCTACTATCAAATCCTGAGTGAAACACCTGGCTAACCCAGTCCTTTCTAAGCCTCCCTGACCCTTCACCCTCAAGTGAGTCTCCTGCAGCATCGCCACATCTGCTTTCAAACTTTTCAAATGCGCAAGCACCCTCAACCTCTTCACTGGGCCTCCCAACCCCCTCACGTTCCACATAACTATCCTCTTTCCTCCTCCCTCCTTATCCACCATCATCATAATTTCGGGCCCTACCCACTGAGCCTGACCCATCCTGATCCATTGTTGACATCGACCCCCCCACTCCCAGGATCTCTCCCCAACACTCCCTCTCGAAGAAACCAGTGTCGATCCCCTCCCTTTTCTCACCTCCTAGGCCAATTGAAACCTGCTCACCAGGCTCCAATGTCTGCAGCCCCTCCCCCCACAACACCTCCGTTCACTAGCCGACTTAAGTTAACTAGTGCAAGGGACCCTGCTCAGGCCTTTCCTCCCCTCTCACCCAGTCCCAGGAAGAGAAAACAATCAGACATATACTTTTCATTAAAAAACGTTGCTGCAAAGAACAGCAACAAAAATATTTAACCTCCATAACAGTAAGAAGTAGGAACATTATTCAAAGTTACATACATATATTTTCCCACTCTGTACTTCCGTCCCAAGCCTTCTGTCTTCATAAATGCCTTCGCCGCCTCCACTGTTCCAAAACAAAAGTCTCTGGAGTTGTAGGTCACCCTTATCTTTGCTGAATACACCACTCCAAACCGCACTCCACTGTCGTACAATGCCGCCTTCACTCGGCTGAAAGCCGCTTTGCCAGTTGCACCATCAAGTCCTGATAGATACGAACCTTGGCACCAGCCCATTGCACCTCCCACTCCTTCTTTGCCCAGTTCAGTCCCTTCTCCTTCATGTGATATCTGTGAAAATAGATAATCACTGCCCTTTGCAGCTCATTTAACTTAGGCTTAGGCGTCAGCGATCGATGAGCTCGGTCCAATTCGTACCGAGAGGATCTCCCATCAGTTCTGCCGGTTACGTGCCCTCCGCCCCCCTCGAGCAGGCCCACGATCCTTAAATTTTGTCCTCTTGAGCGGTTCTCCATATCCTCCAGCTTTCCTCAGAGCCCCTTATTGGCCTCAACCACCCTCTACAGCTCATCTCCCATCGAGGTGAGCTGATCACTATGCCGCGACATAGCCTCCTCCACTCCCTTCATCTTCTCACTCTGTTCCTTTACCTCACCTGACGCCTTTGCAACAGCTACCTTCACCGGGGCAATTGCCTCCTCTACCAACGCCTTCAGCGCCACTGCCATCTCCTTTCTCATCACCTCCATATGCTTGGCAAACTGCTTTTCGAGCTCTAGAGACACCACCTCAGCCATCTTCTTTGCTGTAAGCAGTGCGGCTCCACCCAGCGGCCCGGCCTCCGCCCTCTTGTCAGCCCCCGGGCTGGTCTTCGCGCTCGACGGCGAGCTCTCATTCTCTCCCTTCCTCACTGCTTCTTCCTCTGATTTTTGGACATCTTTCGCCTCTTTACCAGTTCTAAGTCCTTCATGAATTTCTCCCAGGACTGGGCATTAAAAATTTCCAAAACAAAACAAAAACACGCCTCAAGTAGGAGCCACCCAAAGTGTGACGACCCCTCTACATGTTGCCTTTGGCTACCTCGTGTTCTGGACTTACCACCACCACTTTGGCTGCCTCGTGCTCTGGACCAAGCCCCGCTGCTCCGTCTGCCTTGTGTTCTGAGCCCTGCCCTGCCGCTCCAGTTGCTTCAAGCACTGACCTCAGTCTCACTGCTCCAGCTGCTTCACAGTCTGCTGCTCCACACTTTGGCTTCAGTCCTGCTGCTCTAGCTGCCTCACCCTCTGCCACCGTTTCCGCTGCCACGTGTCCTGGATTTGGGGCTGCCGACTCGTGCCTCAGACTCTGCCCCCCCAGCTCCAACTGCCCCGCACTCCGGGCTCGATATCTCCGCTCCGGCTGCCCGACACTCCCATAAGGTTTTTCACCGGTTTGGTTTGGCGCCCGTCCCACCAGCCCTAGAGGCCGAAAAAGATCGGGGGGTGGGGGGGGGGAACACCGACACCGCCGAAAAAGAATATCCAACGGCGGGTCCTTTCACTTTGTTGTTAATCAAGAATCTATCTAGCCCTCCTTTTCAAAAAAAAAATCAGAGACTCTGTTTCCATTGCCTTTTGAGGATGAGAATTCCAAAGACTTGTGACTCTTTGAGAGAAAAGAATTCTCCTAGTCTCTGTCCTGAATGGGTGATCCCTTATTTTAAACAGTGACCCCCTAGTTGTAGATTCTCCCACAAAATGAAACATTCTCTCCTTACCCACCTTGTCAAGACCCCTCAGTATCTTTTTAATCAAGTCACCCCATATTGTTCCAAACTCAAGCTGATGCAGGCCTAACCTGTCCAATCTTCCCTTATGAGATAATCCTCCATTCCGGGTATTAGTCTAGTAAACCTTTCCTGAACTGCTGCTTCTGTATTTACATCATTCCTTAAATAAGGAGACCAGTACTGAACACCAATGCCATGTATAACTGAAGCATAATCTCTACTTTTGTATTCAATTCCCCTCATAATTAATGATAACATTCATACTAACCTTCTGCGATTCATGCACTAGGACACAGATTCCTCTGCATCATAGTTTTGTGATTTCACTCTTTAGATCTTTTTATTCTTCCCACCAAAATATCCGATTTTACATTTGCAAAGTTTTTGCCCATTTATTTAACCTATCTATATACCTTTGTAGTCGTCTTCACAACTTGGATTGGTTTACTGTCACATGCACATGCACATGTACAGTAAAAAGTATTTTTCTGCGAGCAGCTCAACAGATCATTAAGTACATGAAAAGAAAAGAAAATACGTAAAAGGGCAACACCAGGTACGCAATGTAAATACATAGACATCGGGTGAAGCATACAGGAGTGTAGTAGTCAGTCCATAAGCGGGTCGTTTAAGAGTCTGGTAACAGTGGGGAAGAAGCTGTTTTTTAATCTTTGCGTGTTCTCGGACTTTTGTATCCCCTGCCCGATGGAAGAAGTTGGAAGAGTGAGTAAGCCAGGTGGGAGGGGTCTTTGATTATGGTCCCCGCTTTCCCAAGGCAGCGGGAGGTGTAGCTAGTCAATGGATGGAGGTGGGTTTGTGTGATGGACTGGGCGGTGTTCACGACTCTCTGACGTTTCTTGTGGTCTTGGGCTGAGCAGTTGCCATACCAGGCTTTGATGCAGCCAGATAGGATGCTTTCTATGGTACATATGTAAAAATTGGTGAGAGTCAATGTGGACAGGCCAAATTTCCTTCATTTCCTGAGGAAGTACAGGCGCTGATGTGCTTTCTTGATCGTAGTGTCAACATGGTGGACCAGGACAGATTTTTGGTGATGTGCACACCTAGGAATGTTAAGCTGGAGGCCATCTCCACCTCTGCCCCGTTGATGAGACACGGGTGTGTTCCTGAAGTCAATTACCAGCTCTTTAGTTTTGCTGGCATTGAGGGAGAGATTGTTGTCGTTGCAGCACTCCACTAGGTTCTCTATCTCGTTTCTGTATTCTGACTCAGCATTGTTCAAGATCCGACCCACTATGGTCGTGTCTTCAGCAAACTTGTAGATGGAGTTGGAGCCAAATTTTGCCACACAGTCGTCTGTGCACAGGGAGTGTTGTAGGCGGCTAAGTACGCAGCATGCAGGGCCCCGGAATTGAGGATTATGGTGGAGGAGATGTTATTGTTTATTCTTACTGATTGTGGTCTATGGGTCTGAATGTTGAGGATCCAGTTGCA
Organism: Scyliorhinus torazame; assembly: GCF_047496885.1. NCBI lineage: Eukaryota > Metazoa > Chordata > Chondrichthyes > Carcharhiniformes > Scyliorhinidae > Scyliorhinus > Scyliorhinus torazame. The sequence continues at coordinate 22,255,105 of NC_092709.1, read as the reverse complement.
GAGTGAGGAGCTAAATCCTAGGTTTTGGAGCTTTGATATGAGCTTGGCTGGGATTATGGTGTTGAAGGCGGAGCTGTAGTCAATAAATAGGAGCCTGATGTAGGAATCCTTGTTGTTGAGATGCACCAGGGTTGAAGTGTAGGGCCAGGGAGATGGCTTCTGCTGGGAACGGTTGCAGTGGTATGCGAATTACAGTGGGTAGAGGCATTCTGGGAGTATGGAGTTGATGCGCCTCATGACCAGCCTCTCAAAGCACTTTCATTATGATCAATGTCAGGGCCACCGGACATTGCTGGGTTCTCCTTTGGCACCGAAATGATGGTGGTCTTCTCGAAGCAGGTGGGGACCTTGGTAGCAGAGTAGGGAGAGAACATAGAACATAGGCCGGGATTCTCCAATCCCGCGGCGGGTCGGAGAATCGCTGGGGGGCGCGAGAATCGTGCCACGACGCTCCAACGCCGGGCAATCGCGCCCGTGCGGTCGCCGCCGCGCTGGTCGGGCCCCCAGCGATTCTCCACGCTCAACGGGCTGAGTGCCTGCCAAGTCCCGCCGACATGGGTTACATATGGTCCCACCCGACGGGACCTCTGAGTTCTGGCTGCGGGGGCCCTCCTGGTGGAGGGGGCGGGGGGTCCTCCATGGTGGCCAGACCCGCGATCGGGGGCTACCGATCGGTGGGTGGGCTAATTCCTGGAGGTGGGGGGTCCTATGTTCCTCCAATCCGGGCCCATGTAGGGCTCCATCATATTGCACGGACCCGCGCCGGCCATGGTGCACATGCGTCGGTCGTGGCGCGCCGGAGCAGCGGACAGCACTCCAGCGCTGTTCTAGCCCCCTAGGAAGGGGTGAATGCCTGGGCCTAGAGGCCCGTTGATGCCGGCGTCGCTCGCGCCGGTTTTGACGCCGGCATCAACACTTGGCTGGGGTTTCAGAGAATCCCGGCCATAGAATTTACAGTGCAGAAGGAGGCCAATCAGCCCATCAAGTCTGCATCGGCCCTTGTAAAGAGCACCCCACTTAAGCCCCACACCTCTACCTTATCTCCGTAACCCAGTAACACCCCCTAACCTTTTTGGACACTTAAGAGCAATTTTGCATGACCAATCCACCTACCCTGCACATCTTTGGACTGTGGGAGGAAACCGGAGCACCCGGAAGAAATCAACGCAGACAGGGGCAGACTGTGCAGACTCCACACAGACAGTGACCCAAGCCGAGAATCGAATCTGGGACCCTGGCGCTGTGAAGTAACCGTGCTAACCACTGTGCTACCGTGCTGCCCGTAGGTTGAAGATGTCCACGAACACATCTGCCAGCTGGTCCAAGCCGGATCTGAGTGCAAGACCAGGGACCCCGTCCA